>NC_090935.1:643959248-644262278 GCF_040938575.1 Ambystoma mexicanum
TATGCATTGAACATGTCAAGGGTCATAAAGTGATAGGTTAACCATTGGCAGCTGCTGCAAATGTTATGATATGATATGGCATTTACAACGCGTCTATACACAAGTGTTTCAAGGCATGACGAGGCAAGGGTGGGAAAACAGAGGGAAGACAGAGACAACCATCCTACTAGGCCAGGTGCCATTTAGACCGTGCAAGTGCATGGGAGGGGGGAAGGGGAAAAGTGCAGGGGGAAAGGGGAGGGGGCAGTGCAGTACTATGGATAACAGTAAATAACTGGACTTCAGTGCCTTCAGACCCTTTTCCTGAACAGTTCCTGCCCTGGCACTCTGGACTTCAGTGCCTACCTGCTCCCCTAATCTGCTGTCCCCCGTCCCACGGAGACCCTACCCCCCCTCCTCGGGCCCCGGCATCCTTTCCACTGCGAGCCCTTGGAAGCCCCTCACCAGCTGATCCCTTCAGCCTTCCTCTGCAACCAGCTCTCCAATCTACCGTGTCTTTACCTGCCTTCCCACACTCACCGGGGCGCCCTTGCCACTGATGGCCCCTCTTCGGCTGATCTCAAAAGTTCCTGCATGGGCACTCTGTCCTCACTGCCTTCCTCTGCTCTCCACATTTCCCGACTCTCCGGACCTCTGACTCACTGCCACCCACCTCCACGTGCCGGGGCGTCCATTCCGCAGAGTGCCCCACCTCTGCTGAACCCAACTCGGCCCCCCAGTGTGCCCTGATGACCTCTGCTCCAACCAGCCCCTCAACTGCCGGCTCTTTGGTCCTCACTGATCTGTCCTCATCCCGGTCCCAGGGTCCCTGTATCTACCAGCCCTCCTCTGCAACCCGCTCTCTGAACCACAAGGTTACTGCCCGCCCTCCTCCACAGGCAGGTCCATTTCACAGAGTGCCCCACCCCAGCTGAACCCAACTTGGTTCCCCAGTACGGCCTCCAGACTCCTGTACCTACCAGCCCCTCTTCTGCAAGCTCTCTGGTCCTCACTGTACTGTTCACAGGCAAGCCCATTCCACAGAGTGCCCCACCTCAGCTGATATCAACTCGGCCCCCCAGTGCGGCCTCCGGACCTCTTTACCCTCCAGCCCCTCATCTGCCAGCTCTCTGGACCTCACTGAACTGTCTGCCTTCCGGGTCCCGGCTCCCTGTATCTACCACCCCTCCTCTGCAACTGGTTCTCTGTAGCACAGGGTCAATGCCCGCCCTCCTCCACAGGCAGGTTATCCATTGTCCCCTCCACCATCCTGGTCTGTGCCTCCACAAAGTGTCCACATTGGTCTGCACCTACCAGAAAGGGCCAGGCCCTCCACGCCTGACCCTCTAAGGACCTATTCGCCAACCTTCCCCTTGTCAGCGCTCTTCCACCTTTAACTTCTCCCTCGCTCAAATACTCCTCCAGTGCTATTCTTAGTTTCTTTCCCCCTTCTTATTAGACTTCCCACTGCACCTTCTCCCTCCACCTTCCTTCTCCTTCTACACCCACCTTCCCTTCCCTACCTCTGAATCCCTCTCCTCCCTCTCTCTCCCTCTCAGTTATGCTTTTGGCCATAACTCCTCCCCACCGTCCTCCTTACCCTTCCACCCACCCTCCTCCCCTTCTCCGCCTCCCCAGTCCTCTCCTACTCCCTCCTCCTCATGTCCACTCCCCTCTTTAATCCCCTCCCCCACTCTTCCTGTACTACTCCTACTCTCTCCCACCGTCCTAATCTTCTCTACCTCCCTCTGTCCAACCCTCCTCCCTCATCAACATTGCTCTCTGGAACGTTAGATCCCTCTGTAATAAGACTGCAGCATTTCCAGACATGTTCCTCTGTCTCAACCTTCGTTTCCTTTGCCTTACTGAAACCTGGATCCCTCCTCACAACACTAGAGTCCCTGCTTCCCTAACCACCTCTTCTTCCTCCTTCTCTCATATCTCTCGTTTTACTGGCCGTGGCGGAGGTCTTGGCCTCCTTTTCCACCCCAAATACCTTTCCTCTCCCTCCTCTCCTCTTCCTTCTTTCCCCTCTTTTGAGTATCTTTACAAATCCTTCTCCTTTCCACACCCCATCTCCTTTCTAATCATATATCGACCCCCTGGCCCTCTCTCTTCCTTCTATCATGACCTCGATCACCTTAATCTTCACTCCTCTTCTCCCCCTCACTCCTCTCCCCTTTCATCCATCCTTGACTCCTACCTTCTTTCCCCTCTTCCTTCCTCTCCTACTTACTCCTCTGGCTCCACTCTTGACCTTATCTTTAACTCTTCTTACCCCTCTTCTACTGTCTCTACACTTCTGTATGGGAGGATAGGTCCATGGGACCCCCTCCCGACATGCCCCACCTGCGTGAGGCTCGTGGCTCGTCAGAGGCCCACCATGCACCTGTGCACAGGCAACAGGGTGGCTGCTGATCGACACACAGGGCCAATCGGATTGTACTGTAACACACCACGGACACCATTTAAAAAAACTCCAAGACTCCATTTTAGATAGAAACAACCGAAACCCCACTGAAACAGTCTGCTTGCAAAAACTGCAGCTCGGCCCCCACTCACTGCGCACAGGGAGTCATGCACTCCCCCGGCACCTCCACCCCATGGCAGATCCGCTGGAGGCCCGTTCTCACGAGCAACCAGACACGAGAAAATATCAGAACAAACTCTGTATCATTTACCTTCCGCAGTACATCACTGTCCCCGAAGTGACCTGACTCGCGGTTCAAGTCTGGAAAATAACAAAAACCATCCCAATTGAACAGGCCTCGACCCAGCTTCTAACCCCTAACATTTAAAATGTATGGTGTCAATACCCTCCGTGTATGAACCCCTGCCTATGTTCTCCAAATGAAGTGTTAACCGCATACCAGAGCCCAGCGATTCACAGAGTGTGTATAAATTATAACACGGGTGTTGGGAAAGGGATAAAAGGGATAAAAGTTTATAGTACTGATAAAGCAAGAATGACCCCAGCCCGTCGTTAGACACCATGTGCCTTGAAGACTCAATGAAAGGGCTTGACACAGCCCACCTAGGGCTAACTAACGATTGCTGCTAATGTATAAAGGAAGGTAAAAAAGCATTACTGAAAGTACTTGTGTGTCATACAGTGGGACACGTTTAAAGGTTATGACAAGAATGTAAATGTACAGTCACAAATTAACGTATTGCTTCTATGCTCCTGAGTACACAACCAAACCTAATGCTACCTCATGTGTTATCTATCCATCTGTTCCCTTATGTAATTGTTAAAATGTATTCAACTAATGTTATGTGAAATATGTAACACTGCCAGACTCTTATGAAGTAGTGCATGAATGTATAAACACTAGAGATGTGTAATCATCCTAATGTTACTAACTTTACGAAGCGTCCCCTCGTATGGTATAGTGTGCAGCCCAGGCACAGAGAATTGCATATAACCACAAGGCCATCCCCCCCTCCTCCCGCCAAGGCCCACCAGGGCTTGCTGGTGTGTGGGCAGCGCGGCCTCACCTCCCCTCATTCAGTTGGACCCGCTTCAAGTATTCACCTCCCCCATATCCAAGACCGCCATGATCGGCCAGATGAATTATTTACAGCCTGGTCCTAAACCCCACCGCCTCAAGGGGCCCAAGGTGCACCTTCGCTGATCCAATAGTACTCCAGCTCACCCCAAGTTAATGGGCCTTGGAGAATAGATATTCAACCCTGGACTAACACACCATAAAGTAATTCCTCACCACATCTAACAGGACAGACCGACAAGGAAGCTCACTTTGTGCCCTCAGACCAGACACATGGGTTTATGACACCCGGTCAACAGGGCAAAAGTAACAGTGCACTGATGTATTGGTGAACCTTCACATTGCATGTGTTTCTCCGGTCTCCTATTACTTCTTAGAGTAACATATTGTAGGATTTACAGGACAACTGGAAGCGTCTAAAGGATGAGTGTTTGTGTGTGTGTGGCCACAAGGGCAGAATGTTAGTGCAGCCATCAATCAACGACACTGACCGCGCCTGGCATGGCAGCCCCACCACAATGAGCCCAGCTGACCCATCCACCCCACTTTGGCACCACGTGGATGTCCACCAATCCTGGAGTGGCTCATCACTGCCTCACCTATAGTTAGTCGACACCACCCAATCCCGGAGACTATGTGCCCCCTATAGCGTGTAGAACTTGTGACCTGGTTTTGTAATAAATAAGACTGTCTTTGCTATTGTCAGACAGAGCGCTCTCGGAGCTTGCAGAGTCCTTTGCATGCCCTATTTTGATTAGATAAAAACTCTTTACATTCACCCGCACTTGGTCTTGGTCTCATTCCCTCCTGGGTTGTGTCCTTTATTGCCTCTCATTACGGGGAGGGTACTGCCTTTTGGGGACGCTTGCTTTCAGTGGTGACCCCGAAGGTGTGATTAATTCTTTCATCGTCCCCTCTGGCATGAGAAATTCCGGGCGGCAGTGGAGACGCACGGTGCGCCCTCTCAAGAGAGCTGCCCGCCTATGGCAACTGGTACGCTTAGACGTGCGCACGCAGTAGGCCAAAGGGTATGGGTCCCGCTCCAAAAAAAAACGTTAGTACCGCTCCCTGGAGCCAGGGGCCGCCATTGAGTGTGAGGCAGCGCCGCCTGGATGGACCCAGTCTGGAGAAGGGAGCCAGAGTATACAAGGTCATTTAATGGGTACTTTTAACTATTAGGGCTATCTATATTTACTTTTACTTTCTCTGCATATGGCCATTAGGACAAAAAGGTAAAATAAGGGAAGATAAATACAGGAACCTAGCTCTGCAAGGGGGTAGAAGGCGGCGCCGCATAGTGCTATCTCAGATAGTGCTGGGAATAAGTGAACAGTGGAGAATAAAATATATAGAATAGGGAGACACGCTGTATACTTTAGAAACTGCCATTTTCTTTCTTCTTCTACTTCAGTCTGGGTACCTCAGTGGTGAACAAAGGGTAAAAACTCTTAAAGGTTTAGGGACAAATGATGCGCTAGGGTAAGGGAGCCTTATCAGAGAGACAAGTGCAGGGTAAGAAAAAAGGGGAGGGGTTAATGTTATGTGTTGTCTGTTAGAAGTATGTTAAATATCTGTTACATGTTGCCCATGCTAAGTTAACAGAGTTTCAAAGAATTGTAAAGAGATGATGTTGAAATAGTGATATTGCATAGCTCTGTGGCATGGTCATTGTAAGTGTGACCCGGTAAGATCTGAAGATAGTAATATTGTGAGCACATTTTATGTGTATATGTTCAAGAACTGTTGAAGGTAAGGGGTACACACACACACTCGCACACAAATCATAGTGACAGATACAAAATTAGTACAGAAGGGTGAGCACTGAGAGTACAATATGGGGGCGGAAACACCCCTGGCCCACATTTGTACAAATTTACCTGGTTATGCAGAGCGTATAAAAAAGTACCACGACCAGTGGGTAACAGAATTAAAAGGAGAAGGATTACCTCAGGTATGGCCAGAAGGGGGATCATTTGATAAGAGTGTCCTCGATACGGAAGCCACATGTATATTCATGAAATACAAAGGAAAACAGTTTCATAATAGAAGAGAAATATTAGATTTGTGGAGGCTATTCGAAAGAAGTGCCTCCACTCAAAAAGAAATAGTCAGTGCCTAATCTGCCCGCCACCATTGACACTCTCCTAACCGCACATGAAAATGGAAGGGAGGATACAGGAAAAGAAGGATTGATAGAGTTAACACGATTGTACCCCCTCCTAAACAAACCAGTGCCGGCAGAAGCATATAGTGATCCCACATATATGCCCACCGCGGCCCCCACAGCCACCCCACGACCAACTGCACCACCACCATATGAGTGCCCCAAACAGCGTGGACAGGTAAGCACCCCAGCAGTAGATATTGAAAAGTTAACATAGGACCTAGACTCTAGGCTCTCAATGGCAAGAGATGAATTATCTAGAATAAGAAATATATGTGAGCAGAGCGGAACAAGCGTCGCAAGAACAGAACAGACACCTAGGGCACAGACACTCGATAGGTCATCTGAAGAAGGGTGGAGACGAGACACCCTTGGGGAGAGGGATGGAAGAGGAGTGGACGGGAAGATAAAGGACTAGAATGGGAAGAATGGCAATGAAGGTGAGTACTGGCAGAATGACAACGATTCAAACTACAACTCCCATTGATACATAGGGGAGGTGGGAGGCCAAATTACATACCCTGGGCCCAGATGGATAAAGCCAATTTGTTGAAATCATTACCCCCGCTATCAGGAAGGGCAAATAAGTGGATTTATGCATTTGAAAAACATAGTGGAGGATTGCCATTGGCAGTAGGTGATGTTAAAAGTTTACTGGTGTCGGCAGTAGGCGATCAGGCAGATAGAGTGTGGGCAAAGCTGGTTTCCCGGGAGTAACATTGGATTGTGATCGCCATGATGGAGCATCTTTTAACACAGTGCGCGCAAGGGTATGGGATGCACTAAGGGAAACATTTCCAGACACACCAGACTTACATTCAGTAATGCAGTGCACAATGAATGATGGTGAGGATGCTATGGATTTCATTTTTTGGGTGCAGGAGATGTGGGGAGCCGAGACAGGTACGCCCTGGGACCAGTCAACATCCCTACTTTACTTTATAAAAAAGAGAGGACTCCCAAAAGAAGTACAGAAAGCACTCGACAAAATAGCAGGGATTGAGGCAAAAGGGTGGCCAGAAATACAAAGCATAATAGTGCACCACTGCAAAAGAATAAAGGAAAGGGAGAAAGAAATTGTTCGAAAAAGGTTGGCAGATGAGGCAAAGTTAGTACAAACGAAACTGGTGAAGATCGCCGCAGCTGTAGCAGCACTCCCCCAAGACAGAGAGGAAGAGGAGGAGGGACTGGTAGTGATACAGGGGAGGATGGCAGCAAATTGGGCAGGCAACGGGCAGCCACAGTGGAATGGACAGGAGCAGTACGGTGGACCGCAGTGGCAAGTGTGGGCCCCCGCGGAGGACGAGGTGGGTACAGAGGTCGCAGAGGGGGTGGTCAAGGGTATGGAGGAAATGGCAAATATGGGGGGCAAGGTCCAAGGGGGGGACAAGGGAACTGTTGGAATTGCGGTAGGTGGGGACATTTCTCACAGGAATGCAGAAGCAGACCAAATAATGTGTACCAAGATGATTAACCCTATGGTCATCCTCACCCAGGAAGCCCATATGGATTACCCATGGGAGGGGCGCAAGGGCAACCCGAGCAAGGGTATGTAGAGCAACGAAGAGAACCTCCTCATGATGTACAACAGCTTCCATAAAGCCGTGAGCAAATGCAATCCACTCAAAAAAAAACCTTTGCCACAACTGCTAACGGCGCACCTGCACGATACAGTCGAGTGGCAGTGGTATCGGGTAATGTCTTCAGCCAAGGGGGGAACACGAGACATCCAGCATAGGACAGCCCACAGGGAGCACTTGCGTGTCTGGTACTATCTACGACCTACAGTACAGCAGAGGAACCATTGATAGGGGCGCAGATAGGGAATAAACAGTTTATATTTATGGTAGACTCAGGAGCTGAAAAATCATGTTTACGTGAAGGCCGGTTTCCGCTATCTAATTGTAAATTGGGGACGCAGGGGTTCTCTGGGGCTGTTGTCGAAGTTCCTTACACAGAAGATTTAGATGTCACCGGTGGGGGGTAAGACAGTAAGGGCACCGCTACTGTACTACGAACAGTCCCTGATTAACTTACTGGGAAGGGATCTCCTCAGTAAACTTAATATGACTATCTCCTTTACGGAGAGAGGGATAGTTTGTTCAACTCCAGGGATATGTCCCATGCAAGTAATGCTGGTGGTGCATGCACGAGCAACAGCACCAGAAGTGTGCGGCATACCGGTAGATCCTGATGTATTCAATCAAGGGCTGAAAACATTGGCACGAGTGGTCCCAGAATTGAAAAATCTAGATTGGCGAGTACCCTCAGAATTCATCTTCCGACCAATAGCCCCCCCAGAGATTGTGCCCAGGACAGTGATGTCCTTAGATTTGCATGCAGTTCAAATCTCAGCTAAAAGAATAGGCGTCATTGCAATGGATATACATGGGTACGAGTGGCGCACAGTATTGTGCATCAATGCCGACATTGCACTGCAAGACCTATCAGATGAAGACCTTTTCTCAGATTCAGAAAGTGACGGTGAGATAATAATGGAGATAGCAATACCCTGTGACATCATGATACAAGAAAGACAGGTGCCAGTACAACTGATGGCAGTGGTGGGGGCACCGCCTTCCTTCTTTGATGATGATATGAAATCAGTGCCCAGTAATTGGTAGACCACAGGCCCCCATGACGTGGGATTATTGCATGGAGTTACACCAGTTTAAATAAAACGCAAACCTGTAGCTATTTTACCAAGGGGAAAACAGTACCCCCTGTCCCGAGAAGCAGAAGAAGGGATAAAAGAGACAATTAGCGCACTACTGGCCCAAGGAATAATAGTACCCTCAAGCTCGCCATGTAACACTTGCATTTACCCAATGAAAAAAGCAAAAGGTGCGGCGTGGAGGATGATCCAAAACCTACGCCCCCTTAATGACGTCATCCAAAAGGAATTCCCTTTGGTCCCTAATCCGGCATCCATACTGTGCAGCATCCCCAAGAATGCATCACACTTCACAGTAGTGGATTTGAAAAATGCCTTCTTCTCCATCCCACTGGCAGAAGAGTGCAGGTATCTAACAGCATTTACACTGGGGGGGAAAGAGATACGAGCATTGCAGGTTACCCCAGGGATACTGTGTGTCATGATCTCTGCTTCCAAAAGGTCAGGGTTTTCCCAACTCCCTTGGAAGCAGATCCATAACCCAGGTTCCGAGTGCCAACCAGTCCCAATTGGGACCTTTTGGACCCAGTCCTGGCGCCAGTGGCACCAGGCTCATAAATATGCCCAGTCCCAGCGCTGGAAGCGCCGGGCTCATAATGCTTGGGTGGACTTACCTTCAGCAGACCATGCTGCTTACTTGCCTGCCAGTTGAGCCTCTGATCCTCTTCTGTTTGGAACTACTTTTCCTGTTGGGTGGGGCTGGAGCCACTCCCTAGATTCAGAACACTGGAACTCTTCTGGAAGGCAGGAACTCTTTTCTTACCAGGAACACTTTTCTTACTTAGGCGTGGCTGTGGAAGGAGACACCTAAGCACTACAGGAGGCTATTTAAACCACACCCGGTGGATGAATCTTGCTTTGCGTTATTCTGCAACCTCTGCAGCAGAACGCTCATCGTGTCTTCTGCATCCGGTCCTGGGCCTAAGGAAAAAGGCTTACCATCCTGAATCCAGTCTTCAGCAACACCTATAAAGACAAGAAAGAACAGGTTAGCATTCCGGCATCTGAAAGGCAAAGGCTTACCATCCTGAATCCAGTCTTCAGCAACACCTATAAAGACAAGAAAGAACAGGTTAGCATTCCGGCATCTGAAAGGCAAAGGCTTACCTACTCTTCGTGCGCTCCGGAGGTCTTCACACTGCATTCCGGCATCTGAAAGACAAAAGTTTACCAACTCTTCGCACGCTCCGGAGGCCTTCGGCGCTGCATCCCGCATCTGAAAGACAAAACAAGGTGCGTTTAAAGACATTGGGGAACTTTAATACTCACGTGCCATTACTCCTTTCCACATCTAATCCAGTGGGTATTCCGGCACCCTGCAGCCGCTCCGAACTCGTACCTGCAAAATAAAAAGACAGTTAGAGCGCATAGTGAAGCAGGCAACAAGCGCTTACTTACGTGCTTCCAGGCGCTTCTATTCATCACACGGGCTCCATCTTCAACTCACTTCAGCCCGTCATCCGCCATCGCCGGAACCCTGCAAAACAAGAGACATCATTACTAAAGACTTTAAAGACATTTGAATGACTCGAAACTTACCGTTCGTGCAGTAAACGACGGACAGCAGTCCTCTGAAGTCAAGAGGCCTGCGCTACCTATCCAGTGAAGAAACTGGTTACAGCACCCTGCCCCGAGGCAGATGGAGAGCTCGGCATTCACTTACCTAAGGTGAGAACGTTAACCTTTGGGGGGTCTACAGGAGAGGAGAAGAGGAAAGAGATAGGGACACCCCAATAACCCCAGTTAATTAACCCCATATTTTCTATCTGCAGACATCTTACTCTACACGTCAGGCATACAGTGCACAGAGGTCCAGCCCAAAGAGCCAACCGGGTGCTACACATCACCTTTGAAGATACGGTAGTCGCCCAGTCAAGACCGGCGCCTCTGCGAGAATCAGGTGAGCGTTACACTGTGAGAGCCCCAGCATATTTAACCGCATCCTCCAGGAATATCTAGGGAATATGACAGCAGAGAGCACGATTATTCCATACGTAGATGATCTACTCATCTGCGCAAAGAATGAGGAGGAATGCAGGAAAGACTCTATTGCTCTCTTGACATTTCTGGCCCATAAAGGCTACAAGGTCGACAGAGGAAAACTGCAGTACTGCCAGCAAGAAGTGTTGTATTTGGGACAGCTAATCTCACAAGATGGCAAGAAAATAATACCATACAGAGTAGCTGCCATCACAGCAGTGAGACGGCCAAACACGTTGAAAGAAATGCAAACATTTCTCGGCATGTGTAACTACTGCCAAGCATGGATATTAACTTATGCAGCATACACAAGACCATTATTGCAGGCACTCAAGGAAGCTCAGCGAGAGAACACAGAAATACAATGGTCTGCAGAACTGGGTGACGCATTTACCTCACTCAAGCAACTGATCTCGAGCGCACCAGTGCTTGCGAACCAAGATTACGAACGCAAATTTTACCTGTTCTCCCACTGTAAGGGGATCCTCATGACAGCAGTACTGACACAAAAAAACATCCCTGGGGCACAAGCCTCTTGGCTACTACAGTGGCGCATTAGACGCAATAATGCAAGGACATTTTGCTTGTGAGCAATCCCTCGCAGCCGCAGCGTTCGCCATTGAGAAAAGTGCAACAATAGTGATGGGCTGCTCTGTGACACTATTTGTGGAACACTTCCTATTCGCTATATTGGAAAGATCAAAAAGCACACTGACAACACAGAGAGCAACTGCTTATGAAATAATTTTGTCCACTGCAAACATCCACATAGTTCGATGTAAAACAGTAAATCCAGCAAGATTCATTACAGAACCATGACCATTAGAAGACATGCAGGAACACGACTGACCTACTTACAAGGTGGAGGAAGGGGAAGGCCCGGTGGTAAGTGAAAATGCCCTAAACGAAGGGGAAATATTCTTCATAGATGGGTCAGACACGGGGGAAAAACATGTGGGGGTGGCAGTTGTGAGATTGGAAGAAGGTGAGTATGAAGTGATAGTACAGCATCACCTGCCACTCATTGAAGCATTACGTGCAGTGAAAGAGTGCTCAGTGACGATCTACACGGACTCAGCTTATATGACCACTACGGTACACAGCGGGTTGGCGAGGTGGGGACGGAGAGGGTTCCACAGAGCAGATGGGTCACCAGTACAACATGCAGAGCTCCTGAAAGAACTCATTGAAGCATTGAAAGAGCCCACCAGGGTAGCCATAGTGAAGTGCCAGGCCCATACATCCAATACAAATGTTATCTCTTTGGGAAACGCAGCAGCGGACGCTGCAGCAAAGGAAGCCTCCTATTTAGTGAAAGAACGAACAGGTGAGTACCTAATGCACCAACGTGTAGAGGAAGACCTCCCCGACGGTTACAACACTATGCCCGTGTCATAAATACTAGAGTTACAAGAAGGGGCAAGTGAGGAAGAGAAGGGGCTGTGGGAAAAGAGGGGATGTAGCCAATCAGCAACAGATCTTTTGTGGCGTCAGAATAACACTGGGAAGGTGGTTATGCCAATCAAACTCCTAGAGATAGCATTCCAACAACTAGACAGCCCACAATGCTAAACAGCATATTGCAGCAGAGATACAAGAGGACTGGTTTGTGCCAGGCCTCCAGGAACATATGGAATGCACAACATGTCAAATATACAATTTAGGAATGACCCTAAGGACACTGCGAGGAACAATACCCAAACCCGTAGGACCCTTCAGAGAACTGCATATTGATTATGCAGATATGGGAGAAAGGTGTAATGGTGCACGGTACATGATAGTGGTAGTTTGTCCATTCTCCAGGTGGGTTGAAGCAGGGCCGTTTGCGCGACCAGATGCACAATACACTGCAAAGTTCTTAGTGAGGGAAGTATTCCCACACTGGGGAATTTGCGACGTGATTCGCTCGGATAATGGCATGCATTTTGTTAATGACCTTTTCAAAGAAGTAGCAGCGCTGTTAGGAATTAAGCATAAACTATGCTCGATTTATCATCCACAAAGCAATGGCATGGTTGAGAAGATCAGCGGCCTTCTGAAGGGAAGGCTGTCAAAACTGTGTTTCTCCCTTAAAAAGAACTGGGTGCATTGTCTGCCTCTGGTCTTGTTGAGGAAGGACCACCATTTGTCACCGCACGAGATCGTGACTGGAAGAAGCATGCACACTGCACACTCTCCACTCCGCAGACATTCAGATGCGCACAAAAGCGCCATGATATTAGGGGAAGAATTTAATGACTATCTGACAAAACTCACCAGAGCAGCCCGCATGATATCAAGACAGCTAGCACCGCCTTTTACATGAGAAGAAGGGAATGAGGCAGTAAAGTTTGTCTAGGAAAACCCACAAGGGCAGTTAATGCCAGGGGAGGTGATCTATGTAAGGAGTTTCATACGTAGGTGGAAAGCCCCAAGATTTCATGGCCCTTATGAGGTGATATTTTGCACACACCGACTGCGGTAAGGGTGAAGGGCTTGAGATATTGGATACATTTGACCGACGTACGCAAAGCATATGACAGTGTCAGAGAAGAAGAGAAGAAGAAGTACAGACAACAGCAGAAGTCTCACAGTAAAAAGAAAAGCAAAGAACATCATTATTAAACATGGCTACAGAGTAAAAGAATGATAGCAAGAAATTGTACATTGATGAAAATTGTTTCTGTGCCAAACGGAAAATAAAAAAGAAAATGTAAATAAGGTTGAATTGCAATTATAAAATCTCTCTCTCTCTCTCTCTCTCTCTTTCTCTCTCTCTCTCACGCCCCTCCCCTCCTTTTATCTCTCTTTTATTGTATAGTAAAATGATGATTTCAACTGTTTGAGTATGCTTAATGCACTTTTATGTTTTAACATATTGGAATAACCACTGCAACGAATGGGCACCCCGCAACAAATAATATTAGGGCACTAAGAAATTTGAATAATGCATTTGACTTCCGCAGATATTCGTATGAATGTGGCTTGTTTGTATGCGCTGTTTTATTATTTGCCATGATTTTTGGGCTTGTCACTTATTGTTTTATTTCATTCATCTCGTTAGAGATGAATGAGGGGGGAAGAAATGGAACTAACATGGGGAATGGAACCGGGATGGTTAAGGAAGGGGACTACTTAATATGGAACGGATTCCAGCTTGTATGGGGCTATGGTATAGCCCCTACCCATGCACAGCCCTTAAATGATATCAACAACAGCCCGAGTATAAGTCCAGCTCCGCCTTCAAATGTCTCAGAATATAATGTTTATGGTTTGAATGATCGCAACCCTTCTGTAATATCATGGTTGTACAACACTACTGCCACAATGCCTTCACCAGAAGTTACCCCAACTGCAGAAACTAGACCACCTGCAGGCAGGAAGGAAGAGAATGAAGAAACAGCAGCAAGGTTTCTGGCTCTATATGATGAATGGGAAAGGGGGGCGTGAGGAAAGGGGGAACGATGTCACAAACGGCACGGGAAGCAAAGGGGTACCTTAAAAGCAGTAGGAGAAGGAGGCAGGCGGGGAGGAGAAAATATGACGAATATTCTGGCCTGGGCTTGGATACAATAGAAGACCCTAGACACCCACATCAATCAAATAAATGATACGCAGACATGAGCTCCACTGCAAAACAGACAACCAACGAAAGTTGTTATGTCTGTTCCCTGATTCCCCACGCCTCAGGTACACCTAAGGTTCTGCTGCCTAAAGAATTGCCTCTTGCAGATGCCCAATGTCTCCTTCATCTCACTCTGTGCAGAATTAAGAACACCTTTCAGGCACACGAAGTATCTTTTGAAATGCTGCAAAATGAGAAAACTTGTTACTCAAGAGCCAAAGGAGTGATATGTTTGAAAGAACCTTTTTTCGTAATTAAAGGGACATTGTTTTTGGACAATAAATGGAAAGATGAGGTAATATCATGCAAAGCTGAAGCGCTGCGAGGATTGATGGCAGAAAAACTACAGTGGATCGAGAAAACCTGCACACAAGTGTGGAAGGAGCACATCACGAAACTGACTTGAGTGACCGCCATAGAAAAACCATTCAAACGGCAGAAAGAAGTATCATACGATCTGTGTTTCCATGGAAAAGGAAAAAGATCATGGGTGTAAATAAGAACTGTAACCGGACACTCACTATCCCAGACATGAAGAAAGGAACAGCAGCACTCATGGACACTTACTGGGTCTGCGGCAAACAGGCGTACTTGCACCTCCCACAATCCTGGAGGGGCAATTGTTCCTTGGCAACGTTGCATTCAGCCTTGATGGTCATTCCAGAGAGCCATATTAATGGGGGAAAAGAAGTGCCAGATGCCCATCGTGAACACAACACCCAGCCAACAGAAGAACCACAATTGTATGCCCTGTCCCCAGGAAATGTGCAAGATGTATTATCGAGGCGGCAAAGATCATCCAGCTACATATCCAAAGCCTCTTCAGAACTATTGGCACAGATTCCAGACAAGTACCGGCTGTTCAATTCTGCAGAAACATTCTTCGCCTCCCTCGTCCCATGCATCCAGGCGCGGGCAAACGCAAAATGGCTCCAGATCATGCGCTGGGAGCTGATCCAGCTGGCCAACGACACTGAAGAGGGGTTTAACGTGATCAAGGTGGAGCTAATAGCCCTGCGGTTAATGACCATGCAGAACAGGTATGTCCTAGACCTGTTAATGGCGATGGACGGCCGTGTTTGCCGAAAAATCGGGAGTGCATGTTGCACATTTGTGCCGTCTGCAGATAATGGTACACTGTCACATGTTATCGCAGCAGAGCACAACCTGGGGGAACGAATGAAAAACGTGGAGCAGACGCCAGCACCTGGTACGACAACCTTTTATCTTGGGTACCATCATGGCTTGGATTGGCAGTCAAAATGCTGATGCCTATCATAGTATTTTTACTTTTGATTTTTTGTGTGTGTCAGCTGGGTCTTCGATGTTGTGCAAATGCAGTGCCGAATGGCACAATGATGATGGTGACAATGGGCAACACTAGAGGAGAGGCACAGATCATGCAAGAAACACAAGTACAAACAGGTGAGGACCCAGAGCCCAAGTATAGAATGGTGCCATTATACTATGATGGGGATATAGTAGGTAGGCTGTATCACACCACAATAAAGCAGCCCCAAGAACGGGAGTGGTATACAGAGGTATGGGTGGACTTGGAAGGAGATGGGGGATGTATATATATGACCTGCACACCAGATTAATACGCTAGGAGGGGGAGAGTCTTCGGGGGGGGTGTAGAGCCTGGATGCCAATAAAAGGCACACCAGCATGGGATGAGGTTGTTGCAAATGAGAAAGAGCGCCAGAGGTTGGGTGAGTTACAGTATTCGTTACTTAAGTAACGAAAGGGGGGAAATGTATGGGAGGATAGGTCCATGGGACCTCCTCCCCGACATGCCCCACCTGCGTGAGGCTCGTGGCTCGTCAGAGGCCCACCATGCACCTGTGCACAGGCAACAGGGTGGCTGCTGATCGACACACAGGGCCAATCAGATTGTACTGTAACACACCACGGACACCATTTTAAGAACTCCAAGACTCCATTTTAGATAGAAACAACCGAAACCCCACTGAAACAGTCTTCTTGCAAAAACTGCAGCTTGGCCCCCGCTCACTGCGCACAGGGAGCCATGCACTCCCCCAGCGCCTCCACCCCATGGCAGATCCGCTGGAGGCCCGTTCTCACGAGCAACCAGACACGAGCAAATATCAGAACAAACACTGTATCATTTACCTTCCGCAGTACATCACTGTCCCCGAAGTGACCTGACTCGCGGTTCAAGTCTGGAAAAAACAAAAACCATCCCAATTGAACAGGCCTCGACCCAGCATCTATCCCCAAACATTTAAAATATATGGTGTCAATACCTTCCGTGTATGAACCCCTGCCTATGTTCTCCAAATGAAGTGTTAACCGCATACCAGAGCCTAACGATTCACAGAGTGTGTATAAATTATAACACGGGTGTTGGGAAAAGGATACAAGTTTATAGTACTGATAAAGCAAGAATGACCCCAGCGCGTCGCTAGACACCATATGCCTTGAAGACTCAGTGAAAGGGCTTGACACAGCCCACCTAGTGCTAACTAACGATTGCTGCTAATGTATAAAGGAAGGTGAAAAAGCATTACTGAAAGTAGTTGCCTTATGGAATTGTTAAAATGTATTCAACTAATGTTATGTGATATATGTAACACTGCCACCTCTCATAGTCCCACATAAAGTAGTGCATGAATGTATAAACACTAGAGATGTGTAATCAACCTAATGTTACTAACTTTACTAACCGTCCCCTCGTATGGTATAGTGTGCAGCCCAGGCACAGAGAATTGCGTATTACCACAAGGTCATCTCCCCCTACTCCTGCCAAGGCCCGCCAGGGCTTGCTAGTGCGCGGGCAGCGCGGCCTCACCTCCCCTCATTCAGTTGGACCCGCTTCAAGTATTCACCTCCCCCATATCCAAGGCCGCCATGGTCGGCCAGATGAATTATTTACAACCTGGTCCTAAACCCCACCGCCTCAAGGGGCCAAAGGTGCACCTTTGCTGATCCAGTAGTACTCCAGCTCACCCCAAGTTAATGAGCCTTGGAGAATAGATATTCAACCCTGGACTAACACATCATAAAGTAATTCCTCACCACATCTAACAGGACAGACCGACAAGGCAGCTCACCTTGTGCCCTCAGACCAGACACATAGGTTTATGACACCCGGTCAACAGGGCAAAAGTAACAGTGCACTGATGTATTGGTGAACCTTCACATTGCATGTGTTTCTCCGGTCTCCTATTACTTCTTAGAGTAACATATTGTAGGATTTACAGGACAACTGGAATCGTCTAAAGGATGAGTGTTTGTGTGTGTGTGGCCACAAGGGCAGAATGTTAGTGCAGCCATCAATCAACGACACTGACCGCGCCTGGCCTGACAGCCCCACCCCGATGAGCCCAGCTGATCCATCCACCCCACGTTGGCACTACGCGGATGTCCACCAATCCTGGAGCAGCTCATCACTGCCTCACATATAGTTAGTCGATGCCACCCAATCCCTGAGACTGTGTGCCCCCTATTGCGTGTAGGACTTGTGACATGGTTTTGTAATAAATAAGACTGTCTTTGCTATTGTCAGACAGAGCACTCTCGGAGCTTGCAGAGTCCTTTGCATGCCCTATTTTGATTAGATAAAAACCCTTTACATTCACCCGCACTTGGTCTTGGTCTCATTCCCTCCTGGGGTGTGTCCTTTATTGCCTCTCATTACAGGGAGGGTACTGCCTTTTAGGGATGCTTGCTTTCACTTCCTCTCTATCTCTTTGATCATGCTTTATTCTCGTTCTCCCTTACTCCCCCTCCCCTTCCTTCTTCTCCTAAGCATTCCCCTTCTATCTTTTCACAACGTGACCTTGGTAGCTTTGATCCCTCCGTCTTTCTCGAAACTTGCTCTTCTTCTCTCCCCTCTCTTCAAGATTTCTCTTCACTATCGGCCAATGACTCACTTTCTACTCTCTCCTCTTCTATCTCCTCCTCACTCAATCTACTCCACCCCCTTTCCTTCTTCCGTCCTACCCAGAAACCCTCTCAACCGCGGCTCTCTCCTCAAATCCTCTCCACGTGACGTCGCCTCTGACGTCTTGAGAGACTCTGGCTAAAATCTCCTTCGCTTTACAACCAAACCTCCTACTTCCTTACCACTCCCTTTATGACTCTTGCCTCTCCTCGGTAAAACGCTCCTACTACTGTAACCTTCGTCAATCCCAAGCCTCCCACCCCTGCCGCGTCTTCTCTCTCCCGCAACCCCTGATCCCTCAACCTCCTCCACCCTTTCTCCCTCTGACTTTGCAAACTTCTTCTCCTCCAAGATTCTTGCCCTTCAGCAAAAATCAATTCCTCCTCTTACTCCCCTCCTCCCCCTTCTCCATTCTCCCCCTCAACCTGCATGACTGACTTCTCCCCTGTCTCCCCTTCTGACGTCTCCATCCTCCTCTCCAAAGCTCACCCCTCGTCTGCTCCAATTGACCCTTTCCCTTCTGCTTTCAAGCACGCCACTATCATTCCGATTCTGAAGAAACCTTCTGCTGATCCCCTGATCACCTCTAACTTCCGTCCTATCTCACTTCTCCCATTCCTCTCTAAATGTCTTGAGCGCCTCGCCTACTCTCAGTTCACAACCTTTGTCATGAATCTCTCTCTCCTTCCCCCTTCTCAATCTGGCTTCTGCCCTAAACACTCTCCTGAAACACCCCTCACTTACATCCTTAACTCCCTCCTCACCGCTCGACACTCTAAGCAATCCTCTGTCCTTATTCTTCTTGATCTCTCTGCTGCCTTCGACACTGTCGATCACCCCCTTCTTATCAACATTCTCTCTTCCTTTGGATTCAAAGGCTCTGTACTCAACTGGCTATCCTCTTACCTCTCCTCCCGCTCTTTTACTGTTTCCTGGGGAGGCCGCTCCTCTCCTTCCCAGCCTCTGGAATACAGAAATTCCATAAGGCTCGGTGCTTGACCCTTTCCTATACTCACTCTACACCTCCCTCCTTGCCCCTGTTATCTCCTCATTTGGCATCTATCACCATTTCTATGCCGACGACACGCAGCTCTTCCTTTCCTTCTCTTCCTTCTCTCCTGACCCCCACCTTAATCTCTCTTCCTGTCTTACTGCCATTAAAAACTGGATGTCTTCTCGTTTTCTTTCCCTTAACTCTGACAAAACTGAAGTGGTTTGCTTCCCCTCTAAGTCCCTTCCCCCTCCCACTCCTCCTCCTTTCATTTTCCCCCCTCTAATCTTACTTTCTCCCCCCACGCTCGAAATTTAGGCATTCACTTTGACTCCTCTCTCACTTTTTCCCACCATATCTCTCTCACCTCTCGTGCCTGTCACTACCGCCTCTATAATATTTGCGAAGTCCGCCCCTCTCTTACTTTCCATGCCACTAGACTTTTAATCTCCTCCCTTATCTTCTCTCGCCTCTTCTACTGCTCCTCCTTATTCTCTGGTCTACCTACTTCACATCTCGCCCCCCTCAAATCTATCTACAATTCTGCCATCCATACCCTCTGTCTCCTCACCTCCCGAGACTCCATCTATGCTTCCCTATCCTCCCTTGGCTGGCTTCTCTTTCACTCCCAACTTAAATTTCACTTTCTCTGCTTAGTTCCAAATCTCTCCATGATCTCGCTCCCCCTTATCTCTCTTCCCCTCTCTCTTTCTACACTCCCTCTCGCTCCCTTCGCTCCGCTGACCACTTCCTTCTCACTGTTCCTCCTTCCCCTTGTGCCTCCTCTCATTTCCGCTCCTTCCAACTCCTAGCTCCCCTCCACTGGAACTCCTTACCTCTCTCAATCCGCTGTATTCCTACCTTTTCCTCATTCCGCACGTCCCTTAAATCTCTCCTTCTCCAATCCCCACCATGATACCCCCCCTATCACTCCCCCTCTCCCACCCTTTCCCTCTTCCCCATAATCATCACCCTCCACTCCCCCCTCCACCCCTTCCACACCCCCTTCGCCCCTCCTGTTCCCCTCCTCCTCCTCCTACCCATCCCTCCCCCTTCCTCCCAGTTCTTCTCCACTACTCTCCCCTTCCCTTCTCTCTAATTGCTCTACATACTGTTTTGTTGGTCTGATTCAAAATTGTAATTTGCTTCTACTGTTACTGTTAATCTGTTATCGTTAAATGTAACCTGTTGTTAAAATGTGCAGTGCTTTGGCGTAAAGCGCTATGTAAACTTAATAAATACAAATACAAAATACAAAATAAATAAAGACAATAAATAAAAGCACAGCCAGCTAGTGGCAAGTGCAAGGGTAAGTGCCGACATCAGGTGTCAAGTGCTAGAAGGGTCTGTAGGGATACAGAAACAGTCCCCGACTGCAAAGGTTGCCCAGGGGGCAGTGCAGGTGTGCAACTAGCGGGGAGGGGACCTGGGACCGAGATCAGAGGGTAGCCAGGTAACCAGTGCAATTTCAGATTCAGCCAGGAGATCAGCAGGGGAGAGGAGGAGAGAAAGCAGAAGCAAAGAGGAAGGTCTTGAGGTGCTTCCGGAACTAGAGTTGGTTCTCCACAAATTTCAGAGAGGCAGGGAGGCCCCAGAAAAAGAAAGAGTTCTACCACCAACTCACTGTTTGGAGAAGCGACTGCCCAGAGAGAGTTGGAGGCGGATGAGCGAAGAGCTTGAGAAGGAAGATATTTAGGAAGAGAGAGTTGAAGGCATTGAGGCCCCAGAAGGCCTTGTGGACAATGCAGAGGGTTTTCAACTTAATCCTCGCAGCCACTGGGAGCCAGTGCAGAGATTTCAGTCCTGGAGAGACACGATCCCTGGGCTTGAGGCCAAGGACAAGTCTTGCAGTCCTGTTTTGGATGAGTTGCAGAGGGTGGAGAGTAGAGGCAGGCAGATTCGGAAAGAGGCTATTGCAGTTGTCCAGCCTAGAGAGAACCAGAGCTCTGGAGACAGTGAGCTTCTGGGGGAAGGAGAGGAAGGGAAGAATACCTCTGAGGAGGTGCAGCTGGTAGTGTGACGTCTTAGAGACGTCAGAGATGTGAGGTGAGAAGGAAAGTTTAGAGTCGAAGGTGACCCGAGGTTATTAGCCTCACAGCTTGGAGCAGGAAGAGGGCCAAGAGAAGCCAGCCAGAGTGTGACAGGAAAGGAGGGAGCAGGTGTGCCGAAGAGGGAATAACGGTCTTACTGGCATTAAGGCAGAGATCATTGGTGGCACACCACTCCTGGATGGCGGACAGGCAGTCAGAGAAGAGAGAAGGAGAAAAGGTGGCAGAAGGGAGCCTGAAAATGTGTTGAGTGTCATCCGCATAGCACTGAAAGTTGGGGCAGAGAGCGGCAATGGGGTGGGCAAGAAGTGCCAGGTATTGGTTAAACAGCCAGGGAAAGAGGTTAGACCGCTGGTAGAGATAGAGATAGAGGAGCGGAAGGACCCAAGTTGGACCTGGGAGGGTCGATCAGAGAGGAAGGAGGTCAGCCAAGCTAGGGCCTAATCGGTGATCCCCAGGTTATCATGGAGATGGTTGAGCAGGATGGCATGGTTGACCATGTCAAAGGCAGAAGAGAAATCAAGTAAGATGAGGACACAGGGGGTGTTAGAATCAAGGTTGGAGAGAAGGTCTTCACGGATGTTCAGGAGAGCAGTTTCCATGCTTCTGGCAGCTCTAAAGCCAGACTGATGGTCATGGAGACAACCAACAGATTCAGAGTGAAGATTAAGCTGGGAGATAGCCAGCTTTTCCAGGAGTTTGCCCATGAAAGGGGTGATGGAGATTGGACGATAGTCAGCCGGACAGGAAGGTTAAGCAGAGGGTTTCTTAAGAAGAGGGTGCACAGGGGAGCGCTTCAGGGGGAGGGAAAGACTCGATTTGTGAAGGGGTGGTTGCAGAAATCCACAAAAGCAGGAGCCAGGGTAGTAATGTTGTCCTTGATGGTTTTGGAGGAACAGGGGTAAACCTATTTTGGCAAAACTTTCATAGATCAGACTTGTCTAGGCACCTCGTCTGAGGAGAGCAGGGGAAAGGTAGAGAAGGAGGGAGGAGAGGTGGCCAAAGAAGGGCCAGAGGAAGAGCAGGGAGTAGAGTAAGGAGTGGGAGAGGAGCAGAGAGAGGACAGGATGTCCTGAGTTTTAGAGATGAAATGAGAAGCCAGGGACGTGCAGAGGGCCTGGCAAGGGACAGGAGAGGTAGAGACTGAAGCAGTATTGGCCAGCTCCTTGCAGATTTTAAAGAGTTCAGCAGAGTTGTTAGATGCCACAGAGAGGCAGGCTTGGATGTGGGCTCTCTTCTTGGTGCGGACAGAGAGGCGTTATTGCCTTTGGAGCAGTCGGCAGGCCAGTTTGTCAGATGAAGTACTAGAAGCACGTCATTTCCTCTCAGCCACCCTGCACTTGCGTTTAAGGGTGACGAGGTCCGAGTCGTTCCAAGAGTTGCGCTTGGCTTTAGGCTTCAAGCGGGTCCTCACGTCAGGGGCAAGAAGCCGAAAGTATCAGATATAGCAGAGTGGAGCATGGAAGGGGCTGTGTCAGGATGTAAGTCAGCCAATGGGGTTGGGAGGAGAAAGTGGAGGCAAAAGCCTCAACTGACGCGCTTCATGGGTCGCATAACGGAGAAGGTAGGTGGCATTGCTGGAGTTGGCTTGGCCTGAGGGGTAGAGAGGGTGAGATGGGAGGAAAGGAGAGAGTGATCACTCCAGGAGAGAGGAGTGGTGAGAGGGATCAGAAGGGGAAGGTCTGAAGAGATCAGAACATCCAGAGTGTGCCCTGCAGAGTGAGTCGGGCCAGAGGGGAGAATAGAGAGTGAGAGAGAGTTGCAGAGGTCGCAAAAGAGTCCAGTGGCAGGACAGGAAGCATCCAGGTGGATGTTGAAGTCACCAAGAAGGAGGAGTTGAGTGGTTAAGACCAAGAAGGAAGAGGAGAGGTCCGCCCACTTAGAGGGGAAGGAGATCTGACCAGGTCACCAATTCATGGTAGCCACAGTAAGGGAGTAGCAAGGAGAGAGAGAGAGCCTGCAGACAGGAATTCCAAAGAAGAGTAGGCCTGCGTTGGGGGTGACAGAGGCAGGAATCCAATCAGGGAAGATCAGGGCTACACACCCTCTGGTACAGTAGGATCTGGGTGCATAGAGGATCTTGTAGCCATCAGGGAGGACAGTGTCAAAGCTTGTGACAGAGCCAAAGTGAGACCAATGTTCAACCGAGGGGCCTACACACGTCACAATAATGATTGCAAGCAACAAAACATAGCGAGGGTGCACACAACAAATCAAAGGTGCTTGTAGGGGAGGTACTCAACAAACCAAAGGTGTTTGTAGGGGAGGCTCTCTCCTCCAGAATAAAACTAAAAATGTGAATGGTGCATTTTCCAGTACGCCTTTTGTGAATAATATGGTAAAAAGTCAGACAATAAACAAGTGATTCTGTAGGGTAACATGTGGAAAAACCATCTCATCAACAGAACACAGGTGCATTTTCAGGTTGCTTGTCAATACAATAAATACCAGGATAGCCACTGTAAGAACATGCCTGTGTTGGCCTTGTCTAATAAAGCCTGTATTCGCACTGTAAGAAGACATGTGCAGGCAGGGTGTGAAATTACATGTCAGCATTGCCAGTGTAAGAACACTGTATGGCTGTGCCCAATAATGCCAGCTTTGCCATCATAAAAGCACTCATGATGGCTAGGCCCATAAATAATGTTACTGCAACTATGTGAATATACTTGTTGGCTGTGTTAAATAAGGGCAGTATTGCCACTGTAAGAGTACACTGGCATTGGCTGCATCGAACAGGACTATTATTGTCATTGTAAGAATACACATACACCTATAAGAAGGCACTGCAAAATCTAACAAAAACCTATTGTTGGCAGTGACCATGGAAAGAATGTCCAGAACCACTACTCTATATCAGCATACTCTCTCTGTTCCACAGAATACCAAATAAAATCCTCTGTTGCACGACTACTTGCTATATACACTCATGTTGGCTTTGGCCAGAAATGTCTGTACTGCACCTGCAAGAATACGCTGGTGCTGAATTTTTCCAAAAGGCTAGTACTGCCACTGTAAGAATGCACTCATGTTGGCTTTCATCTATAATACCAGTACTGCCGTTGTAATAATATATTGGTGATACGGCCCCAGAGGCTTGCAACAGAGGTGTTATGCTGTGTACTGTGGAAAACTGTCCTATTCCTGTTCTTTTGAAATCCTTCTCTAGTCATCGTAGAGTAAGATTGAAGATTTTCCTCCCAAGCAGGGAATTTCAACAAGAGGAAGCCAGCATGCTTGCAGCATCAGAGTGCCCTGAAAAACTGCGTGAACATTCTGACATTATTCGGTACGGCATGAATAACCACAGCTTGTGATTGCAAAGAGAATTACATTAAGTGTAAGGCACGACTCCCAAATGGAGGGGGGAGAGGTCCTAAATGTGAGCATGGTCTCTTGATAAATTTCCTGCGCTTCCCATGAGCAATGAAGCATGTCAAACAATACAGAATTCAGATGTAATAAGATGCGTGTGTTATATTGACATACATGGCTGGAGACAATATTTGAAAAGATTGTATTTCATCAGGGAGTTCTATGGCATATCCTTTGTGTAAAAGGGGAGAAGAATGCATATGAGCAGGGGTCCATGGTTTTGTTTTTGTTGCATATAAAAATGTGACTGTATTAATAGTAAATGTATTTTGTTGGGTTCACAGATCAATTGTGAGTTAGAAAATGTCTCAGTGATAACATTTGCGAGGCTACAAAAGTTGTAGGAGAGATTGTATTGATATAGATAGTTATAATGCACTCATGCTGGCTTTCCCAAAACTTCAAGCACTGTCACTGTAAGAATTCACAGGTGTTAGATGTGTCCAATAATGCCTGTAGTGCCATTGTAAGAATGCATTCCCTATAATGTCAGAATTACCATTGTAAGAATTCACTCCTGATGGCTTTGGTCAATAATGCCAGCATTGTCACTGTAAAACCACAAGTTCATTCGCTGTGATCAATAGCACATTACTGCCACTTAAAAAGTATTTATGGTCTGGAGAGGGTCAAGTGGTGAACTCAATTTGTTTACTCAATGGCTAAATAGACAAAATCGGCACATTCAATTTACAGGGACAGATAATCTAAATTCAGTCCCCTTTCTAGATTTAGTCATCAAAAAATATTACAATGGTAATCTGGAAACTTTGCTATATCGAAAAGATACCAACAAAAACACCTTGCTAAGATTCGATAGCTTTCATCCTGCAAGTCTTAAAGAAAATCTGCCGGTAGGGCAATTTCTCAGAATCAGACGTAATCGTACCAACATGTCTGATTTTGAATTCCACGGCAAGGTTTTAGAAACCCGTCTTCTAAACCGCGGTTATCCATCAAGAATTATCAAACGCGCATATAGAAAATCTAAACATACTAACAGGCAAAGCTGTCTAGCTCCAGCAACCAGAAGTACATTAGACAAAATCACTTATGTGTCCACCTTTTCACCCATTAGTAATCTCTTGAGGAAGACAATAATAAAAAACTGGCATATCATAAAAACTCCCGACTTCGATCCTTCCACTCCACGTTTTGCATTTAAGAGACAATCCAATCTTAGAGACAAACTGGTACATACCTATCCCGAAGCCAGTAGACTCTCAGACAACACTGTGGTCACTACCACCGGTAGTAGGCCATTATAAATGTGGCTCATGTTCTGTTTGCTCCTTAACCAAAAATCTGAAAACACTGGAACTATATGAAATGAAATGGACTCTGTCAAGTTTTACCAATTGTAACACCTCGTGGGCCATTTACGGTATAAAATGTCCATGTAACCTGCTGTATATCGGCAAGACAAAGTGCCCAGTAACACAAAGAGTATGCGAGCATCGCTCATGTATTAAAAACAAAATCGACAACAAACCAATGGTGGCACATTTCACCCAGTTGAAACATTCCCCATATGATTTATTTTGGTTCGTTATTCAAACCATTCCAGTGCCCCCCCCCGAGGAGGTTACAGAGATCTGCTCCTGACAAAACAAGAACAAAAATTGATTTTTAACTTGGGCACTGTCAAACAGGGCTTAAACACCATAGTGGAGTAGTCCCTTTTCTTTTAGAGAGCTCCCTGTTGGCTACAGCCTCTCGTTTACAAAATAATTCACTACTCTTTTCTTTTTTTTCTGTGTTTAAAAACACCCTGTGTTCAGGCATCATATTAGATGCCTGCACACACAACTATGTATTACGTTGTGTGGAACTGTCATAACACAGGCAATCGTTACTGTTGTTAGCATCATCTCCTTTGATTACATCCAGGACTTGTTCTTCTTTGAGCGAATCTCTGCCCACAGAAAAATAACAACCATTTTGTTACTGTCATACTTTAATTACAGTTGATAAAATCTGATCTACAGCTTCAGGGAGTACACTGCTTCGTTGCCCTCACACACCCGGAAACATGAAAGCAGTCTAGTTTCTGTGCCGTAACGTCACGTCCGACGCTTACATAAATAGATCTCGCCTCCTTTCGTGCATAGCTGATTACGACAGCCTGCATGCCTGATACGCTACCCGGCCGGGAGCACGTTGAACTCCACGCCACTTCGCCTTCACCTCGGCGTTTCATCCAGCTCGCTCGGCGATCGCTCGCACTTTTCCTTTCGCAGGCAGTCACTAGGTAAGCCTCTGCATGACTTCTGTATCCATTAGATACAATTAAAACACAGCTGCTTGTTTACATATTCCTGCGCTGTCACCCACTCTACTTTAGGCTTGCTTTCACCTAACGCCATTACGGCAAAGATTAAACACGAGTAGCGGTTTGATCTCCTCTCAAAAACCAACTCCCATTAAGCGGACCCGCCTCCTGTGTAAACTTAAAGGTAACCATTTGTTTTTACCTTTTGCACAAAAAAAGGAAAATACCCTTCGTAATCTTATAGTCTTTCCTCTTTTGTTGTCCAGCAGCATTTGAGAAGGCTAATACTGAGACACACCGCATTTTCGAATAAGACATTAAGCATTCATACGCTCCGTGGCTAAATTCTTGCAGCCTTAAATATAGGTGAGCGCCTTTAGCACAGTATGCTAATATGGTTATTCATTTAACTAAATGTTTACTTGTATCAACATTAAACGAATACTAATAGTTAAACAAATGGAGGTAACCCTTGCAAACCAAACTGATCATTAGTTCACCCTTTTACAGATTCTCTCTGACCACCCGGACCAAAAGAAAACGTGGCCCGTGTTATACTGCGCAAAGTAGATCTTCGATCTCCGATCTTAAATAATACATAGGTGAGTTTATTCCAGGTAGCGTTGTCAAAAAAGAAATAAAAAATTCTGTTGAGACACACGTGGTCTCCTGTCTCTCCTTTGGTTTAAAATTTAAATTTGATTTCCTCATGCGTTCACAACTTGTTAGTTGGAAGGTTTAAAAGAAAAAAGAAAAAATAATATCACTTGTTTGTCTCGTGGCCACAATCAGTGTTGATAACAATGATGCGCACTATTATGGAAGGCACTGTCTTTGTAACATTGTTACTGTTTTGAATATTTTTTCAACCACTGTACATATATTTATGTGTTTGTGTCTGTTTTTTTCATAGTGCGTTCCTTGTTCCAAAAAAGTATGATTATTTAGAAGTATTCAACACCATCAAGTTGTTACATTGTTCCCTTTTCCTTGTCCTGAAGACGGCTACATCTGCATCAACAGACAACTGTTTTGTGCATTGCCTGATTTTTCTTGATGCTTTTAGCCGAAACATATGTTGACTCTCACAAAAAAGAAACCTAAGATATCTGATAGGTTTATTTCTCGATAGAGCTGGTTCAACTAAATATTGCTCTACTACTGAGTGTTTGATGCTGCACATTTGGTGCTTATACAACACCACTCCTCACATACTAACCCCACTAGTTTTTGCAAATACCACATGAATTGCTGTTTGCATTCATATTTACTGTGAAAATTGTTTTGCTCTTCCCTTTTAATGATTTTTAGCTTGTTTTTATTATGATGAAAAATAAAATTAGTGTTGTTATTATTCAGTGGTTGTCTTTATCAGTTGCTTTCTAAATGTTTTTTCCACTTGTTTTTTTGTCTGGATTAGTTGAGCACTATTAATATGCTCACTTATCCGGAATAAGTGTTTCAGTGGTTCTGTCTTTCTACAGTAGGCACATCATTGACCTGAGTGTGGCTTTATGAGATAGGGTTACCACCCCCCCCTGTCCTTTGCCCCTTGCATATATCCTTTTTGATCCCTGAGGGTGGTGTTCCCATAAACTGGATCTTTCCCAATTTCTTTAAATTGCCACTTAAGAAGACATTTTCATGCTGCCTGTGCAAATATAAGCTCTTAGTCCCAGTAAAACTGACAAATCTCGCTCAGCACAAACACAGCTGCTCCCCTTGGATGACCTGCACACACATTCATGCTCCAATCACGCGCATGCACATATACACAGACGTTCACAGATCAAAATGTACACGCATTCACACGTGCATACATAAACGTGCATAAACGCAGACACAAACAAATATTGAAGCAAGTGTTTTTTGGGCATGAAAGCCCAAATACACACATGTTTAAAAATAACTTACCAGCCTGCCAATGGCCCTCATTAGGATTAAAACGGTCTGGAAAAAAGGCTGGGAATGCTGAAACTACCGGCTCTGGCATTTTTTCCAGACCGGCTTACTCGAGTCTGCCTGTAGGGGCAGCGAACTACCGGCAGGCTTGACCTGCCGGGAGTCTATGCCCCTACCGGCAGAGAATTGCCCCAATCACTGGCTCCGGTACTAGCAGTGTCAGTGGTGGGGGCAAAACCCATTCCATGGAGCATAGACGTTTTTATGGGAGGGCAAAAGGGGCACTTGCCCAGGGCGCCCACCTTGGAGGGGGGGCCCCACAGGGCTGCCTGATCTAAAGAAGTAAGATTCCATTGTTCACCAGATTTATATAGCACATGTCAGGATATTTTATGCCATTCTGCTTAGGTTCTAAGCCCATTGCCTTTCTGTTTTTACGAGTATATTTTGCCTTGATCAATTCATCATGAAATGCCTTCTGTATTCAGTGTGGTATACATAGTTTGAGTGTCCCTAACGGCACAACTCTGGCATTCTTTCCTTCCTGTGGGAATTATGTCATGTGAAATAGCTAAAGTTGAAATGCATATTGATAAATTGAATGCCACAATTGTTTAGAAGTTAGCTCAGTGTGCAAGCACTCATTGCAGAGATATGTGTTCCTATGCAAAATTAGAATACCACATTCCGGCAAAGCTGTCAGAGCCTTTCCTATGTTTGAAGTTTATAAACCTACCTGCATATGTACTTGCTGATAATAGCACCTGGTGTGCTCTAAAACCAATGTTCCTGCACCTGACAGGGGTTGCTATAAAAACGAACATATCATCTGTTTGGCGAAGGTCTAGAAATTGGTTTGTTCAGATGGTGTGTTGTAAAACCTAGGCAAGCACCTCCAACAATGAGCATAAACTGTTAGTTCAAGAGTTGAATACGTGTCCTAATTCAGCACTATGGAACAAAGCATTCATGCTTGTATCCTGACTTTGTCAGCAGACGATAGATTTATCCTGGTCAAATCATCTAATATCTTTTACATTAGTGTGCTGTCTTATGTGTGGATTGCCTTCTTGCATGCAGTGGCATTGTTTAGCCCATTACTTGATCTTTCTTCTCATCTAGGCCATTTGACTGGAAGGGTTGGTAGACAGAAGAGAGCATACCAAATGTTGCAGGCCTCGGGCAAGCATATTTTAAGGTCTGCTCATTTGACACAAAAAACGGTTTGCTTTTTTGTAAAAGTCAAAGGTTTTTATGGATGTTTATGAATGGCAATGTCACAGGCCACTGTTTTGGAAATATTTAAAGCTTTAAAATACAAAAGAAAACCCCAGATTAAAAGTGTTAAATCACATTGATTGGTATGCTGGTACTTATGTACTTCCCTTGATGATGGAGAGAATGAAGCTAGAATCATTCCCATTTTGCGTAACACCCTTCTGTAATATTTTGTTTTTATAAATGGTCATGTTTGGTAATGTGATTTGTGTACTTTCCAAGACAGGTCTATACAATTAGATTGTTTTACTTCATGATAAGAACTGGAAAAGAAAGTGTTGAAATGCAGAAATTGCAGGGTTATCACAAATCCACTCCTTTACCAATGTGGGATCCTGGGCATATCATTTAATCTTGTATTGCCTAACATCTCAAAATTGCCAGTCCCTAAACTTTTCAAAATTGTCAACCCTTCAGAGCGATTTCCTTCGCTGGGTATGATCTTCATAAAAGCCTCACTCATAGTTTCACTGGCTGTAGTGTTGCTTCCACTATAATAGTGAGCATTGATGTACTGCACACAACAGGCACTTGTTCTCTTGATCTCTAATGGCAACACTATTTGAAAACCATATCCCACTTCTTATCTCAGTGTGTCTGGATACAGACACCTTCCTGGTAGCTTCCAGTCTGCATCCACTATCCATGCCATGGTATGAGAAGATTTCTCCTTCCTTCCAATTGGTCTCCTCTATCCATGCTTGAGCACATTTGCATTCTGTGAGGCAGGTAACGTGAGTTCTCAATCTATTCTGGGTTGCATGTACATTTTACAAACAGTCCTGCATTAATCTACAGCGTGCATACCTTCCTGGATTTTATTGATAAAAATCATCCTGTATCTAGACTAGAACAGAAGTAACCTCTTCGTAGACTGCTAATGTTGGCCTTCAAATGCTACTTGTTTATTTTTCTGATTAGAGCAAGAATGCAGAGGGTAAGGCGACTTTAAGGGAGTAAACATGCTTATTTTGAATGCTGCAAGGCAGCATATCAACCTATATGTTGTGATCAGAACGAGGGGGTGGGGGTTGCGACCAGATATTCTTGATCACTTCATTCCTTTGGTTTGGTGGCCCCAAAGATGTCCGTGCCCAGGGCCCCAAAAGTGGTTAAGATGACACGGCCATGGAGTCCTAATGGACTCCATGGAATGGGAATTTACCGCCGTTGATGGCACCCGTAATATACCGGTAAGACTGGGATATCGGGCACCGGTAATGGTAAGGCGAGTTTGCCGGGAACCTGCCGGTAGCACTGGCGGGTTACCGGCAAACTCGTAATGAGGGCCAATGTCTTAGGAAGGACCACTGCTCCGTAGGACCGCTGGCCCTGTGCATTCCCAGGAAATTGGCTCAGGTGTCCTTCAACACCTCTCCATGAGTACTGGTTGCTGCAGTGCAAGCGCCAGGAATTTGCCACCCCTTGTAGGTCATTAGCACCGGGATGCGCAGTAGCACCCATAGGCACATGCCCTTGCCTTGTATGGAGAATTTGCCATGTGCTGTCTGGTGTACCGACACACAGGGAACCCATGTTTCCCCCACAATATGGACTGGCCCAAGAGCACTCACTCAGCTGCTCACTATGGTTGCGGGAGCGCTCATGTTTTCACAGGGCCTGTTTGCTAGCTCCTCTATAAGCGCAGCAGTTCAATGACCTGCCGCCTACTGTGGATGAACTGCCCTCAGGCTAACAGTCGCTTCAATTAACCTTTTTTATTTACAATCTGTACAGAATTAGGAAACATGAATGAAGAAAATGGTGCTCAGATAATCCAAGGGTGCTTCTCAGTGCAACCCATAGAACACTGCACAGCCATTTTGAAAATAATAGAAAAAGCCACACTTAGCCCCAGTGGTATCCCGGCGGTATGCCACCGGGATACCGCCCAACTCGTGATGAGGCCCACAGTCTTTAAAAGACATGACAGTAGAGCGAGTCCAGACCAGCAGGGGTGGCCAGCACCAAAGCGTGCATCCCTGTAAACGTAAGGGTGCATGATTCAAATAAACATGATTTTTCAAAATGAATACTCCCGTAACGACTACAGCGAGTCAAAACATCTACCACCTTATATAGTTTAAAACTACTATAGCCCAAATACAATGGTATCCAACAAACAGAAATGTCATGCTTGTAGACAAAACAGTGAGAAGCAATAACCTGGCAAGACAGCCAAAATAATCTGTCCATCCAAAATGCCTCAAGTTGTGACAGTGTTTTTCCATGTTCTTACCTCTGGCTGATATTCTGACAACTTCAAGAGAATAACTTGCACGTGGTCATGGGTATGAACTTCGTCCTTTTTTATTTTATTGCTTGTAGCACGAACGTATAGTGTTTTACAACAGGATTGTGCCATAATTTGGGTGTGGCATACAGTGACGCAGAACTGTGTTGACGGGTGAGAGGGATTTGTCTGCATCCATAACATGCTGATGATTTTCTACCTTGAAATGAATGCTCATTTTGCAATTGGACCACCAAGTCTTTGCCTTCTTGTTTTTTCCAGTGTATGGACGGTGGATAATATATTCCGTTTGGAAAAATTATTACAGTTTAAATACTTTAGCATGGAAACGCTCCCATGCTTGATTTTCCTAAAAGCGCTTGTATGAAAATTCATAGTTTTTCTGCTTTAAATAATCGATTATTCAAATTGTTACTCCTTCCTGATGAATATATTGATGTCTCTTTATATAAACATTTTTATAATTTAGCATGCTAACAATGAATTAATCTTATGTGTGATGTTTGCTGCCGCCGGTGATGCGGGCGGCAGCAGTGTGAGGGAGCGGGCCCGGGCGAAGGCCTGCTATGGTGCGCAGCGCAGCGCCGGCGCAGGGCAGCAAGGACGACACAACCACTCACTGGAATGCATAAACCCGGACTGGCGTTCTAACGCCAGTTCCGGTGATTCCTTTATTTCCGGCGTGTCACGTGACCCCCAACTAGCAGGGCACGTGCACCACATTCCTCCCCAACTTGGAGGTATTTGCACGGCTGTCAACAAACAAATATCTTGAACTGGCATCATACATAAACTGACATACATTCTAGATAAACAGAACCTGTTAACTGCGTTTAGATTTCACCTTAGCGGGGACTTCTGCCGGTATACTCTGTCTACCACGTATCCTTGGAGGCGGGACGATGGTTTGGTCTTTTCCCTCAGAAGGTACCGGGTCTTTCTTTTCCCTGGTGCGCCTGTTTTTGGGGTCTCTGCTTCAACTCTTTCCTCTTGCTGATGTGGATAGTCTGTTGCTCCTGGAGTAGCGAAACTTCTTGGTGACATTTGCCTCGGGGGCGAGTGTGGCGCTTCCGCTTCTTCTTCTCTTGGGGGCATCGGTTGTTCTTCCCACAGCTCCGGGGGTACTTTCCTGAAGTGTGACACATTTCTTGTCACTGTCTCTCCCCCCCGGGTGGCCGTGACCATGCTGTGGTTTGTAGTACTAACTGTCCATGGTTGGACCTCAAAGTTGAGGGACATTTTCTTGGGTGGAGCTCGGTTCTTGACGATGACGGTGTCTTCTGGTGTCAGCGCTCTGTGGCTAGCTCGTCTGGCGATGCTTTCTTGTTCATTTCGCCTCAGCCTCATGGCATCTATAGCAGGGATGTCTGGTTCTGGAGCTACCCACTGTGGGTGTACGGGGAGTTCCGCCTGTATGGGTACGCCGAGCATGAGGGCCGCTGGGCTGATTCCAGCAGAAGAGTGCAGGGTTTGCCTGTGTGTTCTCAGGAACCGATATACTGTTTTCAGCCACGGGCATCCTTGTTCTTTGGCGATCCTAATGACTTTGTTAAGTGACCCCATGAACCTTTCGGCATCTCTGTTCGCTTGGGGCCATCTTGGGGTGATTCGCTGGTGTTTGACGTTCACTTCTTTGAAATACTCACGCAGTTCTTGACTGGTGAATGATGGTCCATTGTCGCTTTTCACTTTCCTCGGAATTCCATGTGTGGCAAATATCTTCTCTAATGTGAGGATTGTGGTCTCGGCGTTAGTGGATGCCACGTGTTCCACTTCTGGATATCGGCTAAACTCGTCGATCACTACGAGTAGGTACCCTTCGCCGGCAATTGTGCAGTGGTCCATGCTGACAGCGTCCCAGCGTTTGCAGCTTCTCGGGGTGCTGCTAATTGGTTCGGGGTTCTCCGGTCTTCTGGATGCTTGGCAGGCCGCACAGGATTCCACTAACCCCACTACCTTTTGTTGCAAGTTAGGCATCCACATTCTGGACTTTAGGTACGCCGTGGTTTTGACGATGCCCTGATGCCCACTGTGCGCTAGACGGAGAGCTCTCTCTTCCAGGGACTCGGGCAATATGATTCGGTGTCCTTTAAGTAGTATACCATCTGGAGCCACAGAGAGTTCATGTTGGATTCCGAACAGAGCCCTGAGTTTGACTTGGGCAGATGCAGTGCGCTGGGCCATTGACATGAGGTAATTCTTCCAATTAACAGATCGGATGGCGGCAGTTGTGTGCTGCAGGACGGTGTCTGCTTCTGTCTCACATGCTACCTCGTGCAGGTTCAGGGCCCGCGGCCTTGCGCAGGCGACTATGTGACAGACATGCTCATCGGTTTCTTTCGCCTGGCGCCGTTCACTGTCAGTGGCAGGCCTCGGGTGGCGGGACAGGTAGTCCGCCGGGTTGTCTGTTCCTGGGCGATATTCAACCTCAATGTTGTATGGTTGCAGCTGCAGCATCCATTTCTCAATGCGTGCTGGGGGGTGAGGAGCAGACCCACGGAATATTGGGATATGGGGTTTGTTATCCGAGAGGACCTTTGCTTGCTTGCCTAGCAGGTACACTTTGAAGTGACGGCATCCCCATAAGATAGCTAGGGCTTCTTTTTCTATGTGCGCATAGTTTTGTTCCATCTAAGATGCGAGAGAGGCGTATGTTTCTCTCTGATAGGATGGCTCTTCTCAGTTTTTCCGAGGAAATCCCGTTGATGATCTGGAGGCGGATGGCAAATTCTTCGTCAGGGAACTCACAGCCTACTGCCATTTCACGAAGGCGAGCGTGAAATTTATCCACCGTTTCTTTCTCGCGTTGTCTTGCCGTGCAGAAGTGGAAGCGTTCGTAATCTGGGTTGAGATCGGGTTTGAACATATTAGTGAGTGCAGCTTTGGCTGCATCGTAGTTATTGTTGTTGCCACGATTTGGGGTAGCGTTGAATAGGCGCAGGGCGGGCGCTCCAATGTTGAGTAGGTGGAATGTGCGCTTCTTTTTCGCTACGGTAATGTCTCTAGCATCTAGATGCATTTCAAATTGTTGTAGCCAGATTTCCCATCTGATGGCGGCTCCTGTGGTGAATGGGTCAAATGGTGGCATGAATGTTGTCTGCGCTGGATCAGGAAGATCCGTGGTGAGGCTCCTCCTGGAGGATGAACCGGTGCTGGCCCTCGTGGGGCTGGTGCTTGGGCTGGACATGTTTAAAGAAGTCACGTTACTCTATTTTGTATTTCAATCAGTGTTACTTTGTGCAATCACTGTTGATTTGAAGCGTGATCTTTAGGTGATAATGGTGATTCTTCAGTTTGGGTGGGAGCTGTGCCCCTGGTCTGTTAAATACAGAGTGCCTGCGCTGTTGATGCACTCTCCCTTCCTTCTTCCTCAGGATGATGTACGAGAATGTTGAGGAGGAGGACAAACTCGCGGCGTGCAAGTTTATTTTTTCCTTTTTCAATGCCTCATGGAATGTTGAGAACAAGGCGTTGGTCTCGTGGCCGCCGACTCGTGGCGTGGGAGAGTGGATGTTTCCGTGTGATGCGCGGTTCTCTTTGCTGGGTCGGCTGACACGCGGCCTCGCCGGGCGTCTCCTTCCGGTGTTGGCGTACTGTCAGTATTTCGCGCGTGGATGAGGCGCTGCAGGTATGCGTGTTACACGCGGCCTGTGCGACACGCGGCTGCAGCGCGCTGATGTTGCGCGTACTCCCTTTTGTTTCCCCTCTTCTCAGGAGGGGGTGGAGGCGTGGCGCTGGTCCGGCTGGTGTTCGGTTTCGTTTGGTTGCTGTGGCGGTGTGGGCCAGCGGGTGCGCGTTGGTCCGTGCAGCTCCGCCGCGTCAACGGCTCTCCATGGGAGGGGGCGCGGATTCGCAGGCTCTCTCCGTACCTCGTCGCCAGTGTGATATTTGCTGCGGGCGGCAGCAGTGTGAGGGAGCGGGCCCGGGCGAAGGCCTGCTATGGTGCGCAGCGCGGGCGCAGGGCAGCAAGGACGACACAACCACTCACTGGAATGCATAAACCCGGACTGGCGTTCTAACGCCAGTTCCGGTGATTCCTTTATTTCCGGCGTGTCACGTGACCCCCAACTTGCAGGGCACGTGACACCACATTATGGTTGTTCACGTACAATTTCTGTGAGGAATACTGCTTCCAAATATCAGGTGCCCCAATAGATAAGAGCATGATCCCAGTGTCCCCGAATTTGTTTACATGCCAATTTGAAAGAGAGAATGTGCTCTCGAAGGTTCCTGCATCTCCTCAATAATGTTCCTTTATTGAAGTGAGATAGTTGCATAGTCTTTCTGAGAGAAATGGTATGTAACAATCTGTATTCAAACCTAGTTCAGTTGCTCGTGTGAACAACATGTCAGTAGTCTATTCTGAGATGTTAAGTGCTTTCAAAGCATTGTGTTATATAGTCAGACTTTGTGAGGATGTATAGATGTTACGGACAAAAGTCTGAATACAATTATATTTGATGCAAATAGGTCATTATTATGGTTTATCTAAGAAACATATTGATGCCAGTTTGTTCTACAACTGTAACAAATAAACATGTTTTGGGTAACTGAAATAGACAAGTTATGCCAACTGAAATAAATAAACATGTTTTTCAGCAGTTTAAATGACGTGCATAAAAATGCTATGCAAGTTGCCATGGCCATATATGTTTTTGTTTACCTTGTTGCCATTCTGGTGGTCAATACAAAATAAACTTGTTATTGGGTTCCCAGTGCAACCTAGAGCTCACCAAGATTCCAATTGTAATCCTGCTCAGATGAGAGATTCCTCTTGGACAGGAGGGCCTTTTTATTACCAATAAAGAAACTTACCTACAGGCCTCTTCATTTCGCATTGATTGTCATTTGTTTTGATGTTTCATCGTCCATATTAAATATTTTAGTGATGTCTGATCTGTTGTAGGACATTGCTAATAGGCAGCAAAAGGCTTGTGGCATTAGTAGCTGTTATCACCTGCAATTGTGGCCCCATGATGCATTAAAGGCATCTAAAGAAGGAAAAATAAATGATTTACCATTTTTGTTACTCGAATGATAGATGGAAAAATTTGGTCATTAAGCAGCACTGAGTTCAGGTTTCCACTGAAGGCCTTTTCACTGCCGTTTCTTTTATTGCGTGTCTTAAATCACTGAAAGTGCAGTGGGTTAAATAGATTTTTCAGGTTTACACTTTTTGCATTCTGGGAATTATAGTTTACCATTCAGGGTGTGAAAATTAAAGCCACAATTATATTCTTTTGGCTTAACATCTTGCTATAGGGATTTACATTGCAGAGGAGCAGGTGGACACCTTCTCCTTGATCTGCGCCCCCTTAGCACCATCCTATTGGAATGACAGACGAGGAGCCACAATTGGGAAACCGTGTATGAATCCTTGCAATATTCCTGTGAAACGTTGAGTATATGAGAGACGACAGGCACTCAGGCAACAATTGAGAGTGTACCCGTAAGCTGACATAGTGGAAGAAAGCTACCACGAAAGATGTCCTTTACCGAGCTGTCGAAATGCAGCCATGGACAGAATGAATGCACGTTAAGACAAAGTCTGACGGCAGCAAAAGAATGTCATAAAGAAGATATAACAACCTATGCTGAAACAATATGAAAATACTTAAAGATGACGATATAACTAGAACACTAAGAGAAACATGTACCTATTGTTACAGTAATCATGAACACAAAGAAGAATGAAGTGACTCACTGATCAGTAACTGTAAATACACTGTAACGCAAGGTAGAAATAATGCATAGAAGCTTGCTTATAAGAGGTATTTATTGAACGATTAGGATGACCATTAGAAGGTGGACAACGGCTTATGTCAATCAACCCAGCTACCTCAAAATATAAGCCCAGGATCGTGAAGTGAAAAGACGATCAAGAAGCTGTTTTTCCCTTGAAAAATAATGGAGTACATTGGCCTGAGACCAAGGATGCTATGTCAAGAGATGAAGGCAAAGTACGAAGTGAGTCCAATGAGCAGACCATGTGCGAAGGACATATTTCTCAAGATTAGGAGGAACAAGATCATTTACTGATGCCAAGTATTGGACAATTAAAAGAGTATATATTCTCTATGGGATAGAGTGAGCAAGTCTCTAAAGGCCAAGAGAAGCAACTGCACCCAGTACAACTGAATACAATGGTGTTAAATACACTGTCGAAATGGACACCTTTGTGGTCTCTTAACATGTGATGAAGAGCTCGCAAACAAGGGCTATTCATTAGGCTTGAAACTAAGATAATGTTGTGCCTACACACCCTTGAATGTTGCAGGACTGTGCAGACTGGCACGGTCCATATTCAAACAGAGGACACTGGCATGAGGCCTACCGATGAGAGAGGGTAGACGAATTGGGAAAACAAGGGAAGGGCTGATGTATCTTCAAGCACTTGGGTTTTGTTTCTATGTATGTGCTGCTAGAGAGCCGAATGTCCAAGGTTGGATTTGGGTTGCCAACCAATCAGAAAGGCCTGCCATGCACTTTTACATGCAATGTTGAAAGTATTATTCCATTGCTATATTCTTTCCTGTGATCAGTATTATACATATTTAGAAGTAGCTCAGGGCGTGTCCTACAACAAGGGACCGCCAATGGGAGACTAATACTCATGTATTCTATATATAGACATGTTACCCTAGTCCAATCCCACCCCTCGATTAGTTTTTGTAATATGCCAAGTAGGATGACGTCATAGATGACGTGTCTAGCATTATATAAACTAGGTATAATCAAGAAGACATTCTGATCCTGCATGAATCAATTTGATGAATGACGATTATCCCTGCTTTTCTTCATTGAGATAAAAGCATCATTTTACCATCTTCTTTGAGTCTGTCCTGTTTTTTGATCAGAGACATTTTATTGGTAATTCCATCTAGCACTAAGACGCTTCAAGGTGCTAGAGCACAACATGTTGTCATGTTGCTTTGCTATGCAATTTGTGTATTTTGAAAGCTCTGAAAGACAATATTATAGTAGGCATTGAAATCCACAATTTAAATATTTATACCAGTTAAAGCTTGGAAAGAATGTGATCAAATTTGCTGAGTGGGTTAAAATCCTTGCTTCACTGTTTAGCCAATGCGTGTGATCCTGGTCAGTTATTTAATCAGTGTTTGCAGTTATGTCAGAGTGTGGAGTCCTTATTGCAAAATTAAACACACTGTTTGGAAAAAATTACACCCATTCAATGGGACAGATTCAATGAGTAGAAAAAAAGAGTGTATTCTCGTGCTTTCCTGTTAGACCCCAGAGCTGTCACTTAGAATTTCAATATTGGTGCACTGGCCCTCCCTCAGTCTAATAGTCTCAGCAGCCAGTCAGTCCACTACACTAGAATCGTTGGTACACTAACAGTGGCAGAGCCAACATTAATCTTCTCCCCTGTTACTGCCAGTCACAGAAGTTGCTTGGGCCTTGCAGAGTACTACCCCACAGGAGAATGAATAAAACTCTTTGCTATGTCCTGTTAACGCTATTTTATTGCATCTTTTATAGCACACCTGCTGTCATTTTCTCACTTTCTAGGAGCTTCAGGATCTGCAAGCAGTGCTGTAGGAGACTAGTGCAGTACTGGAGCACCAAGAGAAAGTTTGCTTGTTACAATCTTGATGTGTGCAGATCTGAAGATGTGGCTCTATGTGGTGTAGGTTTTAGATATTTTCTGAGCTCTCTGCAGCAGTCGTTAATGTGTACTACAGGTTTATATGGTACTCGTTCTTGTGGTTGTCGGTGGGGCCGTCAGCGTGGTGCTTAAGAAGTGTGGGGAGTTATGGTGGCTATCTGTGGTGGATTAGTTTGGTGCTCAGGTAAACTCAATGCATATATGCACGTTCGGATTGTGTATGTGCAATTGCATTGTGTAACCTGCGTTTTTTCATTTCACAGGTTGTGTGCCGCGTTGTATTGTCTTTAAGGGTGGGAGGTGGAAATGGCTATTGTTACCATATCTTTCTCAAATCAATGACCAGCTTGATATTCACACACCATGCGAGAGTGGGAATTTGAGGCTTTCAAATTGCACTTTATACAGCAAAAGCACACAGAAAATGGAAGACTTTTGCTTCAGTTTGGTTTTGACAGCGACTGACCAGGGAGGCAAAAACCAGATAACGGGTGAACCATAGCAGCTGCCAAGGGAGCCAAAGACCAGAGGATGGTGACTCATCAGAACAGCCAAGAAGCATAGGGGTGACGAACAGAGGGACACCTAACCACAGCTTTACTTGTACCGTAGTTTTACTTCAGTCAATTTTTATTTGTTTTGGCTATGAAATGGTGCTTATAAGGCAAAGGCATTACACTGGAGTAAAGCTAGGAAGGTGGGAACATGTGAGAAGGGACACACACTTTGAGGATGGGGTTTAGTTATATACCAGCCCATTGACTGCCCGTGGCCATTTTGATCTCTATGACTATTTCCACCCACTACCGGCTCCTCCTACCCTGCCCAAGCACATCCTGCAGGGAGCTCCTTTGAGCTATCTCTATCACGCGATAACATCAAACATGTTCCTGTTAGTGTTATTTCTAAGCAGTGGTGTGTCCAGACTCTTTTGACTGGGGTGGCCCAAGGTATGCAAGACCTATGCAGGGGTGGCATGAAGTATGAGTGCACACACATAATGATCATAGTTTAGGATAATGGGGTGGCACCTGGTGAGACCAATAAGATTCCAGGGGTAGCATGTGCCACCCCAGGCCATTCCCTGGACATGCCACTGTTTCTAAGTAGTCTGCTGCAAGTTAAAAGTGAATGACCTAATTGCAGCTGCAAAAGTGATACATGTTTCATAAAAGTGATACATGTTACCCATTCACATTCAACCATTTGATTATATATATGTTCTGTACACTGTCTAAACTAACTTCGACAAGGTCAACAGTTTTGGCTTGTGTATAGGTATTTGGTAGGCATATGACAGACACTCATATGCATAGATAATCACTCTATGTTCCATCTGTTGCATCTTATGGTGAGGTAGTACCATTATGATAGTGCCTAAGAAATGCCTATGCCATGCCCACACAAAAGCTAAATCTGTTGTCTTTGCCAATGTTTGGATTCAATTGAAGTGACTCAACCATATGATTACTGGCCTCTACAAAGTGTATTGAGTTTAAGGTGCGGGTATGGGCTTGCTCAGAATGCTGGCTTTCTGTTTAGCTCATTTACTGTTACTTAAAAATAAAGGTATTCATTAAGAGAAAAGAAACAGTCATTTAAAATGAACATTAAACTGACCCCTGTACTATTCATGTAGAAAAATTGCATATTTACCTTCTAAAAATGTATAAAGCCATCTGCAGTTCACATTTGATTGCCAATCAACATATGTATACACTATATTTGTAATTGCATTGTGTGTTTAGTGTAAGTGATGATTCACAGATAACACTAATGAACATGTTCTAAAGAGTTGTATGTCAAATAGTATCTTGTTTAGTTTACATCCATAGTTGTGACAAAGATTTCTACTAATGAATATATTGTTTTGATATTTCTGTTAGGGACAAATCTATTGCCATTATAGTTTATTATTCCAGCCAATGTCCAGTCTGGCCACAATGCAAAAAGAGCCGTTGAACACTGCAAACCAAAGATCAAGCCCCGCACAGTCCCTTCCCCAACAACCCCCATTTGTCAAACCATCCCATTCCATTTCTGATGCAGACAAAGTACCACAAGTTACTTTTTACCACTTCCACCACTGGCAATGAGTCCCGTCATTTAGGTGCGCCAAGTACACGGGTGCTCCGGTGCATGGGCACCCGACAGGAGAAAGAATTTGGAGCTGAGCCCCCGCCGGGCGTTAGGTAAGAATTGATGTAGTGACACTATGTGAGACTACACAACACGTATCTGCTTCGTATTAGGTAACCCACCTTTTGGTATAGGTCTGTACTACACAAGTTGATAGCAGCCAGGCCTATCTCAAGAGGGGTAAATGTGAGCTGTAGAGCTGTGGCAATGGAATTCGCAAATACAAGTAGCCAAGTAACACTTACACTCAAGGTTTCAGTTATCAATATTTATTCATTTATTTAACATCAATTTTTAAATAAGTGTTCTTTAAAAAGGGCAAGATATGTAACACTGTAAATATACTTCAAAATACGTTTCAGAATCAAACAAGTTAGTGGATACTCTTTGAATATGCTTATTACACACTTCCTACACCCGGAGGTGACTTCATTCACAAGGACAGTATGGCATTTATGTATTACTAGTTATACTTTGCAGATTCTATTGCACAAAGTTAGAGAGTTTGCAGAGAAATCACTTGAAAAGAGCACAGCTAAAGAAACAATGAGGTAAGTACCCTAAGCCTCAACAGTACCTCTGGTTTGAAGAACCATAGCTACATGTTATCAGCACTTTCAAATGAGTAGGAGCAGAATAGTATGCATTATTAACTCTCAAAAACGCAACGTGGCGCGTGCGTTCATATGATATAGTTATTTGATGTCTAAACTTGCCAGGGCATGGGCTCGAGCCCCGGATCTTTTACAAACCTAACAACGCCCCTGCCTGAACTTCAGGGGTTGTAGAAATAAGGGTGCTGAGCTGACGTAGCACTTTGGTTGGTATCGATGCAGTGCCTCCGTGAGAAAGGGTGGGCCCAGGTACAAATAGGTTGTTTGTGCCACACAAAGTCCTTTAAAATGTCCTCATGCTGCCACTGGCAGCCAGTGCAAGCTCTTTGGGTCTGGCAAAGTCATACTGGAGCTGGCGCACTTTGAAATCTAGGTGGATAGCGTAGACAATGTTTGCCATACCTAAAATGCAATTAACCTAAGAGTGATAATACCAAGGAAATGATGGCTTGTGGTTGCATGGCAAAGGCAAAAGAAAGAACATTATTGTAATAATTCAAAGCTTTATGAACTAGTTACTGACTGCAGTGGCCACTTGGGGGACCACGGGTAAGTATGCATTGAAACACGCAGGTGCCCCACCTCTGCTTTTGATGGTTAAGAGGATGGCCATGGGTGGGTAGGCCAGAGATGCGTAATCCAGTACATGGCTGGGTCTCTACCAAAATAATCTCTGTTTTTGATGGATTTATTTTAAACCATGTTTAACCAGTCAACTGACAATTGCCAGGAAGTAGTTGGATAAAATGTGATCCTGCACAGCAGGTGTTTTATCCAGCCACCATCTGTGAATCATTGGCATAATTATACTTTCATTGCAAAGGTATGAATCAGAGCAATGATATGTTTGGTGTGATTTGATTTGAAGTACTTGGAATATGCAAATCAGGTCAGACAAGAAAGGACCGCACCTGGTCACATGTTACAGATAAGAAGAGGTAGGCACAGAAATGCAGCCTGCAAGCGAGCAGAGAAGGTAGGTTTTCTGACCTGCCGGGAAGGCTAATAACATTTCCAGAATATATAGTTGCTGTGAAAGTAGATTCCATAAACTGGGACCAAGTGTTGATGTCGATGTTGAACAGGAGCAGCAACAGAGAGGACACCTGAGGAACTGAAGATAACAATGTCACCATCCGGAACATTAACATGTGCACGTTGAGTTTCTGTAAATCATTCATGAGAAACCATTGCACCCATCACCTTGGTCAAAGTGATTTGAGAATTACGTGAATGGCAGAATTAATAATAGAAAATAATACAATTGCATTTATTCCAAGGCTTAGGTACTCTCACGCATAACTGCTCCATCTGGTTTCCTTCTATTTAGCACCCGGGGAGGGTGCCTCACCAACCAGGTTACCCGGATTGTGGGTTGAATCCCACAATCCATGCCCACATTCCGAGCAACCTGGAGGCTGCTCTCACCTGCCCTGATTTTCCCCCCACCTCCCGCTCCTTTCCCCTCCCTCTTCCTCCCTTCTGTCTCCGTCCCTTATCGGCTAGTAACGGCGATGGGGCCCATCATTAAGGGCCTTTAACCAGACCTATAAATCGGGCCTGGGCGTTTACCACCTGATCTGCCCTACCGGATCAGGTTTTAATTGCTATATTAAGTTACAGAAGGGCTCTTTCCAACCTGTGGGATCAGTATTCATTTTTTTTTTTTAAAAAAGGCAAATGTGCACAATGACCAGTTTTTTTATGAATATTAGCTGGGTGAAACTGTTGGGTAGTGAAGCGAACATCTAACAAGTCTGGAATTTCACATAATGAATTGCCAGCACTGAGCAAGGAACAACTTTATGCTTTCTAGTTGAGGGGCCTCAAAAATCACAATATCACAGCGAGCCATTTCTAAAACTGAACAGTGGTTGTTGCACAATATTGAATGTCTGACTACGTGACATAACTAACATAATGTAGAGTGTGTCATGACAGGGGTGTGGACCTGGAACCCAAACCAAACTTAATTCTATTTAATTAAAATAATTTTCTGTATACACTTTGTAATCTTTGTGATGAATTGATATGATTCTTTTCCTTGATTTCTCATAAAGCTTTGTGTTAAAATATCCCTCTTTTCCCCCTTTTTCTTTTAGGCAGATATCTCTAAAGGATAATGGAGTTGGGGTTAAAAATACATACATTTTTTTTTTATTAACGTTGATATAGCTGAAAACCAAATCAGCCTTTCAACGTATAAATAACATAACATAAAATTAACACAATTTATGATACAATTAATAATACAATTAATACAATTTATAAAACCACTTTTTGTTTTAAAAGTAAAACAATAAAAAAACAATCAAACAAAACCGACTAAATTCAAATATTCAAAAAGTCAAAAAAGGAAAAGAAGTTCATAACCATTTTCTTAATCATGGCTCCTATTTTCATCCACTTTTGTTTTATGTAATGCTTCTGAACAAATTAATTCCAAAAACCCATATGTAATTAATCTTTAGCTATTAAGATATCCATCAAGTTCAAATTACCTAAAAAATGTGTAATAGCATATCTAATGGCTTTTTTGTCTGCATTAAAAAGAGCAGACCATAATTGTATGTGTGTTAATTTGACATAACTCTCAGAATATGATTTAAAGAAGTTACACCTGTTTGACAACAATTCATCACAATTCGTCAACAAATGTTGTAAAGTTTCTGGTTCTTTTTTACAGTAGCGACAGTTTAAATCTGCTGGCAACAGTCTCTTCCATCTACATAATATTTCCTTAGTAGGCCATCAATTTAGCCTAAAATGCAGGAAATCTGTACAATGGTGTGGATTTGGTGAGTGTAACAAGTACGGAGGTGTTATGCCAAATTATTTCAACAGAAATGGGTTGTCCTTAAATTTTTTGTAACATACACACTGAGTCCAAGTCTGAATCCAATCATATTCATGGAGCTTTCGCTTTGCTTTGTTTGGATTTCAAATAAGAAGATTGATGGAAATATCAGTATCATGCAGAATTTTTAAGGCCTAGATTTCCATTGTCTAGCAAACATATTATCTGAGGTATCTATATAGTCAGACATTATGATTAACAGACCATTGTCATTGTTACTCATAATACATTTCCTATATAGAGTGCATATTTTCCATTTATATGCCGCATGAAGAGAGATCAGGCTGAGTTCATGGCGAATTATTGGAAGGGGTTCTGACATTGGTAGAAACAACACATTCCTCCAATAAAGTCCCTCGATCTTTGTCCAGTATTGATAAGATTTCCAGTTTTTAGTTTCTGTGCCGTATAGCACCACAGGAATAATGTTTAGCTTAAAGTACAAAATTAGAGAGGCGATGGAAAATTTGCAATACTTTGCTCTGATCACTCTAGTTTGAGATAATGCTGTAGATACTTTATTCTTTAAGCTGAGTTCATATGGAAGATCTTGAGGATGATTATTGATAGACACTCCCAAATAGATATAGCTCGATACCCTCTGTAAATTAGTGTTCTGTAGTAGCCATGTGTGACACTTTGATCTTTGCTTCTTATTCCCAAATTGCACAATTTCAGTTTTTGTTGTATTTATAGTAATATATATTTTTTTAACATAGCTCTCCAAAGCATTTAGCATTATTCTTAGACCTTGCGATGTTTTGGATATCAAGATCATGTCATCCGCACATAGCAATATGTGCATAGGTTTCCCCTTAAGTCTAGGTCCATCAACCTCCAAACCTTCAAAGCTGTCGCTTACATTCGCAATGTAAAAATTGAATAAGGCAGAGGCTAGCAAACAGCATTGATTCAACCCACGATCAATCAATATTGCATCAGATAACAGACCCTCCAGACTTAATCGAATCTGGATTGAAGTACCTGAATGGAATTCATATAACCATTTCAGTATAAACCACAGACATTTATGCTATATTTGTTTTTTAAATAACATCTCACGTGGAACCGAATCGAATGCTGTTTGAAAGTCTATGAAAGCTGCGTACAATAGTTGCTTACGTTGGTTTGCCTCATGGACAATGGCGAACAGTGTGAGTAAGTTAATGGCAGTCCCCAGACCAGGGATAAATCCTGTCGGAAACGGATGTCTCAAATTTGCAGTGGATAGCCATTTATTAAATTCTCGTAACACTAACCGTGCAAAAATCTTGCCTGGACAATCCAGCAAAGCGATGGGCCGGTATGATTTGGGGTCGGCTCTATTCCCCTTCTGCATTAATAAGATTGATACTGACAAATTATACATGTGGAATAGGAAATTGGTATCTGTAGAAAATATCTACTGAGTACGTGTAATAAGGGGAATGAATCTAACCACCTAGACAAAGCCCAGGTGGGCTGAATCATTGGCACATGCTGTTTAATAAGTAATTGTAGGAATTTCCCAGTTATGTTAATTGATTTTTGGATATTTTAGTCATGCTAATTGATCTATTATAAATGATGAACCACAGCGCACTAGTGTCTGTATTTTTTCTTTGTAATACAAATACGGTTGAAACCTTTGAATGATAATGGCAGGAAACAACCTTGTTGTTTGGTAGCCGAGGGGTTCTGTGAACTCACTTGAAAGTTAAAGATAACCCTTCCATGGATTAGAATGCCCAGTTCTTAGCCCCTTGACAACCAATAGCACTTTTGTTTTTACAAATAAAATAATAATAATGAGCATAATTTTTTTAAACAACCCATAATGTATTTATCAAACAAAACCCATGCCAATCCTGGAACCACCAACAGGATTTAACAGCTATTATAAAGCGTTTGCCGTCTGGCCGTTTGGCTCAGTGCTCTGCGCCCACCCTCAGGTCAGTGTGTGAGTGTGTGTGTTCTCAGGAGGTGTGGTGTGATGTCCTTTAGTAATACCATCTTGGCATGCCTTTCTGCAAAGCAACCAGTGCTTAAGGTCTGGCATCCTCCGACCCTTTTATCTCTTGCAAAGGTGTGGAGTAGCACCTTTTCAATGGGCAAATTCTGATGAATTGGTGTGGAATGAGAATTGGAGCCAGATATGTTACCTAACCAATGGCTGAGTATGCACAACAGTTTGTCAGGACATGAATTCATTGTGTATCAGTACACCTATCCATCATGGCAGCCAAGTTCATGATGTGGTTCCCCTCATTGGCCTAAGGCTTTTTTACTGCTGCACTATTGTGCTGCAGGCCAGGCCAGGCTAGGCGGGCATTTAAAAAAAAAATCCTTTTGATTTCCTATCTGCCCCCAAGACATAATAATTCTAATAAGTTAGACCCTCATTGTGACCAGACAATGCTTACAGTGAAAAAACTCAAAAAAGGATATCAGTAGGCCTTCCCATATTCAGCGGATGACATCTCTCCTGAAACAACAAAATACCCTATTTGCATTTACCATCACACGTGGATTAAGATTTGGAGACACATGATTAGCTCCAATAATGGTAGTGAAGGAGAAGCAGCACCATGATATGATATGATATATGGCATTTGTAACGCGCCTTTACACAGGTGTTTCAAGGCGCGACGAGGCGGGGAGGGGGGAACAAGGGGAAGACAGACAACGATCCTACTAGGCCAGGTGTCATTCAGATCGCGCAAGTGCAGGGGTAGGGGGAAGGGAAAAGTGCAAGGGGAAGGGGAGGGGGGGAAGTGCAGAACAGGGTAAGTAGAATAAAAGATAAATAAATAGGGCCAGCTGGTGGCAAGTGCAAGGTAAGTGCAGACAAGTGCAGGGAGGGGGGGGGCTGTAGGGATACAGAGACAGTCCTGCAGTGCAGGGGTTGCCAGGGAGGCAGTGCAAGTGGAGGGTGGCTGGGCCAAGGACCGAGGTCGGTGAGTGACCCAGGTGCACGTTCAGTGCAGTTTCAGTGAAGAATTTAGCAGGGGAGAGGGAGAGAGAAAGCAGAAGCAAAGAGGAAGGTTTTGAGGTGCTTCCGGAACCGGAGATGGTTCTCCTCAAGTTTCAGGGAGGCTGGAAGGCTGTTCCAGAGGGAGGCCCCTGCCACAGAGAGAGATCAACTCCCAGCTCGTTGCTTGAGGGAGTTGGAGACAGTTGAGCGAAGGGCTCGGGAAGGAAGATATTTAGGAAGAGAGAGTTGAAGGTATTTAGGACCCAGGCCCCAGAAGCCCTTGTGGACAATGCAGAGGGTTTTGAACTTAATCCTCGCAGCCTCTGGGAGCCAGTGTAGAGATTTCAGTCCTGGAGAGATACGGTCCCTGGGCTTGAGGCCAAGGACAAGTCTTGCAGTCCCCATCTTATAGGGAAGCCCGCCGCCCCACAAAGACAACAATACCAGAGGGGCAATAGACGATCTCACCAGCAGTCACAGAGCCAACATAATTTTTTAGGCCAGGGCAGGGGACAGAACCAAGATTGGTGAGACAAGAGTAACAAAAGTCTCAGAAGTGGAGTAAATTGGTAGTTGATATCTCCAATCGTACTCTTGACACCATGGAACAAAGTGTACTTGATAAAGGACTAGGGTTTGTACTACTAACAATCATAGTGCCTTCTACTTTAGAAATAAATTTGATGGATTCATGGGTAAGATTAGACTCCAACACATTTTTGAAAACAAACCTTTTAATGGTGGCGATAATGTCACTGAACTGAGACGTCCCTCTACTTTCAGTAGCCCCTTCAGATCACCCGAGTGGGTGGTCTTTGAAAACAAGGTACTCAAAGATTTAGAAAAACTAGAAAACGCTCATCATAGGGTACCCCAGAATTTAGCGGAAAGTGAGAAAGAAGCACTCAATCGCATTAACTTTTATAATGAAATCAAAAGTGCTGACAAGGAAGGTGCAATGATTATAATGGACAGAGTTAAATACATTAATGAATGCCATAGATTACTCAACGGCAATACAAGTTACAAACCCCTCCAATCTGACCTCACGATTGATTAAGCTAATATCATAAAAGAGAAAATAGATGGGACATAATATGAAGGTCTGATTAGCAAACAAGAAAAGGAATTTCTTATACATACGGCACCTCGTACACCTAACTTTTACACTTTACCCAAAATACACACAAATGTGGATTCCCCCCAAACAGACCAATTGTCTGCCATTGGATCCTTACTTGAACCACTATCAAAATATGCTGACTTTTTCTTAAGACCAGTCATCCCTAAAATGAAATCATACATCAAAGATGCAACTCAAATGATTAGCTGGGCAGAGAACTTACAAATGGACACACAGGACTTATTCATGGTGACCATGGACATTGGCTTCCTTTATGCAAATATTCCCCAACTAGAAGCCATAAGAAATGTCTCAGAAACACTGAACAGGGAACCTCCCAGAGAGGTGACTAAGGAATGGATTGTTTGGTGTACAAAAATGTCCCTCAAGAAATAATTGTTTCCAGGTCAACCGTTTTAACACCAAATTGGTGGAATTGCCATAGGTGTCAATATATACATTGAGAGATTTGAAACAAGAGCAGACCTGGACTTGGTGTGCAACCTTTCTGAAAATCTACTGACAGGAACTCACTTCTGAGGTATGACTCATTTCACCCCATCAGCCTGATAAATAACCTGCCCTATGGTTAATTCTGTGGTCAATTTCATTGTCCCCATAGAAACAGCACTTGTATCCAAAACTACAGGGAGGAAGCTGCTAAACTGTCTATAAAACTGTTAAACCAAGGTTGTCCTGAAAGATTAGTGTAACAGGCTAACAAAAGAGCACACGACAACAACAGGGAAGCTGTCTTGACCCAGAAAACAAAAGAAAAAAGAATGACAAGCTGGTGTGTGTAACTACTTTCTCCAGAAAAACTTGCACAATTAAAAGATCACTAAACGACATTGGCATATCCATAACAGTTGTAAAGGAGCATACGTATATATCCGCAGGAGAACCTACCCCACTACATCCCCTGTATTGGAGCCATGAGACCATGCCCTGTCTAACTTCAGCTACTGTACCAATAATACAACAAGCATATGGAAGACGATATCAATTAAGACGACCATATCGAATGTACCCTCCTGTTGATGACAGCCTACCGGAGGAACGCCCTGAAGGGAATAGTAGTGAATATGAGAAAGAACTAAGAAAATAAACTGATCACATCATAAGAAAGTGTGCATGATGTCTCAAGATACTGAAGACAATGTATGGATCCTAGAAGAGAAAGGACGAAGTAAAGAATCAGGTGAGCTCTCAAGTGGAAAAGAAGAAGATTCAATGGTAAAAAGTGCTGTAAAAATCAGAGGCATGAAGAATGTACAGACGCTGAAACGCAAGATAGATCAAGTCATCATATAGGCTAGCGATAAATAGTAAATAGAATGCAGGCGGAGCCGCCATTGTACAGAAGCTGGACATTTGTATCATGAAATAATAAGCCAAAAAAACATGAAGAAAGAATGAAAGGCTGTGTCGCAGTAGAATAGCAGGTCATTGGAGCTGTGTTGGGAGGCTGTCTGGCCTGAAGTCAAGAACTGAGAAGACAAGGCCAGTTATCTATGCTGAATACGAGCATATATGCAGGGGATGAATCCTTTCACGTTAAGGTGCCAGAAAGAACACAAAGGATGCCAAGTCTTAATTAATTTAAAACATTTAAAAGCTTGCAGAGTTAGCAGAATCGTGGTCTCTTGTCATGGATGGAAAAAGGGCTTGAATTTGGAGTTGCAGATATGATAGTGAATGCCCTCACCCCCTTTACGTTCCCATGATGATGATAATAATAATAATAATAATAATAATAATAATAATAATAATAATAATAATAATAATAATAATCTTCATGGCCAAGTACAAGGATGATTTAATGGCTGAAGGCATGGGTGATGAGAGATGCTGGGCTAATTGTGTGGTAGGGCAGCCTCATGTCCTATCTACATGCACCTGGGTCTTGGCTTACGTGCTGCTAAATGAACCGAATGGTCATCAGGATATATAAGGATATAATCAGGATATAATTTATATTTCGGCTTATGATACTGAACATATGTTCCGTAATAATTCTAATTAGGACCTAATGGCTTTTTCATTAAACAACACCCCACCAGACTTTTGAGCATGGGATTGTACCAATAATTTGAGAGCGTGAGCAACAAGGCTAAGAATTAACAAATTTAACCCTACAGAGGGTAAGTTTCTTGCAGCATTTAATTACCTTTGAATAATCTATTTGAATTGGGAATTTATGACAGTATACTTACCTTTTTTTTTCTCTCCCCCCCTTTTTTGTTTTTCTTGTCTCCATCCTTTTCTCTGACCTCTCCCCCTGCCATGTATGTTTTTGGTTTATTTGACATTTATCCATTGACCTTATATTGATATATTGTATATTTATAATTTTGCTTTATTGTGAAAAACAATTTTCACCCTATGCATCCATTCCCAACGACAACCCGCATTTCTCTGTCTGTGGTGATTTAAACACATTGTTATGGATATATTTAATATTTAATTTTCTTTTCTGTGATTTCACAATGGTTCTCAATGGATGACCACCGTCTTTTTGTTGTTGTTTGGGTTGGGTGCGTATTGTTGGACTAATATTTTGGTTTAATGATGTTAATTTTACCAATTGACGAGTATAGAGAACTATATAAATACAACACCCCTGATTTCTGAAAGGCCAAGGAAGGCCGAAACATGTGTTATCTAAAGGGCAACTCATTAAAACACGCATTGATATTACTGGGCGCAGAATCCTGGATCTTTATTTTTGTGTTGTTCATAAAACTAAACTAGCACTATAGCTAACCACACCCCCCAAAATCAAATCATGTGAGCTTCTCTCAGCCAAACTTCCTATCTCGGATAACAGCACATTAACTATATTCTTAATATACAGACCTCGAGGTCCAATCCGCATCTTTCAGGAAGACCTCTCAAGCCTACTCTCTAACAATATCAAGGATGGCTCTCAACTCCTATTACTAGGAGATTTCAATCTAGGCTTTAATGATCCCGAGGACAAACAAGCCCACTCTATTGAAGCTGTTCTAACTGAACATGGCCTGACCCAAAAAGTCCTCACGCCTACTCATATAAAAGGGTGAATATTAGACTGGGTAGCCAATTTGAACTGCTCCACTACTATTACTAAAATAACCCCACAACCTTGGACTGACCACCACTTAATTGCCTTCTCGTCTACTATTGAGCCCAAAAAACAGATAATCCTTGAAATAGCTCCACCACTCCCTACTAGATGCAAAAAAACCTTACTACTGATACTACTTCCTCTCCTCCTACCCACCCAGACCGCTATCCCTGATAGCTCTAACCCGAATGCACTAGTTGCAACATTTAATAACACCATGGCCAAGGCCCTTGACATTATTGCGCCAATCAAACTCTGTAAAAGCAAACAAAAATCCCATCTTAACAACTGGTTCACTCCCCAGCTCAAACAACTATGTAACCAAAAAAGGAAACTCCAAGCCATCTGGCATCACTCTCGCACAGTTGAGAATAAAACTACACTAACTAACTTTGCCAAAATGTATAAGAAAGAAATAATCCTCACCAAAAAGAACACCTTCAATGCAAGAATCACCAAGGCTAATTCAAATACCATGGAGCTTTTCACCATCCTCCGGGAAATGGAAAACCCTATTCGACCTACAGATAATGTTCCATAAGATAAACAATGGTGCACCAGCATCCAAAATGCACTCTCCAACAAAATAGTTACTCTGCAAACCAAAATAGCTAACAAAAAAGCATCCCTGCGCTCCTCTGAGATGGCACCCACCCACCCTTGGGGTCTCCAATCATTGATACACCCTTCAAATTCACTAATATCTCCATCTTGGAAACTGAAAAGGTTATACTATCCCTCAAGCCCTTTAACTGCCAGGGCGACAGCTGCCCAGCACAAATAATTAAGGATGCAGCTACAGATTTAGGCCCCTTTATCTCCAAGCTAATCAATGCCTCCTTCAACTCAAATACTGTCCCAATCAACCTTAAAGAATCCTGAGTGTTACCTCTCCTTGTGAAACAGACTCTAGATCCGGCCATTCCCACCAATTACAGACCCATCACAACTGTCCCTTTCCTCCTTAAAATTATCGATAGAGTAGCTTACCTCCAAATCCAAAAGTATTTGGAGGCTAACCTTCTACTAGGATCGCGCCAATCTGGATTCAGACCACAACACTGGACTGAAACGGCGTTAATTGACCTCAAGACACAAATCGACGAGTTGAAGCATAAAGGTAAAACAGCTATGCTACTCCACCTCGATCTGGTGGATCATGCAGTGTTATGCGAACACCTAGCGTCAGCTGCACACTTCTCGATTGATGCTATAGCCTGGGTACAATCCTTCCTAGCTAACCGTACGATGAGAGTGTTCTCCCCCCTTAGCCTCAGCAGACCCAATCCAAATCACCTGTTTTGTTCCACAAGGCTCATGCATCTCTCCAACAATGTATAACATCTTTACCAAGCCCCTCTTCGACAAACTTGACAGGCTAGGCGTTACATATACCAATTATGCAGACGACACCCAGATCCTCATACCCCTCTCGGGCAACTTTGTCCAAGACACTGCTCTGGTAAACAAGATATACCTCCTCATTCAGGCATGGATGGCCTCACATGGTCTCTGCCTAAATGACAAAAAAACAGAGATCCTGATTCAGGATTCTAACTCCAACCTAAAAAAACTCAGCCCTAGCTATGCTGCCTTCAATATTGATGGCAACATAATCAAAGTAGTAACGGAGGTAAAGACATTAGGCTTTTACCTTGATTCACATTATCACTAAAAAAACAAGTTAGCTCTATGGCATCAACGACAGCTTACACCTGTAAACTGATCAGGGCTTGCAGACCCTTATTATCCAGAGCTAGCTGCATTACGCTTGCCAATGCATTGATAATGTCTAATTTAGACTACTGCAATGCCTTATACGTAAGAGCTAACAAACAAATCCTCAACAAGATGCAAATATTACAAAACAATGCCTTGAGAGCCGCTTTGAACATACCTCGCAGAGAGCATATCTCAAACTTTAGAATAGACCAGCATTGGTAAAAAATTAGTGACAGGATTCACCTCAAACTGGCATCCCTTACCTTCAAATGCCTCAACAATGCTGCACCACCCTATCTCTCTGCCAGACTGACCAGAAAAGCCTCAACACATCACACCAGATCATCCAACAACCTCTGTCTAGAGGTCCCAAGATACAAACTCTCTAAAGCAGTGGGAGCTAGCTTCCCAGTTAAAGCTGCTGTTTCCTGGAATGCACTCCCTGCTGCCATAAGAGTGGAACAACCATACCCGAGATTCAGACATAACCTATTAAACTGGCTGCACACCAAGCAGAGATATTGCTCACCTAGATATTGCTCACCTACCTGTGATTCCATCTTTGAACTATGTGCATGACCATGCTTGTACGACACTACTGCCCCTACCATCGTTGTGTATTATGTACCCCGTACAAAACTGTATGAATTGTAAATGATTTCTTATGCACTGTAAATTGTAAATTGTTCTACTCCTATGTAATGACATGCCGTAACTAAGCTTACAATATTCGTGTAACTGTTGTGCCCACCTACCTGAGGTTTTGGTGCGCACTATCAAATAAACAAACAAACAAACAAACAAACAAACAAACCCGATATTGGACAGCCAATAACAAACCTAGCTTCTATATGATTGTATATCTAGATGTGTCCCTTAATCAATTCCAACCCTTGATAGGTTTTTCACTATTGCCACGTAGCATTCCGTCACTCTGACGCAAACAGAAGTATATAATTGTATTTTTTTGTGGAAATCGATGAGCGAATGAGTGGCCGTCCGTTGATTTTCATTGTACACTCGTTGTTTTAGATAATTGCTAATAAGACAGTAACTTGCCATCTTCTGGGTTTGTCCAGTTATTTGTACTCCAAAGGATTCTGGTGTAATGCCATCCAACCATAAATGCACGTTCCAAGGGCTCCATCAGATGACCCTGTATACATGTAGAAATAAAAATAAGAACATTTACCGAATACATATAGGAAAAGGAAATGTGTATCCAGAGTTGCCAAGCTACCAAGTCAGTTAGTCACTTGGAATATGTCAAATATTCCAAGTGACTAGCGACCTATGTTGAGAGCATCATCAGCCATCATAGACAATGGGAGAGGGTACTTGGGAGCTTTAGTACAAAGTATTTGGAGAACCATTCGCTCAAGCAATGTTCTGACTACAACTCCCATCACCCCTACCCAGCTTAGTCACTGTGGAAGAATGATGGTAGATGTAGTCTGAAGACTTTTAGAGCCACAGGTTGCAGACCCATCCCTCATTTATTTTGGTATGCCTATGTCAGCATAGGAATGATTTCACATCTGCTGAAAACCATACTCATTTTTATAAACAATGTTGTATCTTAGTTAACAGATTGAGCCTGACCGGATGAGTGTTGGCACAGGCTATCGGTTGGTTTGAGTGTTTCCTATCTGGAAGACAACAGCAGGTTAAATTGGGAGGCTGGGTAACTGATGCATTGGTCCAATCTTGTGGAATGCCACAGGGATCCTCACTCTCCCCCCTGTTGTCCAACCTATACCTACGTCCATTGATTTACATTCTGGGGAAGTGTAGGGTGAACTTTCAGTCTTACGCAGATGGCGCGCAGATATTTGTCAACATAGGAAATGTGGAGGAGACCTTCCTCAGAGTTAAGGATTGTCTCGAAGAGGTCAGCTGCTGGATGACAGCTAAATGGCTCCAGCTTAATGCCAATAAAACAGAGGTGGCCCTGTTCGGCCGAAACATCTCCTGGAAGCAGGCAAGTGTCCTTTGACCTCCCACTTTCTGGGAATGGACTTCCCATTAGCCAACAAGATTAAAAATCTGGAGTGCATATGGGCAGGGAATTTGAGCAGTGAGGCCCAGGTGAGTGTCAAGATGCAATCCGTCTTCTATAACGCTCGGCGTCAAGTCTTAACGTATGTACCATCGAATAAACAGTCTGCATTGGTTGGAGTATTAGTCAATGCCCAATTAGTCTACTGCAATAGCCTGCTAGCAGGAATTCCATCTAAACGGTGCCAACGCTTGCAAAGAGCTCAAAATGCAGCAGTGACACTTGTAGTGGGAGCAAAGACGTTTGGTCACATCTCTGCATCCCGACGCTCCTGGCATTGGCTATCTGTTAGGGATAGAATCGATTTTAAAGTCCTGTGTCTCATTTTTGAATGTTTTAGCAATTTGGACCCGGCCTATTTGGCAGACAGGATCCATAGATACTGTCCAGCTCGATCACTATGATCTGAGGATAAACTGCTGTTAATAATTCCAACTGTGTGTCCAGGGGAGACTGGAGTTTTATGGTGTATGGACCTAGAATCTGGAACAGATTACCCGTAGAGATTTGAGCAGTTAAGTCCCTGAGTTTGTTCAGGAAATGTCTAAAGACTAATTTTTATAAATAATGGCTGCTGTATGGGGTGGGGGGGAATGGATCTTTATTAAATTTCCACTAATTGCACACGTAATGAACTCTGATGATTAAACGTTGATCCGAACATTATCAAATACAATTAAATGTTTCAGGTCTCCGCACGGTCCAAATATTTCAAATCAAATAAAAATTAAAAAATGTGACCAGACAATGCCTGTATCTACTGTAGTCAATGGAAAAGGTCATATGGGTGTTAAGTCCAAAATCTATCGAGAGTCATTTGCTTGCAAAATGTTTTGATTGCAAGGCCAATTAGCTCTACCCAGCATAGACAAAGGGGAGGGATGATGGTGTATTATTTTTATGTGAATTAGTTCACCAAGGAACTTTCCATGAGGCAACAATCAAATACATAAACAATAAAACATATACATACATATACAATAAATATTAATTATTATCAAAACAGGAATCATATTAATAGTCACATTATCAAACATATTCATACACACATTTCCCTCATAATACAATTGTGGGTTAATATACGTTAGAACACTTCATAATACTAAATGTAACCCCTTTCAATCAGTAAACCTTAGCACCATCATGGGAACAACTCTTTTAAAAAGCGCAACACAGCAAACCTCCACCCATTTGCTTTTGAGTTAAAATATATTGCCAAAGTAAACCACATGATAAAACATTATAATCCTGTACTAAATGATTAAAATATATTGCACACCAGGGAGTTAATACATGGCATTACAATAAAAGATGATAAATGGTTTCCATTTTTCTCTCTTCTTAGCAAAACCCAGATCCACAGTATGCATTGAGTCCTCTGACTTGCTCCCAAGATTTCTTTGGTGGGAAAGGGATTGAAACGCAAACGCAAAAATTGCCTACGCCAATATTGGCCTGGAAATGTTTGCAGCAATATTCCAGGATACAGTCAGTACCCACAGACCTCCTCAATGGTATTAATCCAATCAATCTTCCACAGTTTTTGATTAGCTTTATCCTGCGACCCCTGCGACAATTCAAGAGTTAGTCCATACTATGTCATAGGGATTTTATACAGTTAGAATACTACATAACATAGGGGGCCACATTTAGTAAGTTACTTTAAAACAGCGCACTTTCTAACAGAACATCATTTGACTTTGAGAAGCATTACTTAATGACACCCCATAATACTTGAACACTCTGCCTGCCCATGTGACAGTCTATGCATATAGTGGATTGCTCCATCATACAAAACTAGCCACAGTGTAGTAACAGTCAACCATGTGGTCCTTATTCTGGTTCTCAGACAAGAATGTCTCTCCCTCATGTGTAACCCGTCATTTAGAATATGTGTCTGGGTGTCCCTATTTCCCAAGAATGGATTAAAGTCACAGCCACACAGCCTTCTGGCTACTTCCTAGTTTCTGTCAGCCAATTGAGGCTTCTTATAGTGTTGTCGCATCATATCACTAATGATGGCTGAGTGCCGTGCTGCCTGGCACAGCTGTATTGCCAGCGCTCATGAGAGAATAAAATACAGTTGGCTCCGACAATAGAAATGTAAGAATGGGATTTGTTTTCTTTGTAACTATTGGTCCAAATTAATACATGAAAAGGAATCCATACATTTCAAACGGTTGGTTATGGGGGAGTTTTGTGGTGTGTCGAGGAGAGTCGTTTTGAGTTCATCAGAGATGTGAGAGACACTTGCCTGAATATAAGTTGTAAGAAGCAGGCAAGTGGAAATACAAAAGTAAATCAATATGAAGAGTGAGTTGGTCACACACCCTTATATCTAATTATTTAACATTAGAATCAGTAACAATTATGTATGCTTATGGGGAGCCATTGGTCAAACACACCTCAACATACCTGGGGTATTATGTACTTACCCTTGAACACTCATAATCTGTATAATATCTATAGTTTGTGTGATGGTTTTTGTAATGCCCTTTTGTCTGAGGTATAGTATTTTGCATTGAAATTTTTGGTTTATGTCTTCTACTCCTACGCTCTTATTCTCTTTCTTCCTTTTCTTTTTCTTTTTCTTCTTTTCCTTTCTTCCTTCTTGTTCTATTTTTGATGGTTATATGTTTGGATTGTTTATGGCGAATTGATTACTTTGCTTTCACTTGGTTGATATGTGTGTATCTCATGGACTGCTGTTCATTTATTTATGTTTGCTTAATGTGAAAATAAAAATTTGAATTCAAAAACATAGTGTAAAATAACATAAGCACCACAAAATCCCTCACACTCTATAGAGGTAACTGCCAATGCTCAATCCTTACAATTGAAAAATGCACTACTTTCAAAATATTAATATACTAGGCTTGTACAGTCAAAATGATCCTTAATCTTTAATACAGTCACAAAGAATCTTTTTAATAGATTTCCATCATCAAAATATATTTCTTCAGTGATAATACTGTTATTTTCAATTGATTATAAACAAAACAGTGATTCAGTAATTAACAAAGCCAGCCCTCATGACGTATGGAGGATGGTCTTTCTTTCCTACATTTGCTGAGTCCGAGATCCTGGCTATTATTCTTCAAATTAAGTCAGTGGCTCCGACTGACATTGGTCCCACTAGAGGTGATTAAGGATATTCCTTCGGATCTACTCAGTGAGATCACAATGGTGTATTGAAGGTCCCAAAGACCCCCCTCTGCTGGGCCTTGGCATCACTAAGTCAGGAAGAGACACTGGAACAAACAGGACACTCAGGCTTTGTTCAAGAAGACATCAGGCTTTATTTCTCCAGCAGGCTGGTACACTTCATACATCTTGGACATCTCTGGACCTCTGCTCTTTAACACTGAATTCAGTCCCCTTTATATAAAGTTCTAGGGAGGTGAGCTAATAGTTTAATCATAAAGACAACCCCTTCCTCTCTATGATTCGTTAACTCATATGGCCTGATCAATGAGCTGTTCCTACTTCTGCTTGTGATTGGCTGACCTATTCTGCCACTCGAATGACTCATCTGGCACTCGAGCTTAGTGTAAACTGGTTCTAGTCACTCCGAGCCCCCTCCTTTGTCCTTTATTTGACCTCTTTTATAAAAAAAGATCTCCACTGGTGTCATCATGACTCACAGCAATCCACAATTTTAGGAATCGCCTGACTCTGCCAGACCTCACAAAATGGTGGATTGCTCTATTTCTGCTCATAACTTGACACCTAATCCGTTTCAAGTACTTATTATGTACTACTTAACAAGCCTTTCATTATTTAAAACATTCTGACCTTACAACCATAACTTTCTTTTCAAAGCACTTTTTGCTACAAAGCGCTTTCTAGTTTTCTGCACATTTGAAGGCATTAATCACCAAGTTTTCTACACTTGCTTTAAGGGGGAGGGAGGTGGGCTGTCTCCACTGCATTCATTTTAAGGGGGAGGAGTAGCCTTCCTCTTCAATGTCCATTAATGACTCCTGTCAGATGGTTTATATCCCACAGGAGCTTAAGGTGGCAACAGTGATTCCCCTTCTAATAAAGCCATTGTTCGACCCTTCACTCTTGTCTAATTTCCGTCCCATTTCACTCTTCCTTTTTTCAATGAAGCTTCTGGAGTCCCTGATTGCCCCACTTCTGTTATCTTTTATGGAGTCTTCTCAGCTTTTTGACCCTGCTCATTCAGGTTTTCGACCTGGCTGGGGTACAGAAAGTGTTTTGGTTTCGGTTCAGGGCGACATGGCTAAGCTGGTTGACGCAGGGTGGGGGTTGGTGCCTTGATTTTACTCGATCTCTCAGCGACACTTGATACCGTGGACCATCCTAACCTGCTAGCCCGCATAGCTCAGGCCGGAATCTCTGGTCAAGTGCTAGCCTGGTTTGCCTCCTTTCTGGCAGATAGAACCCAAGTACTCTCACTCCCTCCTTATTTCTGTGCACTTTGGCTGTGGGCTGCCAAAGGGTTCCGCCTTGTCTCCTGTTCTTTTTAATATCTATATTTGGCCACTTGTGTATCTCATCTGCTCCTTTGGTCTTAGGTGCTATTCATATGCCGATGATACTCAGATCCTGATTCGTTTAGATCTTCAGCAGGCTGAGATGTCATCTTGCCTGCATCAGTTCCTGTGTGCCGTGGAGGATTGGATGAACCACAATTGGCTAAAGTTAAATGAAGACAAAACGGAGGTGTTGGTGGAGGGTTCTCCGCCTGACTCTGCACTTTGGGTGTCCTCTTTCTGGCCTCCCTCTCTTCGTCCTCTCCCTGTCCCAGTTGTTAAAGTGAAGAATTATTGTGCGTTCGGTCTTTTTGCCTCTCTCGTATTGGAGGACAGGCTTTTTCGGTCATCGCAGCCCAGCTTTGGAATGATCTTCCACTGTCATTACAAAATTTGTCAAATCATCTGACGTTCAGAAAGGCTTTGAAAACTCACTTGTTTTAGAAGACTTATTAGTGTTGTTGGGCCTGCCGCTTTCCTGCCTCCCTCTCCAGCGCCATGATACCTTCGGGTGGCAGTGCACTTTATAAGTCTTCATAACATAACGTATTATAAAATCTCACTTCCCATTCTTATGAAGCATCTGTAAATGCAATGGGTCTGACTACATTTACAGATACAGATACTAAAATCTCAGTTCTCATTCTTAAGACGTATCTATAAATGTAGTGCATCTCACCAAAATCTCAGTTTCCATTCTTAAAAAGTATCTGCAATGTAGTGAGTATCACAAAAAATCTCAGTTCTCATTCTTAAGAAGTATCTGTAAATGTAGTGTGTCTCACTAAAATTCAGTCCCAATTCTTAAGAAGTATCTCAAAATGTAGTACGTCTCACTAAAATCACACTTCCCATTCTTATGAACTATCTGTAAATGCAATGGGTCTGACTACATTTACAGATACTTTGTAAGAAAGGGAACTGAGATTATGCTGATCTGATATACAAGGTTATCTGGCAGGGGTGCTATTAAGAAAGAGAGGAACTAAAATGAATTATCTATAGAGGAAATACAAAAGAAGCCATGCATGTCAAAGGAGTACCCATAAGAATTAATGGATCTTAATAGCCAGGCAACTGAGGACCAGTGGTATTATGAAATCCCCAAATAAGGATAAAGAACGTGCACACTAGCAAACATTTCTTGTCAGATGTATTTGCTCAAGACTGTGCAACGCATCCCCCATCATCCCTGCTGGCTGACTGTTGTATCGAAGCAAATGTTTCTCAAGGCATTAAGGTTTTTTTAGAGAGCAATGTATAAATAAAATAAATTATAAAATGTTTAATTTAAGAATTAAATTAAACATTTAAATAGTTAAGAATTCAATATTAAATGTTCTATTTAATACAAAACTATTAAATGTATTCAATAGTTAGTAATAGTATTACATGTATTTTAGTATTCCTAACATAACAACTGCTCTGCTTTGGTTATCTTGGTGATTACACCTCAGAATATATATACTTTGCTTATATAGACTTCATACCCAAGATCCACAAGTCCACAATAAAACCTCCAGGTAGGCCAATAGTAGCCTCCATTGACTCTCTACTTGAGAATACGGCTAAATACTTAGACACATTTCTTTTCCTGTTTGTAGAAACATTACCTTCCTACACAAAAGATACAACGGATTTCCTCGAGCAAATTGACCAAATACCATGGAAGACTAGCTACTTACTAGTCACACTTGATGTGGTTTCCCTTTATACCTGTATCACCCATGAAGAAGGTATTGAAGCAGCTAAACATGTTGTTTTTTTGTCTCCTTCATAATTCCTTCATGTTTGATGGCCAACATTACAACCAAGTCTGCGGGACGGCCATGGGCACAGCAGTAGCCCTTACATATGCAAATCTTTATATGGGAGCCTGGGAAGAAAGCCTTTTCTCTGAAGATAGCATGGACGTTCACACCAGTAAAGTGGTATTGTGGCATTGTTATATCGAAGATCTTTTCGTCCTTTGGGAAGGCCCTGAAATAGAATGGTTGGACTTTTTTTGAATCTTAAACACAGGCATTGCAAGTCTCAAATTAGCTCAAAATCATGATCGCACTGAAGTGGTGTTTCTGGACATTAAATTCTAATTTGTGGATGAAACAGTTACCGCAGAAGTCCATCGCAAACTCACAAGCACCAACTCAGTGCTTCATGCCTCTAGTGCCCACCCAATGAGCTTGAAAAATAGCATACCCTTTGGGGAATTTCTACTGATGAAACGTAAATGTAGTGAGCTGTTAACATACCAACAAAATGCGAGAATAACAGCAGCAAGATTCCATGCCAGAGTCTATCAGAAGTCAATTATAAACAAAGCATACAACCAATACACCATTCAAACCAGAGATAAGATCTTCATCAAGGCCAACAAGAAGACCCAGAATCCAAAAAGTAACCTGAAAGTAACATGTTCATTACCACCTTTAACAACGGGGCTAAGGAAATCAGGAAAAATGTGGCTAAACACTGGCCTCTTCTGCAGAGAGACCCGGACATTCTGTCAAGGGTTTTGACCCATGTTGAATCAATAGACTGGGTAGATGTGGGGATGAGCTGTCCCCGCCCATTATTCTATCCCAGAACAAACTAAATCAATAGACTGGGTGGATGTGGGGATGAGCTATCGCCGCCCACATTCACACCAGAATCCAGGAGAACCGCGCAGTTGGCACAAGACCACTCCAAAGATACAACCTTCTTGTGGGGGGTTCCACATCACCACTCTACTGTAAGGATGCCATCAAAACAATGTTAAGCAAGGGTCCTATACTATCAAGCAAAAGACCACTCTATTGAAATGCAGTAATTCAAGACAGATCCCAAAAACGGATGCAATACCGGTACTCACCACTATCAGAAAGCCGGCGTTTTAAAACCACCAGACTTTTGTGTAAAACTGAACAGAGGAACCCAAACCAGGCCAAGGAAAGACTTGCTAAGAGGTGGATACAATGTAAAACTATATTCTGAAATGACTTGAAGGAAGTCATTATTTAACGTATATGTAAAAATTGTAAGTTTTATTTAAACTGGGAACTAAAGTGACATTTAGCTGAATTCTGCCTGACAACTACCCCCGACAAGAGAAACCTGCTCAGCCACTCTTCCCAGGCCTAGCTGCATCCTGCTGCCCCCACCAAAAAGGAGATGACACCTCTCTGATTAGATTAGGGGAGGGGCGCCTGCAGGAGGTTGAACAAAGCACTGTCCTGGGCGCAGACAAATGTTATATTGGGGGGGGTCGTAAAATAGCTTCCTCTTGGGAGAAGTGGGAGGAGAAGTGCCTCTGGGAGCCACCCGAGCTGGAGGCAGGGACAGACAGAAGCTTCCCCCATGTGCTTTGGAACCTAAACCACACCCATCTGGGCCAGAGCATAATTTTAAAAAAAGATGGATAATTCATAGTACGAACTTGTCAGAATTATATAACTAATATCATTATTCTGGTGATTTTTCTGTGCACGTTTTAAGAGGTGTTAGGACCCTGTGGTGTATTCTGGGGGGTTGCTAGCGGAAAAAAGGGTCTTACTCCAAATGTCTGCATGTTAAAAATCTGACACTTCATCAATTAATGTCCATACTCCTTGCGCACATGTGTGTAATTTTTCGTAAATGTCCGATATTGGTAAACCAGTCAAAAAGCGCAAATGTTGTCATTTTTTGAATGCAAGCCCCCAGGAAGATCAGAGGCGGACAAGCATGGACCATAAGGAATATATAATGTGTACATGTAATTTCAACACATTGTGTACCTGGGAAATATGTATTTCAATATGTATTTCAATCAAATATAGATTTGTGGGCAAAAGAGAGACTACTGGGACAGGTAGAGACATTCATTTTCCATTGCTGCGGAGCGTGCTGACCGACGACTTCACATCCAGAGATCCAACACTTAGACTTCCAAGCTAAACAGAGACTACAGAACTTTGAACCAAGAAGGCCCTCTGCAAGCAAAAGTATTTGTCAGCAGGCCTCAAAATCTTTTGCAAACTATTCCACAGCCGGGCGAGCTGTCTGAATTCTTTGCCAAGAACTTTTGCCAGTACCCAGAGAAAGCAGAACCCGATCCAGAGAACTTTGGTGAGTACCAGAGACCAGACCAGAGATCCAGAGAACCACAGGCCGCTGTATCCAGAGAGCTGAGCCAGATCGCTGTGAAGTGCCGAGACCAGAACCGGAGTCCAGTCCAAAACTTGACCAGATCCGTGACGAGGCCCATTCATTTAAAAATTAGGAGTGAGTATCCGCCAGAAATGTACAGAACCCAATCTCTTAGTTAAAATAATCTAATCCAAACTATTTTAACCTAATTAGAACAGCTTTCTAGAAATCGTGTCATCTGTCATTCTAAAGCTGCACAACTGTCACCTGTCATTTTAAAGCTGAAAGCTGTCAACTGTCATTCTGAAACTGTGATTCCTTTCTGAAAATCTACCTTTATTAAATCGTCCGTATCTCTGGAACTCTGGAACCGTTTGAGATTTAACTTTCTTCTGAAAGCTTAGAATCTAAGCTTTCCAACAAGCCTAGAACCGACTTCCTACTCCTTATACTTTTACCGCAATCGCGATTTACGCACTCGCAAAATTTACCGCGATTTGCGATTTGTCCTGATTTCGTCATCTGTAAAAAGATAGCCGCTTTTTCCTGAACTGCTAAAATTCATTTGCAACCTAATAACCATCCCTGAACCATTGTTAGGGCTGACCTGAACTGATTTAAAGTGTCTACCACTTACCCTGAACCTCCTATAGGGAATTAAAAGCAATTATAGCATTTTTCACTTCCTTGCCACCACATTACAAAGCACTCTTGCCCGTGTTTTAAAAAGCATACCTGTTGTCTCTTGTGAAACCATATCAGTTTATTTTCTGTACTGCATTTATTCCACCTTGCATTTCCTTGAAACCATAAAGCATTTCAGCTACCTCATCCTCTATACTACTGCTAAGTAACCAAATCAGTTTACCAGTAGAACATTATCCATTGTTGATCACTGTCATATTTTAAGTGTGATATCCAATATTAATTTATTATAAAAGTGTGATAGATATATATTGTTATATTTCTCAAATAAACCTTTTAAATTTGCAAAACAGACCTACTTCTTGGCTCAGTGGGGTCAGGGGGATTCTAAGAGAGGGGTGTTATATAAGGGTTGTCATCCATAGTACATGAACTGGACCTAAAAATATATCAATAAGGGTTTCCCTCAGCATCCCAGACTAGGCATTGACTTAGCTGTAGTGTTGAAGTGAAGCCGCTTAACAAAGTGGGAGCTCGTAGCCGGAGATTCTGGGTTAGATCTATCACTTGTGCAGATTAATACAGTGTGCTAACTGACAGGAGACATACATCCGGTCGGATCACCACGCTGTGTTACGCTGTAAAGCACTCCTCAAGGGAACGCTCTAAGGAAACGGTCTGTTTTGCAAAAATAAAATAAAAACTTCTGTAAGTCAGGAAGGAACTCAAATTCCAGAATGACGACAATGGTAGACACCAAAAAAGCCAGAGAGCACTTCTTACATAAGCTATTTGTGAGAGGTGAGTGGACTCATCAGGACCAAACGGTCTGATTGCAGGCAATCACGCAACAGGTCACTGAAACAGGGTCAGATATATGGAGAGATCAGGGTCCCCTACATGTGGCCCTGAGTGAACTATATATGGCCCCTAAAGCCAAAGATGAACATAATATGATTGCCAGGATAGCGGCATATTTGTACCTATATATGGGAGCCATGCAAGACAAATGTGCTGAAGGCCAAGATCTGGCAAATAGGCAACAGATGGCGTTAGAGAAGGCCCAATCTGATCTGGACTCTTCTGAGCAGAGGCTGCTCAGGAGCCAGGAGTCAGAAAAGGACAGCAGATAGTACATCACTAAAATAAAGGAGGATATGGATGTGCTGCAACAGGAAAAGGCTGACCAGGATACCAGATTTCTGGCCTTGCAGAAGGAGTACCAAGAAGGTTTGGACTCCCTGCTGCAGAGCCAGAAAAAGCTGGAGCAACAGTTAGACTTCAATATGGCATGTGCTGAGCAGGTAGTCACCCTGCAAAGCCACCTAGATAGGGAGAAGGCAGAGAGCAATAAACTGATTTTGAAAGACCTGGATACCCAGGCAGAGTCTGACCAGGAGCGCCAGAAAGCTGGTGCCTTCCAAAGGCAAAGGGACAACCTGGCGGCACAGATGCAGGCTCTTAGTCAGGAAAGGGATACCTTAGGCCAGGAAGTCTGCCACTTAAAAAGGAAAATGGAAGAAAATTACCTGGCCCTCCAGGGACTGGGTGACCGCCAAAAAGAACACCAGAACTTGTTAGAGCACACCAGGAGGGTGGAGGATGCTCTGGCAAGAAAGGAGCAGGCCAATAGGGACATAGCTCAGGAGGTAACCCTCCTGCAGCAAAGACTGGCCCAGTACTCCATGACCAATCAGGAGGCACAGAGAGAGAATGAGGCTCTCTGCCAGCACAATGATAGGCTCCAGCAACAGGTAGCGATGCAGGAGAGACTGATAGAGTCTAGTAAGGCCTTAACTGAGGAACTGAAAGCGCAGGCTCTTGCATTGCAACAGGGAGCAGGGGCGGATAGAGATGAGGTTCGCTGGGAAAGAGAAACTCCTGAGCATAACCTCAGGAGCCCTAGTACCAGAGGCCTTCATCGCTCCCAGTCCCTGGACTCTGCCACCCCCATGTCCCCTCGCGCACATGAGCCCAGGGCCACGGGGATGGCAGATTACTATCCAGCTAGAAGTATGGGGCTCATAGTCCAGTACCTCCCAGGAATGGATGGGCGGGCATCCGGGTATGGGCACCCAAGCACAGTGCAATTCAGTGGGGAACCCCAGGAGAGTAGGCCCATTAAGGGCATCCTGAAAACCTCTGCCCAGTTAGGTCAGTGGGGGGGGGTACCCATCAAATCCTGGCAGCAAGGAGGGATCTGAAGACTCCTCTGAGCATTACAGGACACAGGAGACCAGGTCCCCACATTCTGGAAGCCATTCCCAGGCTCGCAGAATCCAGGAAAACCTGGAAGATCAGACGGGCACCTCTGGGAGCAGTGCTTCTGAGTCAGAGGATGAATGGACCAGGGTTACCCGAACCAAAAAGGCCAATAAGGCAAAAAGGGCCTTGCTTAAGGACCCATTGAAACAAATAAAGGCAATAAGGAGTGTCATCACGCCTTATCATAAGAACGCCAAGTATTCTGTTTGGGAAAACTTGGAGCTCTATGAGCAAATGATGGAGACTTTCCATTTGAAGGACAGCAGTAGCTGCATCCAGTACGTCAAATGGACCTTCTCACCAGAATACTCCAGTTTCTTTGCAGGGCTGGAGGATCAAAACCATTCAAGGTGGTCCACATACAGGGCAGCCATCTTGAAACATTTTTCTGTGCACAGAAATCCTCAAGAGGCTCGCAAGGCAGCCTACAATTTGCAATGTGGGGAGGATCAGGCCCCACAAGAGTTTGTGCAAGAATTAAAGCGTGCTTTTGCGCAGACCACCAGAAGGGTGCGCACGGATAGCAGAGAATTTATCAATACGTTTTTCCATGCCTTACCCAAATACATAATGACCCAGCTAGTGAGAGATTTTCACGAGAAGAGGTCACTAGACTGGGTCATTGAACAGGCTACCCGGATCTATGAGGTGCAGAAGCCCATAGAAAATAAAAGTAATGCGCAGAAAAACCCCAAAACCAACAGCACCCCTGCTGCTGCTAAGGTGGCAGAGGTAAAGGTTGCCCCCGTTTTAGATTTGGAGATGGGGGGGTCTAAAAACCTGGAAAATGAGGAGAAGGAGGAGGGCACCACTTGATAGTGTGAAATGTAAATAGCTCTATTGCAAAAGGATTAGTCAAAATGCTTTAACCTGGAGCTGCCTGTCCATAAAAGATCCCTTAGCACCGGGATCAATTCGAACCAATAGTCTTCAAAAAACAAAGTGTATCCACTTCGTTAGGAAAGGCGCTTCTCAGTTAGCCCCAATAATGGTTGCTGTTTGTTGAATAAATACTCGTAATATCAGAAATCTCAATTAAATGATTTAAGACAGAAAATGTTTAATGCACATTTCTGAACTGTTGGATGAAAATCTTCTTAGTAAATAACACATCGAAAATTGCCCCTAATACTATAATGTTAGTGCCAATGCATTTCGGTGAAAACCTTCATCAGGGCAGTATTATAGCACAACATGATATATTTCTTATCAGATTCTATTAGCATTGATTATAACAAATATAATAACAATGATCGCAACATACATTTAAATATAATAAATGGAAAACACGTACCCATTCATGAAAATACATCCGTATGTGAATTTAGAAGAAAAAAGAGAGGCAATTCAATTAGTATTCTACGTTACGAAAAGATACGTGAGTTGTTCGTTAAACTTGCAAGTACTCCATACCTTAATTGAGTTACTGAACGCCCGGTTGGCCTCGTCACTTGATAGCGAAACGTAAAGATCTGAAACAAATCATAGTTTTAGAACCAGGGAGATTACCTCCACGATTCTGACTAACATATAGATACTGGGGAGTATCAGAACTTACCTACCGACTTGTAGGACAATTCGACCGCAAGTGCAGCGTTCAGCGCACTGGCGGTGTGGGTAATTGTGTATTTAAGGGTAACCATGGAGACGGAGCGAGGCGTCGTGGTCACGGAGGAGCACGTACGCCTCGCGCCCCACCCCCTGGCGGAAGCCCTGGGGCGGGGATGTCTCCATGGTGACGGGAAGCTTTGCGATTACAGCATTCTTAGGGAAAAGCGCGGGTACACCAGTGGGTGCGTTTGTGTGCCAGGTCTGTAGAATCAGGAGTGCAATAACCGTGCTAGCGGGGAAGATCCTATGGCACTCTGTTACATTCGGACATTGGCGTACGAATATCAGGTGAATGTTACTGTCTATGACGTGCATAGTTACGTCCAATTATTCAGATAAGGACGAAAAATTAATTAATAATAAAAATGAAAGGTGGAGGTATAGGATGGGACATGAACGCCTCAGATGATTAGTTACTGCAGTTCTGTAGAATGTATAGTGGAAGCAAAATGGCACGCAGGATGTACGTCCATGGTGGTAAATAGGAAATGTCTACACAAAAAATGTGTGTATTTACTCAAATACGTATGCATAACACTGAGCAAATGCTGAAAAATCATGAAAAATTATTAAACAGTAAAAAGGAATTATTAAACAGTAAAAAATTATTTTGCAACAAGGTATATCCATATACATACGATTATGGCTGCCAAGCCCATTTATCACGACAGTGTTAAGGAACTTCGACCTGATTCTGGTTGAAAAATATTTGTTAATTTAGTCTCAATACTTTACAGAAAGCACATATAATTAATCTCTTCATTAAGCCCTCTCGGTGTGAGGGAGCTAAGACGGTCGATCCAAAAGGTTTCTCTTTGGTCCATCTTTCTTTGGAGGTTCTCATGAATGTCTCTTTTCGTGATCACTTCTAGAATTAGAAACCGGATCTGGGCTAAGTTATGTCTTTTCTCATCCCAATGTCTTGCTACTGCTGAATTGGCGTTGTGATTCCTTATGCAGGATCGATGTTCATTCCATCTAGCCTTTGCTGTTCTCATAGTTTGGCCCACATAATATTGACCGCATGGACATTTGATGGCATAAATAACATTTTGGGAGTCACATGTTGCAAAACTCTTAAGTTTAATTGTCTCCCCTGTGTAGGGATGCTTCACTGTTTCTCCTTTTATAACATAGCCACAATTGCTGCAATTCAAACACGGGAATGTACTGATCTTTGTTGTGAATTTCCTTTTTAAAGGTGGTTTTGTTTGAACCAGTCTATCCTTCAAATTCTGGCTCCGCTGATATGCAAATGTCGGAATTTCCTTAAACAAGTGTTCAACTCGTTGATCACATAGAAGGGTATTCCAGTGTTTCTTGATAATGCACTTAATGCGATTGCTCTGGCGTGAATATTTGGATACGTAGACCAACGGTGGAGCTTGCTTTTGTTTCGTGTTGACCTTCAATAGGTCTTCCCTCCTCTGGGTGGCTTCTCGGGATTGGGCTGCGTGTACTTCTTCGTCTGAATATCCTCTATTCAAAAACTTTTTTCCCATCTCTTGGATGGCCTCCTGGTAATCCTCTGGATCACTTACAAGTCTTTTCACCCTCAGCATTTGACTGTATGGGAGGTTCTTTATGAGGCTCGGCTGATGGAAGCTCTGGCGGTGGAGTAGATTATTACGGTCTGTTGGTTTCCGAAAAATGGTAGTCTGGTATCCCATGGTAGTAATCTTGATGTCTACATCCAAAAAATGGATGTTGCTAAGTGAGTATTCATGGGTGAATTGAATTCGCGCATCGATGTTATTCAGGTATTCAAAGAAATTAAATTAAGCAATTCTTCCTCTGTATCTCTCCATATTCCAAATATATCATCGATATATCTTATCCAGAGTCCCAATTTGGAATGCCAATTCTCATGCTTTAGTATTTTTTCCAATTCAAATTTGTACATAAAGGAATTTGCATAGGAGGGGGCCATGGTGGCTCCCATAGCTGTGCCTGCCACTTGTAGATAATATTCATCCTTATATTGAAAATAAGAGTTGTTACTAATAAATTCAAGGAGTACCATTATAAACTCTTTCTGGGCTGGGATTTCTTCTGCGTTTAGTAGCATCCACTCTACGGCCTCTCCCCCTAAGTCATGCGGAATCGACGTGTAGAGGCTTTTAACGTCGATTGTAAAGCAAATGTTATGGACATCAAATCTTGTGGAATTCAACAATTGTAAGAAGTGGGTTGAGTCCTTAATGTATGTGTTTGTTCTCTGAATTAGTGGTTGCAAGAATCAGATCTTTACGTTTCGCTATCAAGTGACGAGGCCAACCGGGCGTTCAGTAACTCAATTAAGGTATGGAGTACTTGCAAGTTTAACGAACAACTCACGTATCTTTTCGTAACGTAGAATACTAATTGAATTGCCTCTCTTTTTTCTTCTAAATTCACATACGGATGTATTTTCATGAATGGGTACGTGTTTTCCATTTATTATATTTAAATGTATGTTGCGATCATTGTTATTATATTTGTTATAATCAATGCTAATAGAATCTGATAAGAAATATATCATGTTGTGCTATAATCCCAGCCATTTTTTGGATGTAGACATCAAGATTACTACCATGGGATACCAGACTACCATTTTTCGGAAACCAACAGACCGTAATAATCTACTCCACCGCCTGAGCTTCCATCAGCCGAGCCTCATAAAGAACCTCCCATACAGTCAAATGCTGAGGGTGAAAAGACTTGTAAGTGATCCAGAGGATTACCAGGAGGCCATCCAAGAGATGGGAAAAAAGTTTTTGAATAGAGGATATTCAGACGAAGAAGTACACGCAGCCCAATCCCGGGTAGCCACCCAGAGGAGGGAAGACCTATTGAAGGTCAACACGAAACAAAAGCAAGCTCCACCGTTGGTCTACGTATCCAAATATTCACGCCAGAGCAATCGCATTAAGTGCATTATCAAGAAACACTGGAATACCCTTCTATGTGATCAACGAGTTGAACACTTGTTTAAGGAAATTCCGACATTTGCATATCAGCGGAGCCAGAATTTGAAGGATAGACTGGTTCAAACAAAACCACCTTTAAAAAGGAAATTCACAACAAAGATCGGTACATTCCCGTGTTTGAATTGCAGCAATTGTGGCTATGTTATAAAAGGAGAAACAGTGAAGCATCCCTACACAGGGGAGACAATTAAACTTAAGAGTTTTGCAACATGTGACTCCCAAAATGTTATTTATGCCATCAAATGTCCATGCGGTCAATATTATGTGGGCCAAACTATGAGAACAGCAAAGGCTAGATGGAATGAACATCGATCCTGCATAAGGAATCACAACGCCAATTCAGCAGTAGCAAGACATTGGGATGAGAAAAGACATAACTTAGCCCAGATCCGGTTTCTAATTCTAGAAGTGATCACGAAAAGAGACATTCATGAGAACCTCCAAAGAAAGATGGACCAAAGAGAAACCTTTTGGATCGACCGTTTTAGCTCCCTCACACCGAGAGGGCTTAATGAAGAGATTAATTATATGTGCCTTCTGTAAAGTATTGAGACTAAATTAACAAATATTTTTCAACCAGAATCAGGTCGAAGTTCCTTAACACTGTCGTGATAAATGGGCTTGGCAGCCATAATCGTATGTATATGGATATACCTTGTTGCAAAATAATTTTTTACTGTTTAATAATTCCTTTTTACTGTTTAATAATTTTTCATGATTTTTCAGCATTTGCTCAGTGTTATGCATACGTATTTGAGTAAATACACACATTTTTTGTGTAGACATTTCCTATTTACCACCATGGACGTACATCCTGCGTGCCATTTTGCTTCCACTATACATTCTACAGAACTACAGTAACTAATCATCTGAGGCGTTCATGTCCCATCCTATACCTCCACCTTTCATTTTTATTACTAATTAATTTTTCGTCCTTATCTGAATAATTGGACGTAACTATGCACGTCATAGACAGTAACATTCACCTGATATTCGTACGCCAATGTCCGAATGTAACAGAGTGCCATAGGATCTTCCCCGCTAGCACGGTTATTGCACTCCTGATACTACAGACCTGGCACACAAACGCACCCACTGGTGTACCCGCGCTTTTCCCTAAGAATGCTGTAATCGCAAAGCTTCCCGTCACCATGGAGACATCCCCGCCCCAGGGCTTCCGCCAGGGGGTTGGGCGCGAGGCGTACGTGCTCCTCCGTGACCACGACGCCTCGCTCCGTCTCCATGGTTACCCTTAAATACACAATTACCCACACCGCCAGTGCGCTGAACGCTGCACTTGCGGTCGAATTGTCCTACAAGTCGGTAGGTAAGTTCTGATACTCCCCAGTATCTATATGTTAGTCAGAATCGTGGAGGTAATCTCCCTGGTTCTAAAACTATGATTTGTTTCAGATCTTTACGTTTCGCTATCAAGTGACGAGGCCAACCGGGCGTTCAGTAACTCAATTAAGGTATGGAGTACTTGCAAGTTTAACGAACAACTCACGTATCTTTTCGTAACGTAGAATACTAATTGAATTGCCTCTCTTTTTTCTTCTAAATTCACATACGGATGTATTTTCATGAATGGGTACGTGTTTTCCATTTATTATATTTAAATGTATGTTGCGATCATTGTTATTATATTTGTTATAATCAATGCTAATAGAATCTGATAAGAAATATATCATGTTGTGCTATAATACTGCCCTGATGAAGGTTTTCACCGAAATGCATTGGCACTAACATTATAGTATTAGGGGCAATTTTCGATGTGTTATTTACTAAGAAGATTTTCATCCAACAGTTCAGAAATGTGCATTAAACATTTTCTGTCTTAAATCATTTAATTGAGATTTCTGATATTACGAGTATTTATTCAACAAACAGCAACCATTATTGGGGCTAACTGAGAAGCGCCTTTCCTAACGAAGTGGATACACTTTGTTTTTTGAAGACTATGGGGTCTAAAAACCTGCCTGCACCAAATAATTCACAGCCCAGAAGGCCCTCGGGCCAGTCACAGATAGGGAGTCGAGGAGGTAGTCCCACAAATGGGGTCCCTCGCTCCCCTGATTATGTAAGTCCCCGCTACAAGGGAAACCGACCCATCCTGGGTTATGTGTGGACTCCTCCAGCCCAAGGGGGGGTGATCCAGCCAAGCACCTGACCCAGGGAACTTCCCTCCTAACGTCCCCCAGAAGGGCAGAAATTCACCAAATCCTGGGCAGAACTTTTTCCCCAGGTATCCACCCAATTTCCAGCCCCAAAATCATCCATCCTTCTTTCCCCAATTCCCTGAGCCCAGGCAACCTAATCCGGGAGAGGGGAGGCCAAGGGTGGAGGGGTACCGAAATCTTCCCAACCCAGGGGATTACCTGAGAAGGGATAGCTACCCTTCCCGGGATCAGCCCAGGGGAGAAAATAGAGCCCCGTATCAGCCTGAGCGGGTTTCCCAGTTAGAGCGCCAGGTCCAAAATATGGCACAGGATCTGGGTCACATACTGAGGGCTCAACAGAACCCTCAGATGAGCATGCCACCGCAGAATGCCCCAAACTCTGGACCTGGTGCTCCAGAACAATGATGGGGGCAGCACCCCGATAACCCACCGGTTCCCAGGGAGGAGGCACAAGGGGAAGGGGGGTGTAAGCCTTTGAGGAAGCTTCCTTCCCAACTTGTAAACAGCTCCTGGAAAACCAGGAATCGGAAACAAAATCTCCTGCCCCTGAAAGCCTGCCTCCCAAGGAGCAGAGGGGGGGTAGGAGAAACAAAGGACCCAAACAGACCCACTTTGTGGAGGAGGTACAGGTCTTCCAATTCGAGGGAGAGGGATCCTCAGAAGATCCTGGGAAAAGGATCTTCTCCTTCAGAGATGGGGGAACTCCTCCCAAGGAAAAATGGGTCCCAAGGGATGCCAATTCAGACTGGGGAGATGTGGAGGCTGAGCTACCGCCGCTCATCATCTCATCCCAGAACCGACAATACCAAAATCCCATGGGTCAAACCCATCCTGATGACTGCCTCCAAAAAGGGGGGGGGCGGCCCAGAACCCGAAACCATTTCCAGTTGCCAACTCTTTCTTTCAGATTTCCCAGGCTCTCCACAGAATTCTGCCCAAATCTCTTCGCTAGCAATGACCAAAACCAGAAAGTTAGCCCACCAGTTGTCCAAAAATGTGCATTATCTGTGCCCTCTTGAGGAGAAGGAGGGAAGATATTATGCCCCGGTACAAGTACAGGGGCAGGGTACAATTTCGGCACTGGTGGACACTGGATCCCAAGCTACCCTTCTGTCCAAAAGGGCCTTTGATGAACTAAATGCAGGAAGGGGGGAGAATCACTGTATTCCTCTCACCTCTCTTCCGGGACAACTGCAGAACTTTGACGGGAAGGAAATTCCTGTCGAGGGGACTGCAGATTTGGACATCAAAATTGGGCGACACAAGGTGAAACACCCGGTCATAGTAGTGAGTCCAGAGGGCACCCCTTGTTTACTAGGGAATGAGCTCCTGAGAAGGTTGTCACCCCTAATAGATTGCGTAAACAAGGTCCTCTGGACCCAGACTAGCCAACCAATAAAATTAAAACAGAGTGTCAACCATGTTAGTTTAAACGGCACCTGCCACATGGTTGAACAAAAATCTGACCAAGTAGAATTTCACTTCCAGAACAACCAAATTCCAGACGTGACAGTAATAGCAGTAGGACAACAGACTGGTGATGGGGGGTCCTCTCTATTTCTGAAAATCAACCTTCCTTCCAGTTTAAGGTGGTATTCCACACTGGAAGGAAACACCCTGAAATTCTTTACTAATCCACAATCATTCACTCCCACTCCTATAGTCCAGAAAGATGTGAAATCAGCTCAGAGCCTGGCTGATATTCAGCAAATTGGAGATCAGTTGTTCATCCCTGTTCAGTTAAATGATGGGAAGGACTCTGTTCCCGCTCGAGTGTGTGTGAACAACGGTAAGAGCTTCATCAGCGAAGCCCTGTTTCGCCAACTCCCAAAAGATCCAGCCATTCCCACATTCAAACTGATAGACAAATGGGAAATGGACCTGGAAGCACCCAATTCAAAACATCTCCTGCCAAGCAGGTGTATGCTCAAAATCTCCATTGGCAACAAGAGCATAGTCCATAATTGTTGGGTCGTGCGAGACGTCACTGCCACCTTTTACTTAGGCAGTGACATTCTCAATCGCTTTGCCATTAGTTTGGACCTAATAAACTTCAAAGCTTGGTCCCGATTAGCGGATAATCCCATGGGCTTTGATGATCAAGAAAAAGCATTTAGGTCAGCTCAATTGCTACCTTATGCAGTTGAAATTCAGCTTAAAAAGGAAGTCACCATCCCAGAAAGGACCCGACAATTCTCCCTGGAAGTGAAAGTTAAAAGAGGACAAAAATTGAAAAACCCTGATGCTTATATTCATCTAAATGCTTCTCTCCAACAGCAAGGGTTGGGGGTAAACCCAACTCCATTAGTCAACATAGAACATGACACCATTCCAATAGAGGTGGATAACAGCGACTTAAAGAGTATTACTCTAGCCGCAGGCACCATTATTGGAATGGCGGTTGATGACCAACATTTTTCCATTGATCTAGGAAATGAACTGTTAGGACCGAACCACAAGGACTGTTTTGACAGTGACAGTGATGACAATACAACCCCAGGCAGGATTTTCACCCGGCATGGGGGGAACTTCCTGGTGTACACTTCTTGCCCTTATGGTAAGGAAGATGTGACTTGTGACTTCAGGAGGGATGAGGTGATTTTCCAGGTCCATGAGGGCTGCCTTTCCCACCTGAAGCCTCCAGTCCAAATCAGCGCTCTGACCAGGGACTTCGCCACCCAGCTGGAGGAGGCCGGTGAGATAGCCAAACCAGAAGTCTTTCCAGGCTTCAGGCAGATGGTGGAAGAGAGAGTCAACCTAGCTGATGCCTGCGTGACTCTGGAACAGAAGCAAAAGTTGAAACAAGTTTTCTTGGATTTCCAAGATCTCTTTGCGGTAGACTCATATGACTGTGGTCGCACCGACATCCACACAACAACAATTCCCACGGACCCTGGCATGACCCCAGTGTTTGTGAAGCAATATCGCTTGCCTCTCGCATCCATGGAGTCCCTTACGGAAATAATTAAGAACCTTGAGTCCCGGGGAATAATCCGTCCAGTCCACAGCACTTTCAATAATCCGGTGCTGGGAATATTGAAGCCAAACGGCCAGTGGAGACTCTGCGCCGACCTTAGGGAGCTCAACAAACGGGTCCAAACTTCCCGATAGCCTCTGCCCTACATTGACCAAGGGCTGGCCCAGATTCAAGGGTCACAAGTATTCACTGCAAAAGACCTGACCAATGGATACTGGACCGTGTCCTGTCAGTAGGGAGGACCAATACAAACTGGCTTTAACCTTTGGGGGCCAGCAGTACATCTGGACCCGGACTCCCTTCGGATACCTCAACTCCGGCAATTAATTCAACATTTTCTTACATAAGGTCATGCCCGACCTGGGTGCGAGGGGTAACCTGGCTTATGTAGATGATGTCCTCATCAAAAGTTCATCTGTGGAGGAACACATAGCAGAGATCCGTTATGTTCTGACGCAGTTGAGGGCAGCCGGAGCAAAACTTTCCTTTCAGAAAGCACAGTGGTGTAGAACCCGTGTTAATTTCTTGGGGCATGAGATTACTCCTCAGGGTCTCTGTCCCCAGGAAAAGAAAGTGGAAGCACTTCAGAAACTGAAAGACCCCACGACTCTGCGGGAACTAAGGAGCCTCCTTGGACTGACTAATTACAGCAGAAAGTTCATTGAAGGCTACGCAGAGATCACTAGACCCCTGATTAATCTCTTGAAGGGGGGTGTCAAGTGGGAATGGGGTCCAGAACAATCCGAGGCAGTAAGACAACTCAAAAGAAGCCTCTCAGAAGCGCCTTGCCTAGCTTACCCTGTCAGAAACAAGGAGTTCTTCCTGGAGACGGGGTTCTCTAATACGTGCTTGACGGCAGTATTGTACCAAAAGCATGACAAGGTCAATAAAGTAATCTCCTATGCGAGCAAAACTTTATCCTCTGTGGAGGAAAAATTCAACGATTGTGAGAAGGCACTCCTGGCAACGGTGTGGGCATTGAAGAATTACCGCCCGTTTATCCAGGGGGAACACATCATAGTGGAGACTCCACACCAGCCTCTGCAATATCTCCAGAGCGACAGAATCCGGGCCGGAAATGTGAGTAATTCCCGAATTACTTCCTGGATTCTGTCAATGCAAGGCTTTCCTGTGGAGGTCAGATATGGCCAAAACAAGAAGAGTCCCCTCGCGCAAGGTCTGGCTGTCTGACTCAATCAAAGGATTGAGTCAGACAGAGGTAGCCACTTCACCAGTGAAGTAATGACAAAGATGTGGGAGATACTGGGGGTTAAAAGGAAGCTACACATTGCTTACAGGCCAGCTTCTTCTGGAGCAGTGGAGAGATACAACCGAACCATTGTGAGCATATTAAAAAAGTTTGTGGCAGATTCTGGGCCAAATTGGGATATCCGATTACCTCTGGTCCTAATGGCCATCAGATCTACCCCTTCATCTGCAACTAAAATGTCACCATTTGAGTTGATGACCGGACGCAAGATGGTGCTTCCCCAGCATCTGCTCTACAGGACCCAAGAGCAGACACTGATAAATGCCTCCACAACTCATGAGTATGTGGAGAATTTAAGGAAACACCTTCAGCATGCTTTTGCCTATGCTCAGCGGAATCTAGAAAGATCAGCTGATAGCATGAAGACCCACTATGACCTGAAAGCCACCAGGAAAGTATACGAGGTGGGGGACCGGGTCTATCTATAAAATTTCCAAAGGAACCAGGCTAAACAGCGAAAATGTTTGCCTACATGGAAGGGATTGTTTGAAATTATAGACAAAATCTCCCCTGTTGCATACAAGATCCGCATCCACAAAGGCAGTTTGGCAGAAGGGGAAGACAAGTGGGTACATATAAATCAGCTAAAGTGCTGCCATCCCAGGCACACGCTGCAGCAACTGGAGGAGTCCTCTGCAATACCAGAGGGGACCGCTCCAGATTAATTCAGTTCCAACCCTAAAATATCCCACATATAGTCTCTGAAATATGATGACGCTTGTAAGCCACTGTCTCTGAATGATATCTTGTTTTTCAAAAGTGGAATGCTATGTCTATTAAAGTATAAAATGTATATGTCGCCCCACTATATCAATAGTGGGGGAGAAATGTCTATGAATAGGTATTGCCGCTTTCCTTTGTCGTCCTAGGAGAAAGAAAACCTGGGGACTGGCCAAGGAGGACGACCGGGGACCAGGAGCAGAGACCCGAGGGGCCCGGGGTACCGCCCAATATTCCCATCAGGACCGGCGAGGAGAACCGATCGATCCAACTGGGTGGAGGAAAAGAAGCTGAACTGTGCCATCTACAGAATTGGAAGAAGATAATGCGGACATACCAGCACAGGGCTCAAAACATCCTTTGCACCCGACTTCCCCTCGACTCGAATCAAAGCGCAGTCGGGCGGGGGGGGTTTGTCAAGGGTTTTGACCCATGTTGAATCAATAGACTGGGTAGATGTGGGGATGAGCTGTCCCCGCCCATTATTCTATCCCAGAACAAACTAAATCAATAGACTGGGTGGATGTGGGGATGAGCTATCGCTGCCCACATTCACGCTAGAATCCAGGACAACTGCGCAGTTGGCACAAGACCACTCCAAAGATACAACCTTCTTGTGGGGGGTTCCACATCACCACTCTACTGTAAGGATGCCATCAAAACGATGTTAAGCAAGGGTCCTATACTATCAAGCAAAAGACCACTCTATTGAAATGCAGTAATTCAAGACAGATCCCAAAAATGGATGCAATACCGGTACTCACCACTATCAGAAAGCCGGCGTTTTAAAACCACCAGACTTTTGTGTAAAACTGAACAGAGGAACCCAAACCAGGCCAAGGAAAGACTTGCTAAGAGGTGGATACAATGTAAAACTATATTCTGAAATGACTTGAAGGAAGTCATTATTTAATGTATATGTAAAAATTGTAAGTTTGATTTAAACTGGGAACTAAAGTGACATTTAGCTGAATTCTGCCTGACAACTACCCCCGACAGGAGAAACCTGCTCAGCCACTCTTCCCAGGCCTAGCTGCATCCTGCTGCCCCCACCAAAAGGAGATGACACCTCTCTGATTAGGTTAGGGGAGGGGCACCTGCAGGAGGTTGAACAAAGCACTGTGCTGGGCGCAGGCAAATGTTATATTGGGGGGGTCGTAAAATAGCTTCCTCTTGGGAGAAGTGGGAGGAGAAGTGCCTCTGGGAGCCACCCGAGCTGGAGGCAGGGACAGACAGAAGCTTCCCCCATGTGCTTTGGAACCTAAACCACACCCATGCCAGAGCATAATTTAAAAAAAAGATGGATAATTCATAGTACGAACTTGTCAGAATTATATAACTAATATCATTATTCTGGTGATTTTTCTGTGCACGTTTTAAGAGGTGTTAGGACCCTGTGGTGTATTCTGGGGGGTTGCTAGCAGAAAATAGGGTCTTACTCCAAATGTCTGCATGTTAAAAATCTGACACTTCATCAATTAATGTCCATACTCCTTGCGCACATGTGTGTAATTTTTCGTAAATGTCCGATATTGGTAAACCAGTCAAAAAGCGCAAAATGTTGTCATTTTTGAATGCAAGCCCCCAGGAAGATCAGAGGCGGACAAGCATGGACAATAAGGAATATATAATGTGTACATGTAATTTCAACAAATTGTGTACCTGGGAAATATGTATTTCAATCAAATATAGATTTGTGGGCAAATTAACCAGGGGAGGATCCTCTGACCCATAAACAGACCTCATCATGATGACAATCCATTTCCTTCCCCCAATCATGGGAGAGGGGAGAATTGGGCCAATTACAAGTAGAGAGGGGCAGGCTCAGTTATGCCACGCACACACCCACTTCCAAAACACATAAAAAGAGACTGCTGGGACAGGTAGAGACATTCATTTTCCATTGCTGCGGAGCGTGCTGACCGATGACTTCACATCCAGAGATCCAACACTTAGACTTCCAAGCTAAACAGAGACTACATAACTTTGAACCAAGAAGGCCCTCTGCAAGCAAATGTATTTGTCAGCAGGCCTCAAAATCTTTTGCAAACTATTCCACAGCCGGGCGAGCTGTCTGAATTCTTTGCCAAAAACTTTTGCCAGTACCCAGAGAAAGCAGAACCCGATCCAGAGAACTTTGGCGAGTACCAGAGACCAGACCAGAGATCCAGAGAACCACAGGCCGCTGTATCCAGAGAGCTGACCCAGATCGATGTGAAGTGCCGAGACCAGAACCGGAGTCCAGTCCAAAACCTGACCAGATCCGTGACGAGGCCCATTCATTTCAAAATTAGGAGTGAGTATCCGCCAGAACTGTGCAGAACCCAATCTCTTAGTTAAAATAATCTAATCCAAACTATTTTAACCTAATTAGAATAGCCTCCTAGAAATCGTGTCACCTGTCATTTTAAAGCTGAAAGCTGTCAACTGTCATTCTGAAACTGTGATTCCTTTCTGAAAATCTACCTTTATTAAATCGTCTGTATCTCTGGAACCGTTTGTTTGGAATGAGATTTAACTTTCCTCTGAAAGCTTAGAATCTAAGCTTTCCAACAAGCCTAGAACCGACTTCCTACTCCTTATACTTTTACCGCAATCGCGATTTACGCACTCGCAAAATTTACTGCGATTTGGCCTGATTTCGTCATCTGTAAAAAGATAGCCACTTTTGCCTGAACTGCTAAAATTCGTTTGCAACCTAATAACCATCCCTGAACCATTGTTAGGGCTGACCTGAACTGATTTAAAGTGTCTACCACTCACCCTGAACCTCCTATAGGGAATTAAAAGCAATTTTAGCATTTTTCACTTCCTTGCCACCACATTACAAAGCACTCTTGCCCGTGTTTTAAAAAGCATACCTATTTTCTAAGCTTGCTGGGGGGGGAACTGAATTCCGTATTGTATTTGATTGTATTCCTGAAGACTGTGCATGTTACTTCCATCTCCTTGCATTGCATATAGGGGGGGGGGGAATTGCCACCAGGGGAAAAGTGAACATATTGGGCCTCATTAGGACCCTGGCGGAGAGGGTATTACGCCAGCGTAGTGCATGGCGTACCTCTCCGCCATACTACGAGTTCCCGTAGCGCCATGGAGGTTTTCTCCGCCTGGTTTTACCAGCCGGAGAAAACCATGGCGCTACGGGACCTCGTTGTTAATTACGCCACCGTATTTTACGGTGGCGTAATTAACTCCTTCCCCACTCCCATTATACCCTATGGGGCAAAAATGGGAATGGGGAAGGGCAGAATGGGGATTGGGGATTTACCGCTCCGCCGAGGTCGGAATGGGGCGGTAAATCCGCCAACCCCCATGGCGCTATCGGCGGCTTTCCGCCATGCTTCGCGGTGCATTTAGCACCGCGAAATCCGCCTGGGTCGTAATGAGGCCCATTATCTCTTGTGAAACCATATCAGTTTATTTTCTATACTGCATTTATTCCACCTTGCATTTCCTTGAAACCATAAAGCATTTCAGCTACCTCATCCTCTATACTACTGCTAAGTAACCAAATCAGTTTACCAGTAGAACATTATCCATTGTTGATCACTGTCATATTTTAAGTGTGATATCCAATATTAATTTATTATAAAAGTGTGATAGATATATATTGTTATATTTCTCAAATAAACCTTTTAAACTTGCAAAACAGACCTACTTCTTGGCTCAGTGGGGTCAGGGGGATTCTTGGAGAGGGGTGTTATATAAGGGTTGTCATCCAGAGTACATGAACTGGACCTAAAAATATATCAATAAGGGTTTCCCTCAGCATCCCAGACTAGGCATTGATTTAGCTGTAGTGTTGAAGTGAAGCCGCTTAACAATTCGACAATCCATTCAAGCAAATGCCAGTGTAAGCTTCAGTAAGGCGAGATCCATACAGTCAGAATCATCACCAAGCTTTTTTCAATCGAATTTCACACCTTCCACATCTACTTGACTCACTAGTACACGCAAATGCTTCCAGAAATGTCCAAAATGTAAAGTATGCAGATATGGCTTAAATACAAAACAAAACAAACACCCACGTACTGGGCAAAGCATTGCTATTACAAAACACATCATCTGCTCTGCAAAATTTGTAGTATATGTCATTCAATGCAGCTGTGATCTGTGGTACATAGGAAGCACTAAACTGGAAGTCAAAGTTCGTATACTTCACCATCTAAGAGCCATCAACAATCACAACCCAACATATCCTCTTGCAAAACACTTTGATGAGAAACATGGAGGGGACATTTCATCCTTCAAATATTTCAGAATTTACATAGTACCTCATTACCCGAGGGGAGGCAATCGAGAACGTAAACTGAGACAATAAGAGAGTAGATATATTGTTGATTACAACACAAAGACGCCGGGAGGACATAACAAAGATGAGGAGCTCTACAATTTCCTGGGGGATTGAAACATTCAAAACCACTAATTATTTGCTTGGATATCCATGGGTGTTGTCTATATTTGTTTCCTTTGCCTCAGTTGTATTTTGATTATAACCAGTATTTCGTGTCCCGAAAGCTCATATTTCTTTTAATTTTCCATGTTTAATATTGCAGATATACCACTTGGTGTTATCTACATTCACTATTTTATCACTTTTGTCACAGTTGAACCTTATATTTCATTCTCTGTCGGTTTTTAATGAAGGGTGTCATGTCATTGTTCAGGCTTGTAAACCTTTTCTATTCCCAACACAGAGCGTGTACATAGATACTTTTCAAGCAATGCTCCGTTCTTATAGCCAGTGCCTGCCAGAGAGAACTAACACAATATGTACCATGCCGGTGCAAATTATAGCTAATTTAGTACTGTCCAACCCACTTACATGCAATATGCATCCATGTGACTGAACATTGGGCACCTTATATCGTTGGTTCCAATTTAAGGCTTTGTGGTCTCAAAATTCACCAGAGGGCCAAATTATGCACCAAGCACTTTACATCTTCCATTCTTAGCTGTGGACAAAGCATCATGCACTTTAGGTTATGTAGTCCTCCACTGAAATGCACTATGCAGACTACGGCGCCAATTCTCGTGAACCAAGGCATCCTTGGACATCCATGGTTCAATACTACATCATGCACTTTATCTAATGTATCAACATTCTCTAAAATTGCACCATGGACTTTAGGCTATATAGCAGGTCAACCAGGGCATTTTGTTATGAGATGTGCCAAGCACCATGACGAGCAGGACTCACCATCTTCCATGCGGAATATCCTGTGGCAACTACTTCATGCTATTTTTGCATATAATAAATTCAGAATCAAAGTGAACACAAATTGTATGTATTTTATGTTAAGGCCACACAATATGTGCAGGTGAATGCATACATGAACCCTGATGCACTATGCACTTTACAGCGCTTCTTGTGGCCTTTCAGGCACCCCTCTACATGATATGGATAGGTAAATGTACAACTATGAAGCCTGATGCACTATGCACTTTTATAGTGCACTTTGTCGCATGTTAGGCACCTCCTTACATATGTGCACGCGTGTGTACATCTACAAACCTTGAGGCACCATGCACTTCATAGTGCTTCCCGTTGCTTGCTAGGCACTTTTTTTTTTACATATTCCTGTGAAACAAACAACCCACAATGTCACAATGCATTAAGCACTTTACATGACTATTATATAGCCAGCAATTTTGCACATTATTGTTTGGAAACGCAAGGGTGAGAAATAGAAATGTCTTGTGGTGACATTTCCCATAATATATAGGTGCCGATAAATATTCTTTATCCTTGAGGAGGGTAGTTTCAAGCATTTGCACCAATATCTACACACAAATTATACCGCCGTACTGCATTCAGTGGTACCACTCTATCCATTTGATTAAATAATATGCATATAAACGCAGAGTCAATAGCAGTAGTCACCTTTATTTGGCAACAGGCTTCTATGGAATTCGAATCATGCCGTAGATACCCAACATGGCAGCTGAAACTGGCTGTGAACTAAGAGCCAGGTACTGCTCTAGTTGTTGGAATTGGAAAAGGTATTCTATGCCTGTGGGATGTTTAAACCCGAAACCCTTAGATTCAAATAATCTGACGAAGCCCACCAGGGTGAAACGCGTGGGTGTTTTTTTCTGCTCCACCATGTACCAAATAAAGGACATTAAACAGAGGCCATTGATGTCCATTCTTCAGTATTTATGGAGGAGTGTCGCCGCAAGCTGACAATTTTCAGGTAATGAAGCTGCCGAACTTTCGGTTTTAATACTCATTTCTGGGGTTTTAAAACATGTCTGTTTTTGCACCAATAAAGACAGCTTTTTTGCTTATTTTGACTCGGAGTTTTCAACTGAATGGACTTCATGGAGTGCAGCTCATCGTACTTCTGGTTTACAGCAGTGTTTGAACATATTACATGGCCATGGTAGTGGCCATGTAGTTATGCTTAAGTTGCTGTTTCCATATAGGAAGAGCACTTTGTTGGGCGGCTTATAACTTCGCTCCCCCTGGACGAATCCTCACCAAACTTTGCAAAAAAAGTATATGGCCCATTCTGAATTCTTTTGAAAAGTTTGGTGAGGTTTGGTCCAGGGGGGGCAAAGTTCAACTTCTTTTTTTCCCATAGACATAATGAGACATAATGGGAAAAAACTTTGCTCATGCCTACAGCCCAAACCGGTGGACGGATTTACACCAAATTTGCGGCCGGAGCGGCAGCTTGTCCCGAAAGCGTGCTTTTTTTTAATTTGGTGTAAATCCGTCCAGTAGTTTAAAATGACAAAAATGTAAGTGAAAAGTATTAGTGATATCTATGTCTGCTTCGCGGACACACTTCCCTGTTCGCTCTGCGGACAGGACAGGGATTGGGCAAGCGGCTTGCATGAGGTCCGCGGACATGTGACGCGCTCTCCCATTGGCTGCGGTGAAGCGTGCAGTGCGTCGTATTTTCAGAGACGCCCGCCATCTTTGTTTATCTTTTGCATCGAGAGGCTTTGTCAACAGAGACCCTGCATACAACCAGTCCCGGGCTGCTGCAGACTGCCAGGAGACACGCCATCACCACACGGTGGCCCACGGAGGGCCGAGGAGCGGGATCTGCCGCCTGCACAGTGTCTCCCTCCTGTTCCCCCCACCCCCCGCTCATGCCCCGTGTCTCCGCTCATGCCCTGTGTCTCTCTCCTGTTCCCCCACCCCCCGCTCATGCCCCGTGTGTTCCTCCTGTCCCCCCCACCCCCGCTCATGCCCCGTGTCTCTCTCCTGTTCCCCCCACCCCCCCACCATCGCCACACAGTGGCTCGCGGAGGGCCGAGGAGCGGGATCTGCCACCTGCACAGTAAGTGTCTCCCTCCTGTTCCCCCCACCCCCAGCTCATGCCCCGTGTATCCGCTCATGCCCTGTGTCTCTCTCCTGTTCCCCCCACCCCCCGGTCCTGCCCGGTGTCTTCCTGCTGTTCCCCCCCACCCTCCGCTCATGCCCCGTGTCTCTCTCCTGTTCCTCCCACCCCCCGCTCATGTCCCGTGTCTCTCTCCTGTTCCCCCCACCCCCCGCTCATGCCCCGTGCCTCTCTCCTGTTCCCCCCATCCCCGCTTATGCCCCGTGTCTCCCTCCTGTTCCCCCCACCCATGCTCATGCCCCATGTCTTCCTCCTGTTCCCCCCAACCCTTCGCTCATGCCCCGTGTCTCCCTCTTGTTACCCCTCCACCCCCCGCTCATGCCCCGTGTCTTCCTCCTGTTCCCCCCACCCCCCACTCAAGCCCTGTGTCTCCCTCCTGTTCCCCCCACCCCCGTTCATGCCCCGTGCCTCTCTCCTGTTCCCCCACCCCCGCTCATGCCCTGTGTCTTCTTCCTGTTCCCCCAACCCTTCGCTCATGCCCCGTGTCTCCCTACTGTTACCCCCCGCTCATGCCCCGTGTCTCTCCTGTTTCCCCCACTCCCCGCTCATGCCACGTGTATCTCTCCTGTTCCCCCCGCTCATGCCCCATGTCTCACTCCTGTTCCTCCCACCCCCCGCTCATGCCCCGTGTCTCCCTCCTGTGCCCCCCACCCCGCTCATGCCCCGTGTCTCTCTCCTGTTCCCCCACCCCCCGCTCATGCCCCGTGTCACTCTCCTGTTCCCCCCAACCCCTGCTCATGCCCCATGTCTCTCTCCTGTTCCCCCACTCCCCGCTCATGCCCGTGTCTCTCTCCTGTACCCTCCACCCCCCGCTCATGCCCCATGTATCTCTCCTGTTCCCCCCGCTCATGCCCCGTGTCACTCTCCTGTTCCCCCAACCCCTGCTCATGCCCCGTGTCTCCCTCCTGTACCCCCCACGCCCCGCTCATGCCCCGTGTCTCCCTCCTGTTCCCCCGACCCCCCGCTCATGCCCTGTGTCTCTCTCCTATTCCCCCACCTCCCGGTCATGCCCCGTGTCTTCCTCCTGTTCTCCCCACCCCCCGCTCATGCCCCGTGTCTCTCTCCTGTTCCCCCCCCACCCCTGCTCAAGCCCCATGTCTTCCTCCTGTTCCCCCACCCCCTGCTCATGCCCCGTGTGTCTCTCCTGTTCCCCCCACCCCCTGCTCATGCCCCGTGTCTCTCTCCTGTTCCTCCCACCCCCCGCTCATGCCCCGTGTCTCCCTCCTGTTCCCCCACCCACACTCATACCCCGTGTCTTCCTCCTGTTCCCCCCAACCCTCGGCTCATGCCCCGTGTCTCTCTCCTGTTCCCCCCACCCCCCGCTCATGCCCCGTGTCTCTCTCCTGTTAACCCCACCCCCTGCTCATGCCCCGTGTCTCCCTCCTGTACCCCCCACGCCCCGCTCATGCCCCGTGTCTCCCTCCTATTCCCCCCACCCCCCGCTCATGCCCCGTGTCTCTCTCCTATTCCCCCCACCCCCCGGTCATGCCCCGTGTCTTCCTCCTGTTCTCCCCACCCCCCGCTCATGCCCCGTGTCTCTCTCCTGTTCCCCCCCACCCCACCGCTCAAGCCCCATGTCTTCCTCCTGTTCCCCCCACCCCCTGCTCATGCCCTGTGTGTCTCTCCTGTTCCCCCCACCCCCTGCTCATGCCCCGTGTCTCTCTCCTGTTCCCCCCAACCCCCGCTCATGCCCCGTGTCTTCCTCCTGTTCCCCCAACCCTCCGCTCATGCCCCGTGTCTCCCTCCTGTTACCCCCCTACCTCCCGCTCATGCCCCGTGTCTTCCTCCTGTTCCCCCCACCCCCCGCTCAAGCCCTGTGTCTCCCTCCTGTTCCCCTCACCCCCCGCTCATGCCCCGTGCCTGTCTCCTGTTCCCCTCACCGTTGCTCATGCCCCGTGTCTCCCTCCTGTTCCCCCCAACCCTTCGCTCATGCTGCGTGTCTCCCTCCTGTTACCCCCCGCTCATGCCCCGTGTCTCTCTCCTGTTCCCCCCACTCCCCGCTCATGCCACTTGTATCTCTCCTGTTCCCCCCGCTCATGCCCTGTGTCTCTCTCCTGTTCCCCCCACCCCCCGCTCATGCCCCATGTCTCCCTCCTGTTCCCCCACCCCCCGCTCATGCCCCGTGTCTCCCTCCTGTATCCCCCACCCCTCGCTCATGCCCCGTGTCTCCCTCCTGTTCCCCCCACCCCCGCTCATGTCCCGTGTCTCTCTCCTGTTCCCCCACCCCCTCGCTCATGCCCCGTGTCACTCTCCTGTTCCCCCCACCCCCCACTCATGCCCCGTGTCTCCCTCCTGTTCCTCCCACGCCCTGCTCATGCCCGTGTCTCTCTCCTGTTCCCCCCACCCCCACTCATGCCCCATGTATCTCTCCTGTTCCCCCCGCTCATGCCCCGTGTCTCTTTCCTGTTAACCCCACCCCCCGCTCATGCCCCGTGTCTCTCTCCTGTTCCCCCCACCCCCCGTTCATGCCCCGTGTCTCTCTCCTGTTCACTCCCACCCTCCGCTCATGCCCCATATCTCTCTCCTGTTCTTCCCACCCCCCGGTCATGCCCCGTGTCTTCCTCCTGTTCCCCCACCCCCTCGCTCATGCCCCGTGTCACTCTCCTGTTCCCCCCACCCCCCACTCATGCCCCGTGTCTCCCTCCTGTTCCTCCCACGCCCTGCTCATGCCCGTGTCTCTCTCCTGTTCCCCCCACCCCCACTCATGCCCCATGTATCTCTCCTGTTCCCCCCGCTCATGCCCCGTGTCTCTTTCCTGTTAACCCCACCCCCCGCTCATGCCCCGTGTCTCCCTCCTGTACCCCCCGCTCATGCGCAGTGTCTCCCTCCTGTTCCCTCACCCCCCACTCATGCCCCGTGTCTCTCTCCTGTTCCTCCCACCCCCGCTCATGCCCCGTGTCTCTCTCCTGGTCCCTCCACCCCCCGTTCATACCCCGTGTCTCTCTCCTGTTCCCCCCACCCCCCGTTCATGCCCTGTGTCTCCCTCCTGTACCCTCCCACCTCCCGCTCATGCCCCGTGTCTCTCTCCTGTGATGTCATCTTTGATGTCCTGGGTGTTAGTCTTAGCAGTGCACGGTGGTGGCGCGAGTTATGGTTGCTTAGCTTACCATAACTGGCGAATTTCAAGGGTTTTTCGGTTTTACTTGGAACCATAACGTCCCTTTAACAAAGTTTTTTCACTGAATTTCATAGGTTTTTAGTAGCGCAACTTAAACATAACGTCCCTTTAACAAAGTTTTTTTCACTGAATTTCATAGGTTTTTAGTAGCGCAACTTAACCATAACGCCCCTTTAACAAAGTTTTTTCACTGAATTTCATAGTTTTTTAGTAACACAACTTAACAATAATGACTTTGACTTTATATACATGTCATATGGAACTGACTAGATCTCTTCTTATGAACTTGATGTCCGCGAACTTATTTAATGTTCGCGGACATGTTCGGAGAACAGTACTACTACCTAAAAACTGTGGGGAGGGGGGGTGGGGGGGTATGTTTGATTGTTATATCATAATATAGGAACATTTAACAAATTCAAAAAGCAGCACACAAACACATTATATATAGTAATACATAAGAAATGTAACCCATATATGTAACACACTAACCATTCATTTAAATACAATATGTTCTGAAATGGAATATAAATTAACAAGGGGGGTCCTGGGAGTCCCTCTGCCAGACATTAGTCCTGGTTACGAGAGACTTACCCAGAGTCTTTAGCTCACTATCTTTCACAGAGAAGAAATATCCCAAACATATCAGTCTTTGTCCTGCCCTGGGGCAGTCCAGCACCGAAATGCTAAGCAATTCTCCTCTGAACAAGAGTACCAACAGAAACCCCAGACACGTGTTTCGGTCTGGTTGGACCTCATCAGTAGGGTGGATCTGTGCCTCTCTAAGAGTAGTGAGCAAGGGGTCCACGTCTGGATTCCCCTAGTAACTTAGGGTGAGACCCAAAGTTACTTAAAAATGCAAATTAACAAGGGGGGTCCTGGGAGTCCCTCTGCCAGACATTAGTCCTGGTTACGAGAGACTTACCCAGAGTCTTTAGCTCACTATCTTTCACAGAGAAGAAATATCCCAAACATATCAGTCTTTGTCCTGCCCTGGGGCAGTCCAGCACCGAAATGCTAAGCAATTCTCCTCTGAACAAGAGTACCAACAGAAACCCCAGACACGTGTTTCGGTCTGCTTGGACCTCATCAGTAGGGTGGATCTGTGCCTCTCTAAGAGTAGTGAGCAAGGGGTCCACGTCTGGATTCCCCTAGTAACTTAGGGTGAGACCCAAAGTTACTTAAAAATGCAAATTAACAAGGGGGGTCCTGGGAGTCCCTCTGCCAGACATTAGTCCTGGTTACGAGAGACTTACCCAGAGTCTTTAGCTCACTATCTTTCACAGAGAAGAAATATCCCAAACATATCAGTCTTTGTCCTGCCCTGGGGCAGTCCAGCACCGAAATGCTAAGCAATTCTCCTCTGAACAAGAGTACCAACAGAAACCCCATACACGTGTTTCGGTCTGGTTGGACCTCATCAGTAGGGTGGATCTGTGCCTCTCTAAGAGTAGTGAGCAAGGGGTCCACGTCTGGATTCCCCTAGTAACTTAGGGTGAGACCCAAAGTTACTTAAAAATGCAAATTAACAAGGGGTGTCCTGGGAGTCCCTCTGCCAGACATTAGTCCTGGTTACGAGAGACTTACCCAGAGTCTTTAGCTCACTATCTTTCACAGAGAAGAAATATCCCAAACATATCAGTCTTTGTCCTGCCCTGGGGCAGTCCAGCACCGAAATGCTAAGCAATTCTCCTCTGAACAAGAACCATTCATTTAAATACAATATGTTCTGAAATGGAATATACCACAAGAAGATAAATTGGCTTCAAACAAAATTACCTCACAAACACATAGTAAATACGCAATACTAATGCTTCTACGTTACAATGCAGATGGTACCAAAAACAACTGCAAGCTGACTGGATTCACACATAGCAAATATCACTTGGTAAGAAAACCTTCACAACAATAGGTATAATCTACCACGCAGAAGCCACAACCAATTCAGGGCACTACACGGCATATATAAAAAAGAAATGTGGATGGTTTGAATGTAATGATAGTACCATTACTCTAAAGCAGAGATTACCAGCAAATCTTACAAACGCTTATTTGATGTTCTTAAAACCAAAATTTGATAAATAAACTGTATTTAAACCTTTAAGTAAATTTGTGTTAAAAAAATATAAACTGTTAGAATACTCCAAAAGCTATCTAACTGCTCAAAGATTCTACAACAACTAATCAGATAAATGAATACCACTAAATTAGACCAAAAAATACACAGTTAGAATACGCCAATTGGTATCTAACTGTCCCAAAATTATAAATTTGTGTTAAAATAATATAAACTGTTAGAATACTCCAAAAGCTATCTAACAGCTCAAAGATTCTACAACAACTAATCAGATAAATGAATACCACTAAATTAGGCCAAAAAATACACAGTTAGAATACGCCAATTGGTATCTAACTGTCCCAAAATTTAACAATATCCAAATAGATAAATCAAAACCACTAAAATATATTAAAAAAATAGACAGTTAGAATACGCCAATTGGTATCTAACTGCTCCAAAATTTTATAATATCAAAACAAATGAAGAATCTGTTACTGCTCCAAAAAAAATACAACAAAGCAAAGTATAAAGCATTAGCCAGAAACAACAAGTGAACACTGAAAACAAACAAACAAATAAACTGTAGCATAACAGAAAAAGGTTTTTTTTTTAATCCAACATGGAATTTTTTTTCTCCCACAGACCCAATGATTTTAGCAACAAATACAGAAACTGAGCAAATTGCACAGTACTCTGATTTGTACTCTACTAAATATGAGGGTCGAAAAAAAATAAAAGTATATTGCTTATACAATGTAATAAGTCATTACAAAATACTAATACTAACATGCTATTTTCTTTTATCACAGAAATGAAGAAGAAAAACATGGACTCCCATTACTAGACCAAACAGTAAGTATACAATAATAAGGACAACCATAGCAACATATCACATCCATAGTATCTAATACCTTTGTTCCTTATACATTTGTTTTTCACCCAAAGTTATAAGCAAATATGAATGTGATATGCTGCGGTGGTTGCTGCCAGGGCATACAGTCTTGTGTGCATGGCCAAATGGCCATGCACCCAAGACTCTATGCCCTGGCAACAACCACCGCAGCATATCACATCCATAGAGTCAAACATTTCAACTATGATCTATGGGAAACTTTTAATGTCCACGAACAATGTGAGTGTTCTTAGAACACTTTGAACTTGCCAGCGAACAATACGGACACCGTTTTCAGGACACCCCCTACGAACATTTCAGAACAACGCGATAGTTCTTAGAACACTTTCAACTTAACAACGAACAATACGGACAGCGTCCTAAGGACACCCCCTACGAACATTCCAGGACACCGGGAGTGTTCTCAAAAACATCTTCAGAACACCCCCATTTTGTTTATTTGCGAACATTTCAGCACACCGCGGGTGTTCTTAGAACACATTCAACTTGACAGAGAACAATACAGACATTGTCCTCAGGACACCCCCTACGAACACTCCCCGGACACCGCGAGTGTTCTTAGAAGCGTCTTCAGAACACCACCATCTTGTTTATTTGCGAACATTTCAGGACACCGCGAGTCTTCTTAGGACACATTCAACTTGACAGAGAACAATACGGACAGCGTCCTCAGGACACCCCCTACGAACACTCCCCGGACACCGCGAGTGTTCTTAGAAGCTTCTTCAGAACACCACCATCTTGTTTATTTGCGAACATTTCAGGACACCGCAAGTGTTCTTAGGACACATTCAACTTGACAGAGAACCATACATTTGTTTTTCACCCAAAGTTATAAGCAAATATGAATGTGATATGCTGCGGTGGTTGTTGCCAGGGCATAGAGTCTTGGGTGCATGGCCAAATGGCCATGCACCCAAGACTCTATGCCCTGGCAACAACCACCGCAGCATATCACATCCATAGAGTCAAACATTTCAACTATGATCTATGGGAAACTTTTAATGTCCGCGAACAATGTGAGTGTTCTTAGAACACTTTGAACTTGCCAGCGAACAATACGGACACCGTTTTCAGGACACCCCCTACGAACATTTCAGAACAACGCGATAGTTCTTAGAACACTTTCAACTTAACAACGAACAATACGGACAGCGTCCTAAGGACACCCCCTACGAACATTCCAGGACACCGGGAGTGTTCTCAAAAACATCTTCAGAACACCCCCATTTTGTTTATTTGCGAACATTTCAGCACACCGCGGGTGTTCTTAGAACACATTCAACTTGACAGAGAACAATACAGACATTGTCCTCAGGACACCCCCTACGAACACTCCCCGGACACCGCGAGTGTTCTTAGAAGCGTCTTCAGAACACCACCATCTTGTTTATTTGCGAACATTTCAGGACACCGCGAGTCTTCTTAGGACACATTCAACTTGACAGAGAACAATACGGACAGCGTCCTCAGGACACCCCCTACGAACACTCCCCGGACACCGCGAGTGTTCTTAGAAGCTTCTTCAGAACACCACCATCTTGTTTATTTGCGAACATTTCAGGACACCGCAAGTGTTCTTAGGACACATTCAACTTGACAGAGAACCATACATTTGTTTTTCACCCAAAGTTATAAGCAAATATGAATGTGATATGCTGCGGTGGTTGTTGCCAGGGCATAGAGTCTTGGGTGCATGGCCAAATGGCCATGCACCCAAGACTCTATGCCCTGGCAACAACCACCGCAGCATATCACATCCATAGAGTCAAACATTTCAACTATGATCTATGGGAAACTTTTAATGTCCGCGAACAATGTGAGTGTTCTTAGAACACTTTGAACTTGCCAGCGAACAATACGGACACCGTTTTCAGGACACCCCCTACGAACATTTCAGAACAGCGCTATAGTTCTTAGAACACTTTCAACTTAACAACGAACAATACGGACAGCGTCCTAAGGACACCCCCTACGAACATTCCAGGACACCGGGAGTGTTCTCAAAAACGTCTTCAGAACACCCCCATTTTGTTTATTTGCGAACATTTCAGGACACCGCGGGTGTTCTTAGAACACATTCAGCTTGACAGAGAACAATACGGACAGCGTCCTCAGGACATCCCCTACGAACACTCCCCGGACACCGCGAGTGTTCTTAGAAGCGTCTTCAGAACACCACCATCTTGTTTATTTGTGAACATTTCAGGACACCGCGAGTGTTCTTAGGACACATTCAACTTGACAGAGAACAATACGGACAGCGTCCTCAAGACACCCCCTACGAACATTCCAGGACACCGGGAGTGTTCTTAGAAGCGTCTTCAGAACACCACCATCTTGTTTATTTGCGAACATTTCAGGACACCGCGAGTGTTCTTAGGACACATTCAACTTGACAGAGAACCATACATTTGTTTTTCACCCAAAGTTATAAGCAAATATGAATGTGATATGCTGCGGTGGTTGTTGCCAGGGCATACAGTCTTGGGTGCATGGCCAAATGGCCATGCACCCAAGACTCTATGCCCTGGCAACAACCACCGCAGCATATCACATCCATATAGTCAAACATTTCAACTATGATCTATGGGAAACTTTTAATGTCCGCGAACAATGTGAGTGTTCTTAGAACACTTTGAACTTGCCAGCAAACAATACGGACACCGTTTTCCGGACACCCCCTACGAACATTTCAGAACAACGCGATAGTTCTTAGAACACTTTCAACTTAACAACGAACAATACGGACAGCGTCCTAAGGACACCCCCTACGAACATTCCAGGACACCGGGAGTGTTCTCAAAAACGTCTTCAGAACACCCCCATTTTGTTTATTTGCGAACATTTCAGGACACTGCGGGGTTCTTAGAACACATTCAACTTGACAGAGAACAATACGGACAGCGTCCTCAGGACACCCCCTACGAACACTCCCCGGACACCGCGAGTGTTCTTAGAAGCGTCTTCAGAACACCACCATCTTGTTTATTTGCGAACATTTCAGGACACCGCGAGTGTTCTTAGGACACATTCAACTTGACAGAGAACAATACGGACAGTGTCCTCAGGACACCCCCTACGAACATTCCAGGACACCGGGAGTGTTCTTAGAAGCTTCTTCAGAACACCACCATCTTGTTTATTTGCGAACATTTTAGGACACCGCAAGTGTTCTTAGGACACATTCAACTTGACAGAGAACAATACGGACAGCGTCCTCAGGACACCCCCTACGAACACTCCCCAGACACCGCGAGTGTTCTTAGAAGCGTCTTCAGAACACCACCATCTTGTTTATTTGAGAACATTTCAGGACACAGCGAGTGTTCTTAGGACACATTCAACTTGACAGAGAACAATACGGACAGCGTCCTCAGGACACTCCCTACGAACACTCCCCGGACACCGCAAGTGTTCTTAGAAGCGTCTTCAGAACACCCCCATTTTGTTTATTTGCGAACATTTCAGGACACCGCGGGTGTTCTTAGAACACATTCAACTTGAGAGAGAACAATACGGACAGCGTCCTCAGGACACCCCCTACGAACATTTCAGAACAACGCGATAGTTCTTAGAACACTTTCAACTTAACAACGAACAATACGGACAGCGTCCTAAGGACACCCCCTACGAACATTCCAGGACACCGGGAGTGTTCTCAAAAACGTCTTCAGAACACCCCCATTTTGTTTATTTGCGAACATTTCAGGACACCGCGGGTGTTCTTAGAACACATTCAGCTTGACAGAGAACAATACGGACAGTGTCCTCAGGACATCCCCTACGAACACTCCCCGGACACCGCGAGTGTTCTTAGAAGTGTCTTCAGAACACCACCATCTTGTTTATTTGTGAACATTTCAGGACACCGCGAGTGTTCTTAGGACACATTCAACTTGACAGAGAACAATACGGACAGCGTCCTCAAGACACCCCCTACGAACATTCCAGGACACCGGGAGTGTTCTTAGAAGCGTCTTCAGAACACCACCATCTTGTTTATTTGCGAACATTTCAGGACACCGCGAGTGTTCTTAGGGCACATTCAACTTGACAGAGAACCATACATTTGTTTTTCACCCAAAGTTATAAGCAAATATGAATGTGATATGCTGCGGTGGTTGTTGCCAGGGCATAGAGTCTTGGGTGCATGGCCAAATGGCCATGCACCCAAGACTCTATGCCCTGGCAACAACCACCGCAGCATATCACATCCATATAGTCAAACATTTCAACTATGATCTATGGGAAACTTTTAATGTCCGCGAACAATGTGAGTGTTCTTAGAACACTTTGAACTTGCCAGCGAACAATACGGACACCGTTTTCCGGACACCCCCTACGAACATTTCAGAACAACGCGATAGTTCTTAGAACACTTTCAACTTAACAACGAACAATACGGACAGCGTCCTAAGGACACCCCCTACGAACATTCCAGGACACCGGGAGTGTTCTCAAAAACGTCTTCAGAACACCCCCATTTTGTTTATTTGCGAACATTTCAGGACACCGCGGGTGTTCTTAGAACACATTCAACTTGACAGAGAACAATACGGACAGCGTCCTTAGGACACCCCCTACGAACACTCCCCGGACACCGCGAGTGTTCTTAGAAGCGTCTTCAGAACACCACCATCTTGTTTATTTGCGAACATTTCAGGACACCGCGAGTGTTCTTAGGACACATTCAACTTGACAGAGAACAATACGGACAGTGTCCTCAGGACACCCCCTACGAACATTCCAGGACACCGGGAGTGTTCTTAGAAGCTTCTTCAGAACACCACCATCTTGTTTATTTGCGAACATTTTAGGACACCGCGAGTGTTCTTAGGACACATTCAACTTGACAGAGAACAATACGGACAGCGTCCTCAGGACACCCCCTACGAACACTCCCCGGACACCGCGAGTGTTCTTAGAAGCGTCTTCAGAACACCACCATCTTGTTTATTTGAGAACATTTCAGGACACCGCGAGTGTTCTTAGGACACATTCAACTTGACAGAGGACAATACGGACAGCGTCCTCAGGACACTCCCTACGAACACTCCCCGGACACCGCAAGTGTTCTTAGAAGCGTCTTCAGAACACCCCCATTTTGTTTATTTGCGAACATTTCAGGACACCGCGGGTGTTCTTAGAACACATTCAACTTGAGAGAGAACAATACGGACAGCGTCCTCAGGACACCCCCTACGAACATTCCAGGACACCGGGAGTGTTCTTAGAAGCGTCTTCAGAACACCACCATCTTGTTTATTTGCGAACATTTCAGTACACCGCAAGTGTTCTTAGGACACATTCAACTTGACAGAGAACAATACGGACAGCGTCCTCAGGACACCCCTACGAACACTCCCCGGACACCGCGAGTGTTCTTAGAAGCGTCTTCAGAACACCCCCATTTTGTTTATTTGCGAACATTTCAGGACACCGCGAGTGTTCTTAGGACACATTCAACTTGACAGAGAACAATACAGACAGCGTCCTCAGGACACCCCCTACGAACACTCCCCGGACACCGCGACTGTTCTTAGAAGCGTCTTCAGAACACCCCCATTTTGTTTATTTGTGAACATTTCAGGACACCGCGGGTGTTCTTAGAACACATTCAACTTGACAGAGAACAATACGGACAGCGTCCTCAGGACACCCCCTACGAACATTTCAGGACACCGGGAGTGTTCTCAAAAACGTCTTCAGAACACCCCCATTTTGTTTATTTGCGAACATTTTAGGACACCGCAGGTGTTCTTAGAACACATTGAACTTGACAGAGAACAATACGGACAGCGTCCTCAGGACACCCCCTACGAACACTCCCCGGACACCGCAAGTGTTCTTGGAACAGTTTCACTTTGCTTGCGAACAAAACGGACACATATTGAGTCCTTAGAACACCCCCCAGTCAGTTTATTTAGAACATTTCAGAACACCCGTGATGTCCGCAAACAAATCGAACACAAAAAGAACGTCTAACACATAAAAAACACAACTTTCATCCTATCTCATACACTCCCACCCTCCCCAAACACTCCTACACACCAACACACTCTACTTAATACACATTTTGAACAAAGTTTCACCGCTCTGTCCGTGGACATCCGCGAATCCAAGATGGCGGGCGCTACCGAAAAATCTGACGCGCTTCACGCTCCACGCCGTCCAATCAGCGAACACGTTGCATGTCCGTGAACATCACGCAAGACGATTGGCCAATCAGGACACTGTCCGCGGAGCGAACAGGGAAGTGTGTCCGCGAACCGAACACAGATATCACTAATTTTTGTTTACCTACTTTTTGGTCATTTTAAAAAAAACTACTGGACGGATTTTCACCAAATTTGCAAAAGCACCCTTTCGGGACCAAGCCGCTGCTCCTGGTCCAAATTTGGTGTAAATCCGTCCAGCGGTTCGGGCTGTAGCCGTGCTCAAAGTTTTTTCCCATTCAGTCTATGGGAAAAAAAAAAGTTTTGGGACCCCCCATATAACTTTTCCCCCCCTGGACGAATCCTCACCAAAACATTCAGAGTGACCCAACTACTTTTTTTGCAAAGTTTGGTGAGGATCCATCCAGGGAGAGCAAAGTTATAAGCCGCCCAAAAAGTGCTCTTCCTATGGAAACAGCAACTTAACCATAACTACATGGCCACTACCGTGGCCATGTAATATATATATATATATTTATTTGTAGCAGAGCCTGAAAAAAAAGAAGAGAAGCCATCAAAGGACACAGATGAAGACAGGCTGAAAAGGATAGAACGTAAAATGGAGACACTGAATGACAATTTTAATAGTTTAAGGGAATTTGTGGAAGAATTTGTTAGAGGAAAAGTACATTACCACTGTCCCACCTGTACCTGCCCCCCTTCTCCATTCCCCAGTGAACCGTCCCCAAACCTTCAAGAAGAAAATAGACGTTTTGATGAAATATCCATCCCTTCTTCCCCACACAAATCATCTCCTCACAATCAGCCCGTGTTGAACCCTAATTCCCCTATATTCGTGTCAGTGTCTGCATCCCCCTGAGTTTCTGTTGATTAAAGTGCGTGTCATTTTTTTTATACAATTTTTGTATAGTTGTTGTTGAATAAGGGCTAGAGAAAAAATTTGTTTTTTTAAAAAGACTTCAAATGTTCGCGAACAGCGCGCCTGTTCGAGCTAGCCGTAAGCAATACAATGTGGATGTTCTAACGGCAATATATCTACCCGTACCAATGGCAACCAAGATGCAACTGATCTTAGAAGGAACCATCTGTGCAAGTTGTGTGTAAAGAAACAGAATGGGGCATGCTAAGGACATTATACCTCTCCGTACGGCTCACAAACGAGTTAAAACATGTTCTTAGAACATAGTAAATAGGCAGAATGTATATAAATGAGGCAAATTAGAAGTGTTCACTATGTTTGTCCATATCGTCCGCAGAAAGATGGAACCGTCCGTAGAACAGGCGCGGTGGCCGGCATGTTCGTTATCAAACAAAATGGAGGTGTCCTAAGGAGACAGGACCTGTCCTTACAGTCATGAGATCACGTACGCACATGCGCAGTATACCCATAAGTACTGTGAACATCCCGCCTGTCCCTAACTGTCCATCTCACTTGTGGTGCACTTTTAATTAGTTGCAGGACCCGACCACTGTTCGTAGAACCCTGGCGCGCAAGCGCACGTGTGTTAGTCTGCATTTGCTGTTGTGCAGCCATGCTTTTCCCTCGCGGATGTGTACAGGATGTCATCATGTGATCACATCCACGCTGAGCGTGTGGACTAATTTGCGCACTTTGTCTGCTTCAGCAACTCTGCAAAAGAACTGACACATAAATGGGAAAGTATTTTTCAGTATAACATCACCATTTGACACTTCCCATACACTAGCTTCACCTATGATTGTGTCGTTTACAATTTTTGGAGCGTTTTACAGCAAGCAATGTGGTCACGAGCCGCATCCTTTGATCCCTATAAATAGCCACACCCCAAGCTCATCTTCATTGTGCTTCAGGCTATAGCATTTAGAGTTGTGCTGCCTTTCCTGCTGTAGTGACCATTTGGCAAAAAAGTGAGCGGGAGCGGTGCTCCTCTACTTTATTTAATTACCTATTCCAGGTCCTATACTTTTTTTAAAAAAAGAAACCGTTCTGGAATGGTTTCGTTTTAAAATGAAAGTGTAGGAAGAAGTTGAAACTTGCACTTTCAGTGCAATGCATCCCTTAAACAGCAGGTGCAAGTGTTTGGGGGTGTGTATTGTGTGTGGGAGGGGACGTGGTGACTGGGTTTTTGGGGAGCGGTGCAGGCCAGTAGGGAACATAGTTCCACTACTGCTTTTCGTACACTTCGACCACTGCCCCCAAACCCTCCACCGCCACCAACTTCCCAAGGGCCTGTAGAGAGATATACGGGTGAGGATGTAGAGCTTGAGGAAGAAGCGGAAGAAGAGAATGAGGTGGAGGAACTCCACACAACAAACACTCGGCGGCAGTCGTTGGTGTGGCGGTTGTTTTCCGTTTATGGGAACGTACCGAAAGCACCTGCAAACCTGGTCAAGTGCAACCAATGCCAGTTGGTGCTGAGTCGCGGGAGACCTGGTGCATACAGCTTTGGTACAACAACCATGAAGCACCTAACGTCGTTCCACAGTGCGGACATTCGCAAGGTGGTGCCATGTGAAGAACCTAGTAGATTGAGTTCCTCCACAGCATCCTCCGTGTCCGATCCTCTCACCACAAGAGACACTCCTGTGTGGGAGCGCATTCCTCCAGCTGCATCACAAGCCATTTGAGATGCTGTTGACCCTTACCTTTCGAGGGTCACAATATTGTGTATGTACTGTGACGCAGTTCTCTGCAGGGGGGGAGTCTTCGAAGTGCTTTTGAGGCTACAGTCACCGAGCACGAGAAGAACTGCGCCCTACCTAAGTGAAGGCCACCCTATATCTTTCTCTCTCCACCTGGCCCTTCTTATCCCCGTGGTTGGTATCCCTTCTTTACCCTCCCTTGCTCTCCTCTCCTAGTGTGTCGTGTCCATAAAAGCAGTGAACTAAAAAGTTAGCAAAATTTAACAAAAGGCTCTTTTCAGAGCCGCCTTTCTCAGTGCAACAATAGAGCTTTGAAATGACCCTCGTTTTTTTTAAAAAGTCAGCGGACAGTCAAGGGACACACAAAAATGGAGGGTGCAAGCAAAGCAAAAGCAATGTACTTTTCGCTCGGTGGTGTTGAGTATGCTTCAAAAACTGTAGGGTGTAAAAAATTGATTACCAAATAGGTTACTACGATTCCAAAAAAAGTTGCAATGCATGTTGTACATTGCGAAGAAAAATTTGATTGCCAGCATATATATATGTGAGATGAACTCCATGTCTGCGAAATATGAAAGAGCTTCATTGTGGAATGAGGACGTGCCAACATCTCTTAGAAATGCACAAACAGCCTTATTCACATTGTGCCGCCCTTTCTCCATTTGTGGGCCAAATGCAGATGAACGCAGCCACTTTTGTCTTTGAGCAATACGGGAAAAAAAGTGTATGGCAATTTGGAAACATGTCCATGACCACCTCATTCCGCTCACGCCATGCCAGTGTACTTCAACATGAGGAAATCCAAGATCTGCAGATAGACTGCAACTTTCCGCATGCACCTTCAGCCAATGTATCCACGGGTCTCCCATAATCCAGATAATCTGTTGTCGAGCACACAGAGCCATGGCTGTCTGGTCGCCTGTCAGGGAAAAGACGTTCTGACTAAATATCTCTGTACAAAACACATCCACTGACCTTCACTGACCAATCCCTACCTTCGCACATTCTCATTTGCATGCGTCTCCACCCCAAAATCCCCGTTGGTAAAAAGCGGTGCCTGCAAACTACCGCCATGTTCGCGAACACGTACAGCACCAGAGCGTGCCGACTGTACATTGAAATATTATTCCCCTTTTCCCCTTGAAGGTGGGCTCTGAAAAGAGCTGTTGTTTTTTTTTTTTGGGCAGATGCCTTACAGACACCTGTTATTTTTCTGTACTTACTTTACTCCTACAACCATTACAGAACCTTCTCCAAAGCAAGCCTCACATTCCAAAAGAACATTTCCCAAAGAAGATAACGCAACACCATCTGCTTCGAAATAAGCCGCATTACTGGATACAATGTTCTCGTGGCTGCAGAAAAACATACCAGCATGTAACATAAAAGCACACATGCCCCGATTAATGTTACACCTCCCAATACGTTGATCAGGACAGAAAACAGAACTATTGTCCCATTTTCCTCTAGGCAGTAACCCAGAAAACATTATTTTCGCAGTTGGAAAGATGTTCATGATTCCTTCAACCAACTGTTCCAAATCTTTGAACAAAGTACGTGAACTCACGTAGGCCAAATGGCAAGCACCGTAGTGCAAAAGTACCACATGAGGACTGGTCATTGTTCGCATCTCGGTGCTAACTTGGAGAAGTGCAGCAACATTGCGATCAGTCTCAGTACTCCAAACCACCTCCACTCCTCTCACATCAAAATGATGTGCCACATGCCTACTTTCGGCATACAGCTGTAAACATTGGACAAAAACGTCTCCAAGGACCAAAACCCTGACCCTCTGCGCCTCTGCCATCTTCAGTATACGCACTGTCTTTGCCACAAAGGAACAATGTGAACATTTGATTGGCTGATGGCCACAGTCCCTTTTCCATGTTCCATTTGCTGTAGATACCCATATGTAACACGCCCTACCCGCGGCCAAGCAGTGTCTACGTGCGGCACCTAACTCTTAGCCAGTCCTTCTACCCTTTCCACATCACTCGCGATTCCATTTCCTCATTGGGCACAGCTAAGCAGTCACACAACCATCCATCAATCACATTAACTAGCCCTACATCTAACTCCGTCATCAAAATGTTGCACTTCAAATGTACTACTGATCACTGTGAATGCAAGTCGCATATCATTGCAAAGCACCTACTTCAAAAACTACTATGCAAGTGTCGCGGATTTCTACATACAGCTCCATCCATGTCCATATGCACGCGTATAAACTACAGGTATGCATATTTTACTCAGAGAACATGTGCAACCCTTATGATTTCATTTAAACAAATTTTTCCAACTAAATCTGCATAGGCAATACATACCAAAGCTTGTCCTTCAAGTACAAGATGTCCGATTTTTCATTAACAAACTGCACTACTTCTTACTGTCTTCCGCATAACTTATACATACGTTAGAACCCTCCCTTTTTAGTGGGAAACTCGATTTTCCATTAGTGTAGAACCCTCCCTTTTTAGTGGGAAACTCGATTTTCCATTAGTGTGTACTGTCTAAATAAATGCTACTTCCAATGCGATCGTATGAGAAAAATTAAACGCTCCCGATTGGTGTGGTGACATCTCCCTTCCAGGGTCTCACGATTTTTCGAAATCGTACTTACAATCTGCAAGTACTGACTTTTTCCCCATTTACTATACTAACCTATCGCTTACAAACCTCTCTGCCATAGATAACACAGCTTAAAAGAAACAAGACATTTGCGTAACCTAAAAAGTGTACGCAGTTCTGAAGCACGTGCAACTGCCATACTGCAAGTAACATAGAAAGTCAGCACATAGTGCAGTGAAAAGTACACATCCACTGTGTTCAAATGTCAAAGAAGAATACTGCGACGAAAAATACAACATTAACGTGTACTCTAACATCACAGCTTTAAACACACAAAGTTACTAACTTCTTCTTTTTACAATTGCAGTCAAGACTACTGTCCTGAAAATCAACAGCATCTACACTGCAAACGACATATCCGAAGAAACCTGGTCATTCTTCAAAAAAAGGTAAGTACAGTACGACCTTTATAATCTAGCTATTCCTCAAACAGACTGTGTTGGTTATGTATTTAGTTTGTGCACCAAAGCAAACAGTGATTTCTGAACCATTCTACCCACAAATCGCCATTTACTAAACAAAGATTAACAGGCAGAATGACTCACAAATCCCCATATGTTTGGAACTCAAATAACATAGAGATCCCTTAGAATGTTAGTACTAGAAAACAAATAGCTGTTTCAATGTTATGCCACTACGTTCACTATTACTGCTTCTCCTCGCCACTAGCCCACTTTCTACTCTCATCTGAAGCACATTGTAGTAGTATGTAAACAGAAAACTAGACTTCCCAAATCATTTTAAGAGGCCAATACAGATTCACACAACACCACAAAGTGCTTACCCAGCAAACTCATGCACACAACCACACAGCACACATACATTGTACAACAGACCAAACCATGCCTTTTTTTTCTTCAACAGACCCCAAAAAATGCCTACCAAAAAGTAAGTATTTAGAAAGGAACGCAGTAGAGCAAATAAAAATAAAATTTTCCAACATAATGTCATGATTCCTGCCCCTCATGTCCCCAGCCCTCCAAGATGTTAGCCTGGAGCCAGGCCACGATCACCTACATGGCCCTCAAGGGCCTCTCCATCCCTCCAAAGACCCACTTGGAGTCAGACTTGGCGCTTGTTGCACCAGACTCATTCACTCCCATAGGATAACATTGGGGATTGGACTTGTAGTGCATTGATGGGGACAAGATGGATGCCCCCACATATTTCGGTTCCCAGAACTGGATGTGCAGTCTAGTCCTTTGGGTGTGGTTCAGCCCAGAGACACCTGGGATACCCAGAGACTATTTAAGCCATGCCCAGGCTGAGAAGCATGCTTTGCATTTTCTGCATCTGCAGCGCGACACTCACCGTGTTCGGATCGGTCTCCAGTAGGCCTGCATCTTTCTTCTGCGCTCAGCTCCTGCAAGAACAAGAACAAGAACACTGTTAGGAACAGCCTTACCTTGCGGCGCTTCTGCCCATCATTCATCGCTCCTTCTGTTCTGCGGGCATCTTCGGCGGTGTCATTCCCATCCCGGCACGCCGCTTCCTAAGGAAAAGGGAAAAGAACAGAAAAAAAGGCATTAGTAAGCATTCAACAAATCTTCGCTTATTTTTAAAGACTGTACGAGCTTCAAAAGCTTACCTGAATCCCAGCCGCTCTGGGGGAACTCTGTCTCCGGAACTTCTCATTCTTCTTCATAACCGGCATCCACGCTGAAATCGTCGCGGCACCTAAAAGACACAGAAAAAGAACTCAGTTCAATACAAATAGGAAAAGGTTGCATCGCGCATCACGCTTTCACTCACCTTCAGCGCTACTCATCTCAGCAACACGTCGCCATCCCCGGATGCCGGCCATCATCGAAGGAAGGAAAGGAACGAAGTTAGAGAACTGTTCAAAAGACTCATTATACTTACCTGTTGGACTCTTGCCAGTGAAGTAACTAGGCAGCAACGAGCCCTCATCAATCAACAGCCCCTGCGCTGAAAGCAGGACGGAGAGCACACTTTCCAAGAAAACAAGGCCCAGTCTCCAGTCTCCAGTCGAGTAGACTCCAGGGAAGGGTTTGAGGTCGTAAGAGGTCAGAACAGGCTGAGTGACGCCCCCGTGGATACCAGGTGAGTGTTACACATAAGCATTCATCTGTAGCAGAGTTTCTAGAGAACGTTGGAACAAAACAGATAATACATTTGTTTACCAAAACAAAGCAAGCCTCAACTACCGAAACTTTACCTCCTCCAACAAAATGTGGCAAAAAGCACAAAACTCTTCACAGAAAATCGGCTACCAGTACCGCTAACAATGCTCCTGTTAATCCTGATATATTAACAAGAACCTATAGTAAAAAAAATATTTTAGCAAAAATGTTTCGCCAGAGTCCTTCAGAATCTAATAAGAAGAAGACCGAAATCATCCACACCCCTTAAAACCTACCATCGAAAAATAATCCTACAAGCTCTCTTGGACAGTGCAATCATTCTCAAAAGGAAGTTGTTTATATTGGTGTTAAATAGAATGAAACCACTAACAAAACTAAGTACCAAGCTGCAAAAGAAATGTATCAATAAAAGAAATGTGAACAAAAACAACTTCTTACATATTTGTGGAGGTGAATGGAGTCACACAACTACCACAGAATCATATTTTAATGAAAAAAGTATACAAACAAAATCAAACAAACACAATTGCCATCCATAGCAGTGAACAAGGATATGAGAAAATCAATAATACCATCATGGAACAAGAAACACTGCTTAGAAAAAACTCAGAATTACCTCTCGATTCAACTGAATCAGACCATCCAGTATACAAATGGCCGTGCACGTCAATGTGTGCCATTCCTAATAAATCTTTCAAATCTTTACGTCAGTTCCTCAATCGGTATGTGAAAGGTAAAGAGAAAATTAAAATGAAAGTGCTGCAAAATATGGATATCTGTCCAGTGCGCAAATACACAGGACTACAAGGACATTCATTAGCCCGCATTTCTGGACCTATATGCAAAAGCACCTTCCATGATATCAAAAGGATATCAATACATCATTCAAATGTAAGAAACCTAGTGTATAAAATATACTATGCTAAAAGTCCAGCTTCAGAATTAGCCAATTTAAATAAGACAATTCTGCATGGTACACCCAAGTATCTACAAGAAAAAATTGACCGTATCCAGAGGAAATATTTTGGAAGTGAAAGTCACTTGCAAAATGCAATAGTTTTAGAACAGACTACCAACATTTCTGCACACAAAAAATAAATACTAAAATTTAAAAGTGCATCGGCTGAATTACCAAACCATGTGTGTGTGTGTTGCCGCAGAACGTTTTACAAAAGGAACACAAAATATATAGACATAGCATACAAAATAGAAGACAATGAAGATTCCAAATGGTTTGAATTAGCTCTCTACCCTTTAGCCGAAAACAAATATGAAATAAGTCAACCCCTAATATGTTGTAGTTACTGCACTACAAAACTAGAAAACAATCAAAGTCCTTCACATGCTATCACAAATAATTTGGAATTGTTCCCACTACCAAAAACCTTGCAACAACTCAATCTGTACGAGAGCATCATAATTCAAACAGTTCATCCATTTCAAGCAATTATACGCCTTCACTCAAAAACAGCCAAATTACCTCCCTCTGAATTGGTGAAAGGCATTTGTGGCAAAGTAGTTTATTTGCCATTAGATCTTACAGAAAATGTACACACTCTAGGACTGCAACTTTCAATAGAACATTCTTTAATTGTGTTGGTAAATGGTGTACCTACCAAGGACAAAACAATTTGGCAACAACTGGTGGACTTACATAAAGTTAGACAAGCCTTGCAATATCTAAAAGACAATAACGAATACTACAAGGAAATAAATATTGAAGAAAGCTTAAGGGAAACAACTGAAATAATTGAACAGTCAGCAGAAACTGGACAATTTGAACTTCTGGATCCTGCTGCAGGATCCACTCTTTTGGACCAGTTCATCCATTGCATTCCAATGAAAGCATAGATGATGCACTAGAAACTTACCAAATGCAACAAACCAAAGGTTCACCAATGATCATATGGGAAAAAAGTATAGAAGCACATGCTTCACCACTGCTATTTCCTACTGGCAAAGGTGGAAGGTACGATGATAGTCCCACTCAGATTACGGCATCCGAATACCGCTCATTACGAATGTATTCCCAAGATCCCAGGTTTAGACAAAATGTGGAATACATATTCCACCTACTCTTTGAAAATGAACTAGCAACCCTATGTTACAGAGTTGCACACATTTTGAAATGTTGAACCCACTTTCAAAATATGTCAGCTACAAAATTAATACAATAAATACAAGATAAAGATGAAGGTTTACAGTCAAGTATAACAAATTTGTTTGCAAACATGCGTGGTACAAAAGAATACTGGTTCCGACGAGACAGAGACGTACGTTGTATGATCAGAAACCTTGGACTACGACTTGGTTTGTTACACTAAATTGTGCAGAATATGCATGGGAAGATTTACATGAGTTCCTACGCATATCAAACAACAACAAAACCAACATACATTTATTAACACCTGGAGAACTTTGCTCTCTAGATCCAGTTGATGTGTCAAGATATTTCCAACATAGTTTCATTGCTATGCTACACTTTATTTGCAATAAAACTGTTCCTCCCCTCGGAGTGCAGCACTTTTTTGGGAGAAAAGAATACCCAGCGAGAGGAGAACCACATGTTCACATGCTTTTATGGATCAAAGGTGCACCTAAATTTGGTCAGGACACTGATGTCACTGTTTTGCAGTTCATCCAAAAATATGTCACTTGTAAAATCCCTTCACAACGGACACATAGTGACCTGCACGGGCAGATTTTACAATTTCAAAGACACAAATGTGGCAAATATTGTCATTGCAAATACAAACACAAAGGGAAATACTACACCAAATGCCGGTTTGGTTTCCCTAGACCAGTTACAGAAACAGGTAAAGTGATCAACTTCATGTCTTCAGTTCGACATAGTGTGAAAGGTAAATCACCTAAAACACGTACTACATAAAAACAAACCGAAGAACATAAATATATCAATGATTACAATGCAATCATTGCCCTCTTATGGAATGCAAACATAGATGTGCAGTACATTGCAGACAATTCCACTGCTGTGGCACGATATGTTACAGCCTACTTAACAAAATCTGGAAAAACAGAGCTTCAAGACCTCTGGGATGACTTATCATCAGACAAAACACTATCTCAGAAATTGTACAGCCTACGCATAAAAATGCTCTCTCATAGAGAATGTGGCGCCTGTGAAATGTCAGATCGTTTAACTGGTACTGCTTTGCACGGAAAATCAGACAACATAGTATGGTTAGGTCTTGGTCCTGCTAAATCTAGAAAAAGAGTTCTGAAATCATATGACGACATAGAAACAATTGCCAGAAATGATCCCAACAGCCAAGACATTTTAAAAAACTATTTACTGGACACATACTATCCAAACAGGAGTAGCACTTTGGAAAGCATGTGTCTACACCACATAGCTCAAAACTTTGGATACATAAATAATGTAAAACCTGATGAAAGCAAAGGCAGATATACAGTCACAGATTGTGAAGGCAGCTTAGTGAAACTTACAAAACGAAGCTTGATTAATCATGTTAAATTGTCATTAAAAACTCCTCAACAGAAAGAACTGTATTACATGTGTCTACTACAACTTTTTAAACCATGGAGAAAAGAGGAAGAGATACTAGATAACTATGACTTCTATGAAGATGCTTTCAAAGCAAATGAAAGTACTATCACCGATGTGAATTTTACGCAGTACAAAGCAATGTTGCACAATGAACAGCAACATGAAGAAGAACTTCAGGCCCAACTAGATAAGGACTCTTCCGACAGTAGTCAATCTTCTGTAAAAGGAAGTCAAGAACCATTAGGAAAGTCACTAATAGCAAATGAGGCAGAATTAGCTATGACCGAAGTGGAAAACACCATGTGTCACTATCAAGAAAATATAGAAGACTTAACTGTACAACAAACAAAACTTAACAAAGAGCAGCGCACCATTTTTGAAGACGTAACAAAACAGATTGCACATGGTGTAGAACACGAAAATAAAGAATGTACCTGCCAAAATTACAAACCAATACTTCTGTACGTCAGTGGTGAAGCTGGGTCAGGAAAAACATTCTTAATCAAAATCATCAGCAAGTTCCTTCAGCAATTGACAAACAACAAACTACCAGCTGTTGTAACTGCCCCCAACAGGTTTAGCTGCCTACAACATAGGCGGTGTCACTTTACACCGATTACTACCTCTTCCAGTAGAACACCAAAACAATTTAGACTACTACAAACTTTCTGCAGAAGCTGCAATGGAACTACGCAGAGTATTAAAACAAATGAAAATGCTACTAATAGATGAAGTGAGCATGGTCTCCAACCTAATGTTGGCTTTAATTCACCTCTGATTGCAAGAAGTACTTAAAACAAACTACGAACAACTCTTTGCAGGGAAGCACATTATCGTTTTCGGAGATCTTCTACAATTCACACCAGTGAAAGGGGAACCTATTTTTAAAACCGTAGGACACAAACTCTGCCATAAAACTGTTGTCAGCATAGGAAATGTCAACCTTTGGCAACATTTCAAATACAGAGAATTAACAGAAAACATGCTGCAATCTGCAGATGTCACATATGCCAACATCCTGAAAAATATTAGAGTTGGTGTACTATCTCTGGAAGCACAGGCAATATTGAAGAACTGGCACATTCATGCACTTTACGGCGATAATGCATGTACTACTGATGTTTTGGAACAATTAGCGCACAAAAATGTCAATTGTATGGCCTTAATGCCAACTCTTGCAAGCTGTGTCAAATTCAATGAAACAATGTTAAATAATGAAATGCAACCAATAATTGAAATTTGCGCCACAGACCAACTAGACATACATGGTATGACACTACCCATGTGTGAGCAAGCCACAACAAGACTAAGTAGTTTAGAAAATTCAATATCCAACACAGCTGGGTTGGAAAAAATATTAAAATTATCCTTAAATTGTAGAGTAATGCTGAAACGTAACCTTGACGTGCAGCAAGGGCTAGTTAATGGGGCACTGGGTACAGTTGTTGGCTTTCAATCATACCTGCGTGACAGCAACATTCAGTTTGTCAATATTCGCTTTGACAAACTTTCAGAAGTGAAAAGAATAGGGCGCTCAACTGCTCGATTCCTTCTGTTCAAAGACATGTATATACATAGAGAACAATTTTCCCTAACTCTTGCATATGCACTCACCATTCATAAATCCCAAGGTCTTACCCTAGACAAAGCATTAATAGATATAGGAAACACAGTCTTTAAAGAAGGCATGAGCTACGTAGCACTATCGCACTTACGTACAATTGACGGTCTATTTCTAATCAACTTTGATGCAAATACAGTGACCGCTGATATTCCTTGCATATTGGAATACAATAGACTGCGGTCACTGTACACCCCCATCTGAAACAATATCCTGTCCCAGAAAAATTAAAACGTGGTAAAAGAAATGTAATTCAATCAGAAATGCAACAGAATCTGATAGCAAATCCTTCAAAGAAAAGAAAAGAAAGAAATGGGTCATCAATTACCACAAGCAAAGAAGAACCTATTAGGGAAAGTAAACCAGGCCAGGTACTTCTTCAAAGAAGGAAGAGAAACTCTGAAAAAAGCACTCTGATTTGCTATGCAAATGTAGCAATGAATATTCTATTTCAATTGCCACCAATGGTGAACAATATTTACTTACACAGTACAGACCAATTGTGTTTGCAAATGTTAGTCCTTCATAGAAACGCAACAAACAATCCTGACAACACGTACAGTGTTCATGGAATAAGACAAGAATTGGACAACTGTGCTGGAATGGTGAGATTCACTATAAACACACAGGAAGATCCACAAGAATTGCTAATGTACTTATTACAAGTACTGGAAAACAAAAACGTACCTATAAAAGAAATCTTCCAGATTTCATACATGTGGAAACATACGTGCACTCTCTGTAGCAATTTCATACAGGAAAAAATCCCAAATGAGCGATTTGTGTATGTATCCATACTTAATTGTGAATCCATTCCATTTCAGCAACTGGTACAGAATGCAAACCATGCCAGATTATGTAATATCTGCAATTCAGACAATCGCTCCACCTCACTGATACAAACTCATAGTAAGTACATAATACTTATGCTGCTACGTTATAATGCAGATGGTACCAAAAACAACTGCAAGCTGACCGGATTCACACACGGTCAAGTGTCACTGGGAAAGAAAACCTTTACAACAGTAGGTATAATCTACCATGCAGGAGCTACAACCAATGCAGGTCACTACACTGCATACATTAAAAAGAAATGTGGATGGGTGGAATGTAATGATAGCACCATTACTCTGAAGCAGAGATTGCCAGCTAATCTTGCAAATGCGCATTTAATCTTCTTAAAGCCAAAATTTAATGACTAATGCGCACTTCAACATTACCAAAAAATGAAGTGAAAGCCTACATACAGTTAGAATATGCCAACATGTATCTAACTGCCCAAGAGTGTGTAACAAGAACACAGATAAATGAATACCACAGAAGCATAACAACAAATGCACAGTTACAATACGCCAACAGGCATCTAAAAATATCAACAATGCTACAAGCATAACATAAATCAGAAAGAACAAGGAAACACTGAAAGAAAGTAAAGAAATAGTACCATAGCAAATGAAGGTTTTTTTTAATCCGACAAGGATTTTTTTCCTCCCAGACCCAAGGGTTTCAAAAACAAACACAGAAACTGAGCACAATGCACAGTACACTGGTTTCTAAACTAAGTATGAGGGTAAAAAAAAAAGCGAAACTGTCAATTATACAATGTAAGAAGTCTTCATAAAATGCAAACACTAACATGCTTTTTTCTTTTATCACAGAAATTAAAAAAGGCTAGGAGCGCCAATTACTCCAGTCATGTAAAACATATGTGGATTCTGCACAAATTAAACAGTAAGTATAATTATAGGCATTTCATACATATGCGAATCAACACGGCTAATCTATAGCAGTAATATGGTACAGTGCCTATGGGCTAGACCTAGCATCTTTGATGCATAACCCACCACCTACACCCTACAGGCAAGCAATCCATACTATAGGTCCTACCCTACAGACTTGGGTGCATGGCTTTTGGCCATGCACACAAGACTCTGGGTCCTAGGCAGAAACAGCAAAGCATATCGCAACCATTGTGCCTTCTAATTTCACTACTTATAAAGTTGATTTTGGGAGCATGGCCTTTGGCCATGCTCCCAAAACGCTACTCCCTCCCCACAACCACCTGACTGATGTTTCATAGTACGAGTGTACCTATGCCTGTTATATACTGCAGTAGTTGTGGTCACAAGCTACAGACTTGGGTGTAAGGCCATAGATTTTTCAATGTATGGCTATGCAGTGTACAAAATCCATAGTGGCTTACAACTGCAGTCCTTATAACTTTGCATTTGGGTGCATCGCCTTTGGGCATGCACCAAACACTCTAAGTCCTCGACACAACTACCACACCATATCACGGCCATTGTGGCTTGTAACAAAACTTCAGCCATGCAGCCAAGTCTGTACACACTCTCCACAACCATTTGACCCATAAGCAATACTACAATTGTATGAATTTCTATAATATGCTGCAGTGGTTGTGGCCAGGGCCTAGAGTCTTGGAAGTATGGCCTACGGCCTACGGCCATGCATCCAAGACTCTATGCCCTGGCCACAATCAGCACAGCATATTACACCCATGGTCGCTTACACATGAGTGACACACCCATACAATGAAACATTATAACTGCAGCATGTACTCAATTTGTACCTAGGACTCTACGCCCTGCCCACACCTACCAGATTTATAATTGAATGTGTGGCTGAGATGTATGACTGTGATATCCTGCACTGCTTGTGGGCACGGTCTACACTCTTCAGTGTATGGCATACAGCCTGCAGCCATGCACCCCAAACTGAACGTGCTGGCCACAACTACCGCATTATGTAAAATCCATGTTGGCTTATAACTTTAGAGTTGACAAGTGTGGTCTCAGGTGCATGGCCTTTGGCCATGCACTAAAAACTGCTGATCCTGTCCACAACCACCTCAGTGATGTGCGGTAGTAGAGGTGCAGCGATAGTTGTAGTATGCTTCAGTGGTTCTGGCCAGAGGCTAGACTCCTACCTGTATATCCATACATATTACAATTTATGGGTGTGCAGGGGCTTATACCTCCAGTGCTTATAACTTTGTTCTTAGGTGCATGGCCTGCGGCCATGCAGCCAAGACTGTACACACTCCCCACAACCATTTAATCGATAATCAATACTACAGGTGTATCCATGGGTGTGACATGCGGCGGTGGTTGTGGCCAGGGCCTACATTCTTGAAAGTATGGCCTTCGGCCTTTGGCCTACGGCCATGCATCCAAGACTCTAGCCCCTGGCCACAACCACTGCAGCATGTCACACCCTTGGCAGCGTACTAATCAATAGCACACCCATAGGAACAAATAATATAATAACGACATGTACTCAATTGCAATGTTCGCTAACACCACGCGTGTCCTTAGAACAGTTTCAAGGTGCCTGTGCGCAGGACGGACTGAAATAATACCCCTATTAAAACCCTAATTTTGTGTACACACAAACATTCCGAACAAGGCGTGCATAGAGAATACAATATTAACACCCACCGCCTGAACAAATACATTTTTTCACCTATCTCTCACAGTGTGAACCACCCCAAGCACTATGACACAGCAAACTAGGTTTTGAAATAGCATGTTGCCACTGGTCACTGCTGCACTGTCGGCGGATCCAAGATGTCGGGCGCAGCCAAACAATCTGACGCAGAACACGTCTCACTACAGCCAATCCACAGAGACGTTGCGTGTCCGCGGTCATAACCTCAGCCCCTTAGCCAATCGGTATCTTGTCCGCGGAGCGAACAGGGAAGTGTGACCGCGGAGCGGACATAGATATCACTAATTATTTTAGACCTACTTTTTGATCATTTTAAAGAAAAGTACTGCACGAATTGTCACCACATGTACAAAATCACGCTTTCGAGGCCAAACCCCTGCCGCAAATTTGGTTAAAATCCGTCCAGCGGTTTGGCCTGTAGCCGTGCGCAAAGTTTTTCCCCCATTCAGTCTATGGGGAAAAAAGACGTTTTGGGACCCCCCTATAACTTTTCCCCCCCTGGACGAATCCTCACCAAACATTGCAAAACAATTCAGAGTGGCCCATATAGTTTTTTTTGCAATGTTTGGTGAGGATTCGTCCAGGGACAGCGAAGTTATAAACCGCCCAAAAAGTGCTCTTCCTACGGAAACAGCAACTTAACCATAACTACACGGCCACTACTGTGGCCGTGTAATATATATATACACATATATATCATGCAGTTCCGTGTGAACAGTTTTGCAGCTTTCCCCAAACATGTCTTCTTGATAAATAAATGCACAACATTCAAGCACCAGTTAGGCACCAGGGAGCTGTAAAAATGCAATGATTACTGCTTGATCAAAAATGGAATCAAAAACCTATTTGAGTCAACAGCACTTGATATAATTGCAAAGTGCCAACGCTATATTGTAACTATATTAGCTCTGCGCTTACCAAATGGCAAGCCTTCCTTCACAGCTCCACTTTAGAGGCCTACAAAGCACTGGCCACACAATACAAAAAGTCATGACGCTAGCAAACTCCTCTTCCTATAATGGCAGAATCTTTAAAGGCATGGTCTAGTAAAAAATGTTATTGTCCCTACAGGTCGGCCATGTTTTTTTAAGCCTAAGTGGCTCGATTTTATAAAACTTTCCTATGGACCTTACCCGAGTTTTCGTCCATTAAACGCACGCGAAAACAAGCACCAGAGAGCCGCCATTTTCTGATAATCCTATCTTTTCCCCGATCGCCCTGGCTGACCTGCTTTTGCGGCACTAAATCAATTCCCCCGCCCCTGAGCCTGACATTATCAAAACATTCATATTCCCCGCCTCTCCCCGTGACGTTACTGTGCTGCGTAGGCAAACGCGCCCAGTCGTCTTCTGCGCGACTCCACACAGAACCCGGAAACCAACACAGATCAACTCACAACACAGCGCGCCACAATTCGGAATATGAAACTGTACTTTAAAATGAAACAGCAACACGGTACATTTGGTAAAGTACATTTATTTGACATTAAATGTTTAGAGAATACTCAGCAATTGACATATGAACTCCAGAAGCCATTTATTTTCTTTTATCTGTATCCGCAATAACTGTTCCGTTTCATCTTGAGTCACGCGCTGTTCCTTTATGGTACACAGGGTGTTCATTTTCGTAAAAAGAATCACTTTGGAAGCACGGTGAACCGCAAGGCTGTTCCATCAACTAGGCACTAGTCCAGCCTAAAGGTTGATATGTTGCTTCTAGCCACTAGTACAGCGTAAGGGCATGTGTGCCCTTGACGATTGTCCCATAATATGGTGTTCGTGCTCCAGTTGTTGCAGGTGTCTGCTGAAGAATCCATTCGCCGGTGTCTCAAACAAATGGCAGTGGCAGAAAGGGATCAAATATCTGTTATGAAAACAAAAAAATGATAATTAGCCACGCTAGCCGAACTTCATTAATATTATTCATTTGATTTATTACGGCCGATCAGAAACTACTTGCTTGCAAGGATAGTCCAATGGAGTATGTTCGTCTCTAAAATCAATGCGAAAAGTAACGAGATAAATCGAGGCCAACACACAATGATAAACGACAGTCTACATGCGTGAGGAATGATATGATATATGATATGGCCTTTGTAACGCGCCTATACTCAAGTGTTTCTAGGCGTGACGAGGCAGGTGGGGAACAAGGGCAGACAGACAACGATCCTACTAGGCCAGGTGTCTTTCTGATCGCGCATGGGGAAGGGCTGTACATGGTTAGTTGAATACAAATTAAATAATAGGGCCAGCTGGTGGCAAGTGCAAGGTAAATGCCGGGAGAAGGGGCTGAAGGAAACAGAGACAGTCCCGTAGTGCAGGTAGGCAGTGCAGGGAAAAGTGGCTGGGCCAAGGACCGAGATAGGTGAGACCAGTGGACCTGCATGCCCATGTGCCCACTACGAACAGTTTTACTTGCTTTTCCTAGCTCTTCATTCATTCATTTATTCATGCATCCATTCATTAAATCTTCATTCCGGTATAAAAGCGTGTAAAGATTTACTTACATTATATTTGAAATTTCCATTGTGTCTCTTCGTAATGCAGTCTGTAAAACGGACCGTGCTCTTGATTTTTCTCTTGATTTTTCGTATACTGACCTAAAACTGAAACTCGGTCTAGTTTCTGAATTTTCTGCCTTATCGTCTCCTACGTTATTGCGCACTCCCTTCAAATATAATTCTTTCGGCATGGTCCCAGTCTCAAGGTCAAAAAACAATAGACCCTTATACTTCCAGTGCGACTTGTGGGCCTCATCTGGGCGCTGTCCTTCGCATTCTTTATTTGCAACATCACGTAGTATTGGCATCTGTGAGAACTTGAAGTTTAGAATCCGTCTATGTAGTGCGCCTCAATGTGCAAATGCGAACTGGCTTCTCTCCCAAATGCCACGGCCCGCTTGGTTGGCGCGTTCTAAGTGCCCCAATTTTGTCCCCGTTGTCTGCGAGCTTTGCAGCCCAAATTGAGACATTTAATTTTTGGCGGAAGGTCAGGGAAAGTATAAAGTACCACAGGAGTTGAGTTAAAAGTGAGATTTATTGTTTGTTTGTTTGTTTTATTATTTGCAATACGCAAGCCTCCCCTCCGTTAACAGTGCGCAGCATTTACATTTACATGAGATGAGACATGAGAAAAATATATACATACACATATGTGAGGTGAATAGAGAGAATTCAAAGATGACACCCAGCTTGTTCGACACCCATGATGGTGAAGGTAGGGGTTAGGTTTACAGGTACACTGTACAATAACATTTATTTACAAAAAGACAATCGTATTGCAATTATTTAAACCGGGATTTGTACTTCACAATCAGCTGTGCTTCGGGTGGGCATGGCACAGTCGCAATGTTCGGTGGCAATGGATCACTGCTCTGCACAGAAACGTCCAAAATTCCATATCTGTGCTTCTCTAAAACAGCAACAATAAGGCCTTTCACAAAGTCGAACTGCATTTCATCATAGACTGGTTTGATCACCCATTGCTTACTTCATTTTGAAAACACCTTAGTGTATCGAGGCATCCTTACTTTACCCCTAGTCCTAGATTGTTCACGTCCAACATTGCTGTTATGGGCCAAGACCGCTAGTAGAGTGCGATGTTTCATGCCCCGAAAGCTAAAATGCAAGCGCTTTGGCCTATACTTTAGGCACATATTGTGGAACACCCCCAAATCTCCTGTGTGACAGAATTCTGTCAGTCCTCTCAAATCTCTTGATAGAGTTTTGTCGAAAACAATCTTCTCAATGGCTTTGTGTGTCGGTGAAGATGGAATCAACCACTTCTTCTTCCGTGCCTCCTCTGGGGACAAAGGGCCATGTTCACATTGGTGGAAATGTTCATTTGCTGTCCAGCGGTGAACGTTGGTACAGTGGTGCATCAGTGACCGCCATTTTTCAAGTAGTATTTCCACTGACCCCTCACAAGTTTTTGAGCTCCACCAAAGATGGTTGGTGATAGAATGTGACCACTGCAAAATACTTTCAAAACCTTTTTTTTTCCCTGCAGCCGAGATTTTCTTATTGATTGATTTAGCAAGATGCCACACGTCAAATTGATGTTTAATATGTGGGAACTGCTCTCTCATTGTCTTGGCAATTGAAACGTGTCTATCCGTGGCTATGAGGTTGATGTGCATTCCCCTCGATTGTAGATATTCCACTGATTTTATAAAACCTAGTTTCTCCATGGCCACTGTGGATGTACATTGTGTTACCTGCACGACCACCGAACTCACAATTTTCTTACTATCCATGTCCTGAAAGTGGTAGGTGCAGCACTTGGCAGAAAATCCAGGGCTGTTGCACTGTCCATCGCCGGCTAGCCTGAATCGTTTGCCTTCGAATGTACTTGCTAGAGACAATTGTTCAATTTTCCAAGCATCACTGGCCGGAAACAGATAATCACGTTGGTATGTGTAGTACAGCGCTTTAGAAATGAAATGGAGTCCCACAAACTGAAAGAAAGCCTCTAACTTTCTAAAACTGGAGCCACTAAAAAGTGATGCAGCTGCGCACAGTAGATTGCCTGCTGGCAGTTTCCCCAGCATCGGTTGTGCAGACCATGAGAACCTATTATTTAATCTACAGGTGGCATTTATTTTGACGTTACTGCCTTTTATTTGACGAGTCACATTAATCAATGGCTTCCCACATACTTTCCCTCTAATGGAATGCACACATTTCAGCATACTTATAATTTCCATCAAACAACTGTCGAATACAATGTATTTGCTCTCTTTCATTAGACTGTCATCCTGCGTCAACGTTGTTTCGGCCTTTGACGTTATGGAGATTTCAACACATTGGAAAGTAATATCGCTGATATCAAGTTCTGATGCGTCTATGGATGCTGCGGCTGGTTCATTCTCTGTCATTTCAACATCTATTACTTCAACATTGATGGGAGAACACAACAATGTCGACAGGTTTTTTGGTGGCAAATTTTTGGCGGGTGTAGATTGTGTAAATTGATCTGCAACTACTTCAGAGCTATCTTCAATACATTCAATAACATCTTCTTGTGGTGGTGCGGTCGCACTGTAGCTATGGTCCAATGCAACTTTGCTGTAGTCTCCAAACACAGTTAATTCATGTTCTGGCCATTGGACATGAGCATCTCGAGCCTGAACACGCCTCGCCTCAATTAATAGTTCCTCCATAGTGTACAGGGTCTGGCAAGCCACATCTCTCATTCGCTTTACTGTCTGTGTGTGTATAGTTCTGATACCCACGGGTAACTGGAGGAGAAATTGGAAAAGGGATGTTCAGTTTAAACACAAGATGGAGTGTAGTAGAATTGACTGGAAAAAAACATAAAATAGTCGCCAGCACAAACATTTTTTTAAAGTTATGAACTGTTTGTAACTAACCTTTTTTTGTTTTTTTTTCTTTGCAACTTTTTTGACTCGACCTTCAACATCTGCACGCTGTAGCTCCGATTCGTTTCCGCATGTCCTCCCTTCCTCTTGCGCTGCAACGACTATATTTTCTGTATCCGCATAGACAGCACGGAATGAGGCTCCATCGTCTCCCTGAAACATAGTACTTTCATTACTATGTATCAAAATATTGTTAGCATAAAACACACGTGAGGACGAACACACAGGTACATCTCAATAGCCAAACACGATTTAAACAATGTGTGCAACAATCAAACGACAAGTATTCGACCAGTGATGATCTATTTCGATGGAACTGTCAGTATCCATACCTCTGGCTCTGCATGGACTGCCATGAATGGTTGTATTGGAGAGGAGGCATCCGCATCTCCCTGAAACACAGTACTTGCATAAGTATGCTTTTCAATATTGGAAACACAACACACACTTGGGGTCGACGGCACAGGTACATATAAAGAGATAACCACAAATGATGCATTGTCCAAAAGAATCAAGGAAAATCCAAATATGATCACATTTCATCGACTTATTTCAACGATTCCTTTACATCTGCATCATCTAAATGAGATGTTGTGATTGTGGTGGAAGCTCCGTCGTCTCCCTGAAACACAGTACTTGGATTAGTATGGTTTTCAATATTGGAAACATAATACACACTTGGGGTCGAACTCACAGGTACATATAAAGAGATAACCGCAAATGATGCATTGTCCAAAAGAATCAAGGAAAATCTAAATATGATCACATTTCATCGACTTTTTTCAACTAATTATTTACATCTGCATCATCTAAATTGGATGTTGTGATTGTAGTGGAAGCTTCGTCGTCTCCCTGAAACACAGCACTTTAAGCGTGTTAATACGGAAGAAAGTATAGCAAATGGAATCACGTTATATGATCACGCATGATGGAGCTGTCATTATCCATACCTCGTGCTGCTGAAGAATATCTATGGATGTTGCAAATGTAGTGCGCACTTCCGAAAGCTGTTGCGCCGATTCGTATACTTGAATGTCAGGCTCTGCATCAAGTGCAGGGCTTGACGCTCCATCAACTGCCTGAAACATAGTACTTGCATTAGTGAGGATTACATTTGTGAAAACATAACACACACCTGGGGTCGACAACACAGGTACATATCAACGGCTAACCACGAATGAAACATTGTGTAGAACAATCAAACGACAAGAATTCCAGCTCTGATGATGACGCTCGATGGAGCTGTCAGTATCCATACCTCCTGCTGTTGAAAAACATCTAGAAATGTTGTAGATGTGGCGGACGCTTCAGCATCTCCCTGAAAGACAGTACTTGCATTAGTATGGATAACACTAATTATAACTGAAAACAAACACCAGTGGACGATAACTAAGGTGTATATCAATTGGAAAGCAGTAACCAAACATTCGGTAAAATAATTACACGATAGAATAAAACTATTACTTGACATGCATAAAACAAGTATGTAGCGTATTAGCCTAGTAAGATTACCTGATACGCGCCAGAAGTGGTTGATAACTGCGACCACGTCAAGGATGTAGAATGTTCTTGCTTCAGATTCAAGGGATAGTCAAGAAGTTGTAAAGGTCAATTAATGATTGATAATGAAATGCCAATATTAAAAATAGACATGTAAGCCGACAGAATACTTGAAAAATGCTCAATACAGCACAGTTCCCTGTCCCCATATATATATACATTGCGTTTGTGGGTTATGAAATCGAAAAAGAATATATTGATAAATGTCATTATTCAAAAAACTATACACTCATATCAATATCGAAATTATTACAAGGGATAGAACACCTACAATATCAATTAATCCATTCGGCTACCCTCACACTACCGCAAGGCCGAAAGCTAAATCCGGACACTTGACTCACCGGTGGCGGAATGTGGATGAATAGAGTGGGAATAGCGTTTTCGCGCAATTTCCGTGTCGTTCGCCGTTTATTCTTCTTTGTTACCCAAGAAGTTGTGTACATGTCCAAGGAAAAGTGCCGGCTGCAGATGCGGTATCGATCACCCCTCTTGTCCTGTAAGACTTGTTGGACTCTACTTTCCAGCTCATCCAGTGGATATCCGCAATGTCTGACCCATTCTCTTATTCGATCAACAGTTTTCGGGAATACATGCATTGTAGTTCCTTCAGATTTCGCATGGGTCTTCGAAGGGCAACCGCTAATCGAACAGGCAGGCATTGTTGATAAATCTGAAAAGTAAATATCGACATTATTATACAATCTTCAAGAGTAAAGATTTGATACAAAAGTAAATGAATCATACAATGATCAATGCAAGGTTTGTTTTGTTCGCAGGAACTATACCAGTTCATTATGTGCGGCTTAGTATTTGCATAAGTTACAGAAATGTATAATTGATGTGACTGAAATCTGAACATGTGACTCGTCCCTTGGATGTTCTGTCTTGCACGAGAAGGAAACATGCTTACATTATAGACTGGACCCCCGAAGGATGCAATTCAATGACAATAGACAAAGATGAAAATAAATAGATCTATTGATAGCATAGCAATGGAAACTCAAGTCAATAGCAATGAGACCAATGAACATAGCACTATTGGGTACTCTACTCGCAAATAGATAGAAATTTAAAAATCTGCGAAATATGACCAGGATACATGGCCTTACCTTGACCAACAAACATTTGGAATCAGCAAGCAGAGCAGTATGTTGCGGGAGAATAGGTGGATGGCCACAGGTAGCGCACTGATGGGTATGCTCGAAGCGGTCACAGAAGTTCACGGATAGCACGACGACGAGCAGATTAGCATAGATCTCGGTGGATCCCAGGTAGCACGTTCAGGAGTTGACTTGCAAAGCACAAAGATGTTCTCATGAGACATATCGAGTGGTTTTTAAAGTATTAGAAACTGGGGTGTGTTTGTGAATGAATGACGTATGTATGTCGTGGTATTAGGGGGGCGGCCTGCTTGAAGGGGAGGCCTGCATGGAGACACGGGGTCTGAAGAGGCCATGTGACCGATGGCCCCTTGGCGTGGGACACCTTTTGAAGTGTACATGTAGTTTGGCACCTTGGCCTTTCGCGCCCCTGACAGCCCCCCATGCCAGCGCGCATCCACCGGCGCAAACCGCCTTTGATACAGGGGGGTGGGATGGATGGCCCTGGGGCGTGCAGATAAGGCACAGGAAGACTGCTGAATGGAGACACACTTATGTGGATTGCAGGGGGGCGGCCTGCCTCAGGGGAGGCCTGCCTGGAGACACGGGGTCTGAGGAGACCATGTGAACAATGGCCCCTTGGCGTGGGACACCTTTTGAAGTGTACATGTAGTTTGGCACCTTGGCCGTTTGCGCCCGTCACAGCCCCCCATGCCAGCGGGCACCTACCGGCGCAAACCGCCTTTGATACAGGGGGGTGGGATGGATGGCCCTGGGGCGTGCAGATAAGGCACAGGAAGACTGCTGAATGGAGACACACTTATATGGATTGCAGCGGGGCGGCCTGCCTCAGGGGAGGCCTGTGTAACGCTCACCTGATTCCCGTAGAGGCGCCGGTCTTGACTGGGCGTATACCGTATCTTCAAAGGTGATGTGTAACACACGGCTGGCTCTTTGGGCTGGACCTCTGTGCACTGTATGTCTGACTCGAAGGGTAAGATGTCTGCAGATAGAAAATATGGGATTAAGGAACTGGGTTATTGAATGTCTCTCTCTTCTTCCCTTTCTCTTCTCCTGTAGAACCCCAAAGGTTAACGCTCTCACCTTAGGTAAGTGAACGCTGTGCTCTCCATCTGCCTCGGGGCAGGGTGCTGTAACCAGTTTCTTCACTGGATAAGGGGAGCAGGCCTCTTGACTTCAGAGGACTGCTGTCCGTCGTTTACTGCACGAACGGTAAGTTTCGAGTAATTCTAATGTCTTTAAAGTCTTTAGTAATGATGTCTCTTGTTTTGCAGGGTTCCGGCGATGGCGGATGACGGGCTGAAGTGAGTTGAAGATGGAGCCCGTGTGATGAATAGAAGCGCCTGGAAGCACGTAAGTAAGCACTTGTTGCCTGCTTCACGATGCGCTCTAACTGTCTTTTTATTTTGCAGGTACAAGTTCGGAGCGGCTGCAGGGTGCCGGAATACCCACTGGGTTAGATGTGGAAAGGATTAATGGCACGTGAGTATTAAAGTTCCCCAATGTCTTTAAACGCACCTTGTTTTGTCTTTCAGATGCGGGATGCAGCGCCGAAGGCCTCCGGAGCGTGCGAAGAGTTGGTAAGCTTTTGTCTTTCAGATGCCGGAATGCAGTGTGAAGACCTCCGGAGCGCACGAAGAGTAGGTAAGCCTTTGTCTTTCAGATGCCGGAATGCAGCGCGAGGCGTTGGTGACAGCCGATGGACCAGGTAAGTGAAGAGCTGTCACTGAAGACCATAATGCTAACCTGTTCTTTCTTGTCTTTATAGGTGTTGCTGAAGACTGGATTCAGGATGGTAAGCCTTTTTCCTTAGGCCCAGGATCAGATGCAGAAGACACGATGAGCGTTCTGCTGCAGAGGATGCAGAATAACGCAAAGCAAGATTCATCCATCGGGTGTGGTTTAAATAGCCTCCTGTAGTGCTTAGGTGTCTCCTTCCACAGCCACGCCTAGGTAAGAAAAGAGTTCCTGCTTTCCAGAAGAGTTCCAGTGTTCTGAATCTAGGGAGTGGCTCCTGCCCCACCCAACAGGAAAAGTAGTTCCAAACAGAAGAGGATCAGAGGCTCAACTGGCAGGCAAGTAAGCAGCATGGTCTGCTGCAGGTAAGTCCACCCAAGCATTATGAGCCCGGCGCTTCCAGCGCTGGGACTGGGCATATTTATGAGCCTGGTGCCACTGGCGCCAGGACTGGGTCCAAAAGGTCCCAATTGGGACTGGTTGGCACTCGGAACCTGGGTTATGGATCTGCTTCCAAGGGAGTTGGGAAAACCCTGACCTTTTGGAAGCAGAGATCATGACAGCCTGCCTGGAGACACGGGGTCTGAGGAGACCATGTGAACAATGGCCCCTTGGCGTGGGACACCTTTTGAAGTGTACATGTAGTTTGGCACCTTGGCCGTTTGCGCCCGTCACAGCCCCCCATGACAGCGCGCATCGACCGGCGCGAACCGCCTTTATATCAATATACAGTATATCGCCTTTATATCAATGATAGTATATCGTTTCTTATCAATAACAAATGCCACATACCGGAGATTCTTGTGAGCACAGACCCACACTTCAACCGGTGTATTATAGTGGTCAAGACTGTATAATCCAATGGTAAATGTTAGTATAGATATATATGTGACTTTTATAGAGACATAACCTACTGAAAGACTTTGAACAAGTGTGTTTTAGGGCATGCATTATCGAGAATATGTTATGTTAGCTTATAGATAGTGACCACCCTGCTTCACAGCAACCAGACCTTCACCCATTCGGAGCACAGATGTCTGATGTCCATCCTTGAATGGAGACACACTTGATTCATTTAAAAAATCGAGACAACCGTTGTTAAAATATATGTGGTGTTTTATTTTGTATCTTATTTTCATGACACAAAAATACAAGACTTTAAAGATTATACAGGTCAGGTTGCAGCACAGCGAGAGAAAATCCCCTGTACTGACCGCTGTCACTCGGGAACGTTTCTCTAATGGCACGAACGGCACAGGCGGGTATCACTCTTCGAACGCGGTGTCCAAGCCTCCCGTGAAGCCACCATGTAAAGGAACGATAGGCCACCAGCCTGTACCACCTGTGAAAAGGAATGAAACAAACTGTTTTTAAATGACCAAGATAAGTTTAATAAACGTTTGTTGTCAATGACAATTCTTGTAACTAATGGCATTTTACACGGACAAATGCTATCTAGACAATGCACACTTTTGAACGACTTACATGCGTTACAATGATATGTAGATGTAATTTTGGATATAGTAGAAGAACATGAAATAGGAGTGGCATGACAAGCAGAGTATACTTACTCGTTACTCGGATTACGAGGACGAACAGTTGCTCGAAGTTCGTGCATAAGCACCATCATTATTCTCAACACGGCCCGTGTGAGGCAGGCTGCCCTGAAGTCTGGCAGCTCGGTGATGCATTGCGGTCGTGGCTCGCCTTCCGAAATGTAGGCCAGGCATCCCGAGTTTTCTCGGCAGCAGCAGTTCTCGTCCTCAGTTGGCATTAGCTCGCACCGATTGCATGTGCACCAGGTGGAGACGCCGTCCATTCGACTAGGCCCAGGCTCTTCATCTGTTGATTCGTCCTGCCAACTGCCGTCCGAATCCCCATCGTTTTCGCGTGCTTCCCTTTCCAGTAGTTCCTCCTCGGTATACTCGGGCTCGTACATGTAGGGCAATATTGTAGCCATTGTGTGTTAAACAAACTAAAATAATTTATAGCGGTGGTACTGGTATCTATTCGCACGGGCTACAAGCGGCGAAGGTAGCTGACCAGAGCACTGAAACGAGCCACAGAATACTCAAAGTAACACAGAGAGCGGAATGGAATCGAAAGTCGGCTGCTGTGTGTTGTGAAACGGTCTGTTTATACTTATTGAGGAGAGAGGCGTCCTGCCATTTCCATGGCGACACGTCATTAGCTGAAGTGCAGCGAATGTTGACACGAGACGTGCTTTGGCGTTGGGAAATGGGCGGTACGAGTCTGCTGATGACAGGCTCAGGGGCGGGGGAATTGATTTAGTGCCGCAAAAGCAGGTCAGCCAGGGCGATCGGGGAAAAGATAGGATTATCAGAAAATGGCGGCTCCCTGGTGCTTGTTTTCGCGTGCGTTTAATGGACGAAAACTCGGGTAAGGTCCATAGGAAAGTTTTATAAAATCGAGCCCCATAGGCTTAAAAAAACATGGCCGACCCGTAGGGACAATAACATTTTTTACTAGACCATGCCTTTAATGCAAAATCCGAGTCAAAAGAGTTATTTTCAATATTCAAGGAATTGGTCGCACCACCCACCAACAATCAAGAAACTGTGAAAGATGAAGCCTGCTGTACCAATATTCAAACTGCCATCTTGAATAAAGTGAACCTCCTTCAGGATTAAATCAAATTCCACTATAATGCTTTGCCCAAAGCCAGCCTGCCCACCACCCCAATCACAAATCCAGACAGCAAAGCCAAAGGCCCTCATTACGAATCCGGTGGTAGCCGTGCCGGTAAAAGCAACAGACTTCTGCCTGACTCGTGGGTATTTACTGGCACCAGACTTGCCGAAATTACCGAGGCATTACAGCCCTGGTGGCCCGGTAATTCCCGCGCCGGTATTCCGTTACGCCCCATTCCTGTGGAGTCCCATAGTACTCCATGGGATTGGGGGCCGCGGAAACACCAGCACCATGCGGTAATGGTGCAGGTGTTTCCGCGTCCGTCTGCGGACGGTGGCTTTACGCCTGCCAAGTCAGACCTTGCGGGTGTAACACTACACAGCCACAGAACTCTTAGTTAGCCGATTAGGAAACCGGCGCCGGTACGGTTTTACCAGCACCGTTAAATCCAGACTGGCTAACTTTGTAATGAGGCTCAAAAAGTCCCTTTCTTATTTTCAACATGACTTTTTATTGGCATTTATAAATAACAAGAGCTTTATCAGGCTTTATGACATGTTGCTATTGAGTAACATAACCAAAAATTAACATAACCTCGACTGAGGCAAATGTAAACACAGGGGGGGGTATTCCAGGGTGGTCCGGGGAATGGATGCAGTCGTCTCAAATTAGCGTTACAGGGCTTTCGTTAAGTAAGCATGGTTGGTTCGACCGCCGTATTTATGGGCCGAGAGGGCAATTGGTCTGTTAGTCCATTTTCGTTAGCCAACGAAGCGCTGGTTGTTGTCTGGCTACGCCTGGGAATCTCTGCACGAATAGAAGAGAGAAGAATGGGTCCCAGATATTGTAAAACTTCTTTCTGTTACCCAGGCGGATGACAGTGATTTTCTCGGCAGCAGCGATATCCCAACACTTCGCCCACCAACCTGGGATCGCTGGGGTTCTCCGGGAGTTTCCACAGCCTGGCAGTTGATATTTTAGCTGCCGTTAATAGGTGTGTGCAGAGATCCGCCAGGTTACCAGTCATTGGAAGCTGACCGTCTCCTGTGTCTCCCAGTAGGATAATGCCTGGGTCCCACGGGATCGATAGGCCTGTGATCTGTCGAACTTGTTCCAGGACCTCCCGCCAGAATCTTTCCACTTTCAGGCATGTCCAGTGGAGGTGAAATAGCATTCCTGTCTCTCCACAGCCTCTCCAGCAGTGTGGTGGTATGGCGGGGTTGCATTGATGTAGAATTTCTGGAGTCATGTACCACCTATAGCACACCTTTATGGCTCCCTCTTTATTCTTCACGCATTTGGAGGCCTTGTGGGTTCTTGTCCAGATGTGGCCCCAGCTGGTCATGTCTAGTTCTTTGCCTAAATCTCTCTCCCATCATATCATATAGGGTTCCTTATATTCTGGGTCTGTCTTATCCAGTAGATTGTACAGGGTTGAGATCTTTCCTTTGGGTGGGGTTGCCACTAATGTGCATTCCAATACTGTGAATTCTCTGTACCCATGTGTCCTCATTGTGTCATGGGACAACCAGGGCCGAAGTTGGGCGTAGCGAAACCTTTCGCCTTCAGGGACCTAGAATTTCCTTTTGCAGTCCTCGAACGTAAGTAGGGTGTTCCCCTCGTAGAAGTCTGCCACGTGTTTCAGTCCTCCAGCCTTCCATTTGGAGAAGACATTTTGCCCCTGACCTAGGGTGAAGTCTGGGTTCTCCCAAACCGGGGTAAGCGGGCCTGTCGTGCTTCTGCAATTCCACTTCCTGGCTGCTTGCTACCAGCTGTCTACCATATTTCTAGTGGTTGATAGGGGTCCGATGCCTGGTGGGTGCTTGGGCCATGTGATGTGTGGGAGGGATTCTAGTGGGTGTTGGCGCCAGTCCTCCTCCAGTTTCAGCCAGCGGGGTCTGTCGGTGCCTGGTTGCCACCGAAATGCTTCCGAGAGCTGGGCGGCCAGGCAGTACCTCTAAACCTCGGGAACTCCCAAACCTCCTGACCCAGGGCTCCTGAGCAGGACTCTCTTGGTCATTCGGGGCTTCTTGCCCCCCCAGACGAATTTTAGCATCTTTGCTTGAAGTTTTTGCTTGGCTTTTGCGGGGATTGCTACTGGAAGGGCTTGACAGTGATAGATCAGTCTGGGGATCAGGTTCATTTTGAGTGTTGTGATCCTCCCCAGCCAGGATATTTCTTGATCTTGCCAGCGGGACATTTCCGATTGCAGGTCTTTCAGCAGGGGTGGGAAGTTTAATTTGTAGGTACGTTCTGCTAGTTTGGGTAGGCGGACGCCTAAGTAGTTATTTTGTGGGATCTGGCCCATGGGATTGGAAGGTTAGCTGATAGTGAGTCCCGTGATGCCCAGTTCTATGGATTTCTTGAGGTTGATAGAGAATCCGGATGCTGCTTTGAAGCTGTTTAGCTCTTCCCAGACTGCCGCTAGGGATGTGCCTGGCTGTGATAGCGTTAGCAGCACGTCATCGGCGTACAGGGCCGCTTTATAAGTGTTGCTCTTGAATTTGAGTCCCTGGATTACTCTGTCAGATCCTGGTGGCGAATGGCTCCATTGACAGGGCAAAGATAAGAGGTGATAGGGGGCAGCCTTGGCGGGTGCCTCTGGTGATCTTGATCCTGAGGGACATGGCTCCGTTGATTCTCAGAAATGTGGTTGGGTGCTGATAGTTTGCTTTTGTCCATTTCCGAAGTTTTGGCCCGAATCCGTAGTGTTGCAGTGTCTCTCCTATGTAGCCCCAGTCCAGCATATCAAATGCCTTGTGCGTCGAACGACACCACTGCTAGTTCCCCTCCCGTTCTGTTGCCCGTCTCGATGATGTTTAAGGTGCGCCTGATGTTCTCCATGGTGTTGCGACAGGGGATGTAGCCCGTTTGTTCCGGGTAAATGAGGTCCGGGAGGAGTCTGGCTAGCCTGCGTGCAAATAGCTTTGAGAAGATTTTGGAGTCCACGTTCATCAAGGCGATGGGGCAGTATGACGAGCAGAGTTCTGGGTTTACGCCGGGTTTTGGAATCAGGATCGTGGTTGATTCCTCCATAGAGGGGGTGGTGGAACCCGTCTCCAAAAAGGAGTTGAAAAGCGACGCTAAATGGGGGGCCAGGATATGGTTATATTTCTTGTAGAATGGTGCGGGCAGTCCTTCAGACAGGGTGCTGTGTTCTTCATTGAGCGGATCACTTCTGATACTTCCTCTGGGGAAATGAGGTCCTCCAGGGTGTCGATCAGCGGATGGCGTGGCAACCCCGGGACCGCTCTCAGGTAGGAGGCGTGTGCTGCTGCCTCGGTGGGCTTCCCTGACATTATGTTTCTGTGGTGCTTGGTCATGATAGATAGCTTTTCAGGGTCCGAGCAACGGGGGGTCTCGTCTTGATCTCGTAGGACTGTGATGTTGTTTCTGGTGTGTACTTTCTTAAGCTTGTTTGTGAGTAGGCGGGTGGCTTTGTTGCTGTTCAGGTAGTAGTATTGTTTTGTGTATGTTAAAGTTCGGGCTGTTCGGTCTGCTAGGTGCATTTCCATCCAAAAAGTAACTGAGGAGGAAGTTCAAGCCATCATGAAACAAATCAAACCATCTCTCTGCAAGGGGGACAGCTGCCCTGCCAACCTTATAAAGGAGTTTGAAGGCTCTTTAGCCCCATTTCTTACAGCTTTTATTAATGCCTCGTTCACCTCGGGCATTGTCCCCCCATCCCTGAAAGAATCATGGGTATGTCCTCAGCTATAAAAAAAAAATCTTGCTTGATCCAGATTCGTCAAATAACTACAGACCCACTACTACTGTGCCATTTCTATTCAAAATACTTGTCAAAGCTCCCTATCTCCAAATCCAACATTTTCTGGAAACAACAACATCCTGGGTAAGAGACAATCAGGCTGCCGTCCAAGTCACGGAACAGAGTCGTCCTTACTCGACCTCAAGAACCAACTAGGGGAAATTATGGACAAAGGTAAGCCGGTGCTGCTCCTGCTCCTTGATTTGTCCGCAGTTTTTGATCTTGTAGATCATAAGACACTCTGTAGACATCTCAGGGGTGCTGCCCAATTCTCCCAGGAAGCCATATCCTGGATCACCTCTTTCCTGGAAGGCAGACTCATGAGAGTCTTCTCTGGCAAGGCTTGTGCTGCTGCCACCACCATCCATTGTGGAGTCCCACAAGGATCCTGTACCTTACCGACTCTGTACAACATGTTTACCCTACCTCTTTTTAATGACCTGGACAATCATGACATAGCATATACCAACTATGCTGACGATACCCAAGTCCTTCTCCCCCTCTCTGGTTCCTACGAACTGGACTCAACTACACTCAGCAAAACATATGCCCTCATCCAGGCCTGGATGGCGGCCAATGAATTGTGCCACAACAGGGACAAAACGGAAATCCTTCTGGTTGGCCCAAAGGAATTTCTCTATAAACTTGACAGCCACTACAAGTCTCACTATTGAAAACACCACCATCACTGCTGCCATAGCAGTCAAAACATTGGGAGTTTTTCTCGACGCCACACCCTCAATGACACACCAAGCCATCTCATCATCAGCTGCACTTACCACCAAAATCATAAATGCAGTCAAACCATACCTCTCCTCCAAAAACCGCCTCACCATAGCTAGAGCCACCATCGGGGCTAAGCTGGACTAGTGTAATGTCTTGTTTCTAGGCACTTCAGCAAATAACTTCAACAAACTACAAATTACCCAAAATAATGCCCTTAGAGCGGTGCTAAGCATTCCCAAAAGGGAGCACATCTCCCCGGCCAGACGTGAGGCAAACTGGCTCCCAGTCAAAGAGCGTATTCTCTTTAAAACCATCTCCATCACACACAGGTGCCCCTCCCTCACAGCTCCCCCTTACCTATCTTAAAAAATCCACCTTGCCACCTATAACAGACCCATGCGGGCCCAGCACTCCAATCAGCTCTGCATCCCTACCGTTAAAAGAGCCAAAACTGGAGGTGTCAGCTTTCCTTACCTAGCTCCTAAAAATTGGAACCCTCTACCCACCTCCCTTAGGAATGAGACTTCCCTCACAGCATTCCGCAGAGGGCTCAAAACCAAGCTCTTCAATTACACCTGCCCTCCAAAACATAACTCAGCTTGCCCCCCTGTAACCTTGGAACTGTTTTCTGGGCTACATATCGGAATTTCGTGTACATATCTGTAAATATCACACCTTGTAAATTGTATTATAACTGCTCTCTACATCCTTTTGACTGTCTGTAATGTATCTAATGTATATCGTGTCTGACCACTGTAACTAAGTAAGCTCTACTGGAACAGCGCCTTGATGCCCCAGGGCCGACTGTGCGCGTTATACATTTAAATAAATAAAATAAAGGCATGCATATCATGATCCAAGTTAAGGTTCCTTAGGGTCACTGAGTTACAGTGAATTATCGAATTGCTTTCCAATCTACACAATGGCTGCTCCCTGTTATTTGTGCGTGGGCCCAGCTTCTACCTTCCGAAAAATTATATATTTCATCAATATTAAATGGTGTTGAGTATCTCAAATCCTGATGTTTAATTGAACTTAAGTTTCCATGCTTTCATTGGTCTAACAGTGCTACCCACATAGAATTTTGAGCAAGGGCAGCAAATTACATAACAAGTGTATTTTTTTAGGTAAGCAGGTAAGACAATCTTAAATCTGTTAACTTTTGGAGTTAATGTATTCAGCACCAAATCCTATTTATTGTGCATGGACAGGCTTTGCAATGTCCACAGTTGAAGAGGCCTCCAGGCAATGGTGGCATCCAAGTGTCATTGCTTTCCAAAGTAAGTACACTAGGGCAAAGTGAGTCTAACATTTGGAGAGCTTCTTATCTAGAAATTTCAACTTCACTCTAAAAATCTGTGTCCCTGCTATATTTCCTTTTTGTCTGTAAAATTACATAGCAGCATGTTTCCTGTGGTGGATGTGTATTTGTATTTATTATATATGTAGAGCGTTTTCGCCAAAGCACTTGACAACAGATCATTTACAATGGTACAGAATATTTATGAACAAAGATGAAAAGGTAATACATTGGAATTAAGACTGAGAGAGAGAGATAAAAGTAGTTTTATTTAGCTAAGTGCGAACAATATGAAAAGCTGGTGTTGCACGGCTGGGTAATGGTAGAGGGTGCCAGTGTTTAAGGGCCAAGAGTGAAAAGGAGCGAAGGCGTGAGGGGGCACTTGGCGGTTTAGGGACTGAGAGAAGTAGTGAGATTCGGAATTAAGAGTATGAGTAAGAGTATAAAAAGAAACAAAAGCGGAAAGATAAGAGGGGGAGAGACCATGCAGGGCTTTAGGTGGAAAGCAAACAAAGTGGAAAGAACCTAAAGGTCAGAAGAGAGGGGGGTCAGAGAGAAGCGAGAGAGTAATGGAGGAACAAGGAAGTAACGGAAAAAGTGGACAGATATCGTAGTTAAAGACAATAGAGCAGGGTTATATGAGAGGCAGGAAGGCCAAGCAGAAGAACTGAGCAATAGTTGTGCCCGAAAAAAGATGAGTGAGTATATCAACAGTATAGTAGCCTGAAAAAAGAGGAAAGGATGGGCGTGGCAGAGACTGTAGAACTGAAAACAGGAAAAACTGGTGTTGTTGGAGTTATGAAGGGCAAAGGAAAGAGAAGGGTCAAAGATAACTCCAAGGTTTCGGCAGAAGATGAGAATAGAAGGAGGGAAGAAGAGACCGGAAAGAGGAGAGGGAGGAGAGGGTGGAGGCATAGGAAAAGTAAATAACCTCCGTTTTTAGAGGGGTTAAGGTGGAGAAAGCAAGAGCCCATCAGGAATTTCACTGCCAAGAGACAAGAGAATACAATAGCATAAAGAGATGGAGTGAAGGAAGAAAAAGAAAGGAACATTTGTGTGTCATCAGTGTAAAAGTGACAAGCTAAATTGATGAGTTCAGAGAGAGGAATGGTGTAAAGGGAGAAAAGGAGGGGACCGAGAACAGAGCCAGTGGAACTGTATAGAGAAGCGGTAAGGAAGGATAGAGCTGACCAGCCCAAGAGACAGAATAAGAGTGGTTAGAAAGGTAAGACTCAAACCATTTTAGGACAGGCCCAGAAAGACCAAGCGAGGGGAGGGAGAGGAGAGAAGAATAGGTGATCAACAGTGCCTAACGCAGCGAAAAGGTCAAGAACAATAAGACTTGAAGATTATTATTCTGTCTAGCAGAAAGTAAGGCGTTAGAGACATGTAGCAGTGCAGACTCATCGGAGTGGACGGGATGAAACCCAGATTGGAGAGGGGGGACCAGAGAATGAGGGCGGAGAAAAGAGAAGATTTGAGAGTAAACAACCCTTCATTTAAATGGGAAGGGCAATAGAGCGATAGATCGAAAATTAGACGATTAAGAAAAGTCCAGGGAGCGGACCTTTGAGTGGTAGTCCCCAGATTTGTGAGATTTTTGCTATGTCTCCTAGGGCAGTTTCTACATATGTTAGGTTGATGCCTTTGCAGGACTGTATGAGGAATTCCTGGGATCAGTTATGAATGGAATGGGTGTCTGAATTGGAAACTGATCTTTCTGATGGCTTGTGGGATAATAGCTGGAGGGCTTCGGTGAGGGCCAAGGTTGATTTAAATCTGAGGTGTATTCACCAACGTCTTTTAGGGCGTATTTATTGGACGCCAGTGAAAATGAAGGAGAGAGGCTTGGCTGAGGTAGATCTGTGCTGGGGCTGTGGAGGCTCGAGAGGGACCTATCTACATATGCTCTGGGAGTGTAGTAGAGTGCTGGACTTTTGGAGAGAGGTTTTGGATTGCATTGATATGGTAACTAGTATGACACTGCCTCGTACTTTTCTGTCAGTGATTTTCCTTTCAACTGATAGTCGAAGTGTGGAGATGTGGGATTGTTCGGAATGGATTGATAGAGCATTGTTGATGGCCATAAAACAAATAATGAAGGTGTGGAAATCCAGGAAGAAGCCACATTGCAAGAACTGGGTGTCGGATATGCGGACGCTCTCTTGGTATGAGAAGACTCAGGCAATTCGACAACATCGGGAAACTGGGTACGAGGAGAGATGGGGGTCATTCAGTGATTTATTTGGATGAGGTGTAGGCTTTGGTTTATTTTGTGGATATTGAGGTTGGGGGGTTGGTAGGGGTATATGTTTTGTCCTGTTGTTGTTTTTTTGTGTTTTGTGTTGTCACGTCTTGCCATGAGACAGGTGGGTGGGGATGTTTTTGGATTTCCTTTTGAATAGCTGTTTAGTAGTAATTTGCATTTTGTTGCAATGATGTATATGGAGTAATCTCTTACTTGTTCCCATTCTGTTGTTACTCAGTTGTATTATTTTCTGTATAATTATTAAATAGAGTTGAAAAAAAAAAAAAAGAAAAGTCCAGGGAAGGCTTTTTAAGAATAGGAATAGTGACTGCATGCTTAAATGAAGAAGGAAAAGAAGAAGAGGCAAGAGAGAGATTGATTTAAGAAGTGAGGAAAGGAACCAAAAGCAAGTAGATTGAAGGGATCAAGGCAGAGGCAATAGGGTCAATGGGGGAAGCAGTAGAGTGTGCCCAAGCCAGCTGATTAGATGTGTCTGAGTCAGATAGCAGGGAGAAAGAGGATAGGGAAGGGGAAAAGGAAGGGGTAGGGGGAAGAGAAACAGATGCAAAGTGTGGAGGAAAGTACAAAGAGGAAAACACAGAAGTAGGAGAGAGGTAGAAGGAAGAGCAGAGAGTAGTGACTGTAGAAGTGAAAAAGTCAGCAGAGAAAGGAGAGGAAAGAGTGGGATTGGGAGGATGGGGGAAAGGATAGCGCTAAGTAATTGAAAAAGACATTGAGGATGGTGGGAGAGAGAAAGCGTAAGAGTTGAGAAATACTGCTTTTTCACAGAGAGGAGTAGAGTGTTGTAGGAGGATGAAGGGATAATAAACTAAGAAGGTCGTTGAAAGCATTAGTCTTCTTTCGGTGATGTTCCGCCTAGAAATCGGAGAGGAGGAGAGAGCCATGGTTGAGGCGATTTCTTAGCTGGAGTAAAGAGAGGAGAAAGATAGGAGAGATTGAGGGTAGAACGAATGGTCGAGCCTTGCTTGATGGAGGCATACTACGCTGAGAGAGAGGCAACATTATTATGGGGGAGAAGGGTGGATGTAAAAGAAGAAATAAAGATGGGTCAAAGGACCAAAAGTCGCAACACAGATGTCTCTCCTATGTAGCCCCAGTCCAGCATATCAAATGCCTTGTGCGTCGAACGACACCACTGCTAGTTCCCCTCCCGTTCTGTTGCCCGTCTCGATGATGTTTAAGGTGCGCCTGATGTTCTCCATGGTGTTGCGACAGGGGATGTAGCCCGTTTGTTCCGGGTAAATGAGGTCCGGGAGGAGTCTGGCTAGCCTGCGTGCAAATAGCTTTGAGAAGATTTTGGAGTCCACGTTCATCAAGGCGATGGGGCAGTATGACGAGCAGAGTTCTGGGTTTACGCCGGGTTTTGGAATCAGGATCGTGGTTGATTCCTCCATAGAGGGGGTGGTGGAACCCGTCTCCAAAAAGGAGTTGAAAAGCGACGCTAAATGGGGGGCCAGGATATGGTTATATTTCTTGTAGAATGGTGCGGGCAGTCCTTCAGACAGGGTGCTGTGTTCTTCATTGAGCGGATCACTTCTGATACTTCCTCTGGGGAAATGAGGTCCTCCAGGGTGTCGATCAGCGGATGGCGTGGCAACCCCGGGACCGCTCTCAGGTAGGAGGCGTGTGCTGCTGCCTCGGTGGGCTTCCCTGACATTATGTTTCTGTGGTGCTTGGTCATGATAGATAGCTTTTCAGGGTCCGAGCAACAGGGAGTCTCGTCTTGATCTCGTAGGACTGTGATGTTGTTTCTGGTGTGTACTTTCTTAAGCTTGTTTGTGAGTAGGCGGGTGGCTTTGTTGCTGTTCAGGTAGTAGTATTGTTTTGTGTATGTTAAAGTTCGGGCTGTTCGGTCTGCTAGGTGCATTTCCATCCAAAAAGTAACTGAGGAGGAAGTTCAAGCCATCATGAAACAAATCAAACCATCTCTCTGCAAGGGGGACAGCTGCCCTGCCAACCTTATAAAGGAGTTTGAAGGCTCTTTAGCCCCATTTCTTACAGCTTTTATTAATGCCTCGTTCACCTCGGGCATTGTCCCCCCATCCCTGAAAGAATCATGGGTATGTCCTCAGCTATAAAAAAAAAATCTTGCTTGATCCAGATTCGTCAAATAACTACAGACCCACTACTACTGTGCCATTTCTATTCAAAATACTTGTCAAAGCTCCCTACCTCCAAATCCAACATTTTCTGGAAACAACAACATCCTGGGTAAGAGACAATCAGGGTGCCGTCCAAGTCACGGAACAGAGTCGTCCTTACTCGACCTCAAGAACCAACTAGGGGAAATTATGGACAAAGGTAAGCCGGTGCTGCTCCTGCTCCTTGATTTGTCCGCAGTTTTTGATCTTGTAGATCATAAGACACTCTGTAGACATCTCAGGGGTGCTGCCCAATTCTCCCAGGAAGCCATATCCTGGATCACCTCTTTCCTGGAAGGCAGACTCATGAGAGTCTTCTCTGGCAAGGCTTGTGCTGCTGCCACCACCATCCATTGTAGAGTCCCACAAGGATCCTGTACCTTACCGACTCTGTACAACATGTTTACCCTACCTCTTTTTAATGACCTGGACAATCATGACATAGCATATACCAACTATGCTGACGATACCCAAGTCCTTCTCCCCCTCTCTGGTTCCTACGAACTGGACTCAACTACACTCAGCAAAACATATGCCCTCATCCAGGCCTGGATGGCGGCCAATGAATTGTGCCACAACAGGGACAAAACGGAAATCCTTCTGGTTGGCCCAAAGGAATTTCTCTATAAACTTGACAGCCACTACAAATCTCACTATTGAAAACACCACCATCACTGCTGCCATAGCAGTCAAAACATTGGGAGTTTTTCTCGACGCCACACCCTCAATGACACACCAAGCCATCTCATCATCAGCTGCACTTACCACCAAAATCATAAATGCAGTCAAACCATACCTCTCCTCCAAAAACCGCCTCACCATAGCTAGAGCCACCATCGGGGCTAAGCTGGACTAGTGTAATGTCTTGTTTCTAGGCACTTCAGCAAATAACTTCAACAAACTACAAATTACCCAAAATAATGCCCTTAGAGCGGTGCTAAGCATTCCCAAAAGGGAGCACATCTCCCCGGCCAGACGTGAGGCAAACTGGCTCCCAGTCAAAGAGCGTATTCTCTTTAAAACCATCTCCATCACACACAGGTGCCCCTCCCTCACAGCTCCCCCTTACCTATCTTAAAAAATCCACCTTGCCACCTATAACAGACCCATGCGGGCCCAGCACTCCAATCAGCTCTGCATCCCTACCGTTAAAAGAGCCAAAACTGGAGGTGTCAGCTTTCCTTACCTAGCTCCTAAAAATTGGAACCCTCTACCCACCTCCCTTAGGAATGAGACTTCCCTCACAGCATTCCGCAGAGGGCTCAAAACCAAGCTCTTCAATTACACCTGCCCTCCAAAACATAACTCAGCTTGCCCCCCTGTAACCTTGGAACTGTTTTCTGGGCTACATATCGGAATTTCGTGTACATATCTGTAAATATCACACCTTGTAAATTGTATTATAACTGCTCTCTACATCCTTTTGACTGTCTGTAATGTATCTAATGTATATCGTGTCTGACCACTGTAACTAAGTAAGCTCTACTGGAACAGCGCCTTGATGCCCCAGGGCCGACTGTGCGCGTTATACATTTAAATAAATAAAATAAAGGCATGCATATCATGATCCAAGTTAAGGTTCCTTAGGGTCACTGAGTTACAGTGAATTATCGAATTGCTTTCCAATCTACACAATGGCTGCTCCCTGTTATTTGTGCGTGGGCCCAGCTTCTACCTTCCGAAAAATTATATATTTCATCAATATTAAATGGTGTTGAGTATCTCAAATCCTGATGTTTAATTGCACTTAAGTTTCCATGCTTTCATTGGTCTAACAGTGCTACCCACATAGAATTTTGAGCAAGGGCAGCAAATTACATAACAAGTGTATTTTTTTAGGTAAGCAGGTAAGACAATCTTAAATCTGTTAACTTTTGGAGTTAATGTATTCAGCACCAAATCACCAAATCCTATTTATTGTGCATGGACAGGCTTTGCAATGTCCACAGTTGAAGAGGCCTCCAGGCAATGGTGGCATCCAAGTGTCATTGCTTTCCAAAGTAAGTACACTAGGGCAAAGTGAGTCTAACATTTGGAGAGCTTCTTATCTAGAAATTTCAACTTCACTCTAAAAATCTGTGTCCCTGCTATATTTCCTTTTTGTCTGTAAAATTACATAGCAGCATGTTTCCTGTGGTGGATGTGTATTTGTATTTATTATATATGTAGAGCGTTTTTGCCAAAGCACTTGACAACAGATCATTTACAATGGTACAGAATATTTATGAACAAAGATGAAAAGGTAATACATTGGAATTAAGACTGAGAGAGAGAGATAAAAGTAGTTTTATTTAGCTAAGTGCGAACAATATGAAAAGCTGGTGTTGCACGGCTGGGTAATGGTAGAGGGTGCCAGTGCTTAAGGGCCAAGAGTGAAAAGGAGCGAAGGCGTGAGGGGGCACTTGGCGGTTTAGGGACTGAGAGAAGTAGTGAGATTCGGAATTAAGAGTATGAGTAAGAGTATAAAAAGAAACAAAAGCGGAAACATAAGAGGGGGAGAGACCATGCAGGGCTTTAGGTGGAAAGCAAACAAAGTGGAAAGAACCTAAAGGTCAGAAGAGAGGGGGGTCAGAGAGAAGCGAGAGAGTAATGGAGGAACAAGGAAGTAACGGAAAAAGTGGACAGATATCGTAGTTAAAGACAATAGAGCAGGGTTATATGAGAGGCAGGAAGGCCAAGCAGAAGAACTGAGCAATAGTTGTGCCCGAAAAAAGATGAGTGAGTATATCAACAGTATAGTAGCCTGAAAAAAGAGGAAAGGATGGGCGTGGCAAAGACTGTAGAACTGAAAACAGGAAAAACTGGTGTTGTTGGAGTTATGAAGGGCAAAGGAAAGAGAAGGGTCAAAGATAACTCCAAGGTTTCGGCAGAAGATGAGAATAGAAGGAGGGAAGAAGAGACCGGAAAGAGGAGAGGGAGGAGAGGCTGGAGGCATAGGAAAAGTAAATAACCTCCGTTTTTAGAGGGGTTAAGGTGGAGAAAGCAAGAGCCCATCAGGAATTTCACTGCCAAGAGACAAGAGAATACAATAGCATAAAGAGATGGAGTGAAGGAAGAAAAAGAAAGGAACATTTGTGTGTCATCAGTGTAAAAGTGACAAGCTAAATTGATGAGTTCAGAGAGAGGAATGGTGTAAAGGGAGAAAAGGAGGGGACCGAGAACAGAGCCAGTGGAACTGTATAGAGAAGCGGTAAGGAAGGATAGAGCTGACCAGCCCAAGAGACAGAATAAGAGTGGTTAGAAAGGTAAGACTCAAACCATTTTAGGACAGGCCCAGAAAGACCAAGCGAGGGGAGGGAGAGGAGAGAAGAATAGGTGATCAACAGTGCCTAACGCAGCGAAAAGGTCAAGAACAATAAGACTTGAAGATTATTATTCTGTCTAGCAGAAAGTAAGGCGTTAGAGACATGTAGCAGTGCAGACTCATCGGAGTGGACGGGATGAAACCCAGATTGGAGAGGGGGGACCAGAGAATGAGGGCGGAGAAAAGAGAAGATTTGAGAGTAAACAACCCTTCATTTAAATGGGAAGGGCAATAGAGCGATAGATCGAAAATTAGACGATTAAGAAAAGTCCAGGGAGCGGACCTTTGAGTGGTAGTCCCCAGATTTGTGAGATTTTTGCTATGTCTCCTAGGGCAGTTTCTACATATGTTAGGTTGATGCCTTTGCAGGACTGTATGAGGAATTCCTGGGATCAGTTATGAATGGAATGGGTGTCTGAATTGGAAACTGATCTTTCTGATGGCTTGTGGGATAATAGCTGGAGGGCTTCGGTGAGGGCCAAGGTTGATTTAAATCTGAGGTGTATTCACCAACGTCTTTTAGGGCGTATTTATTGGACGCCAGTGAAAATGAAGGAGAGAGGCTTGGCTGAGGTAGATCTGTGCTGGGGCTGTGGAGGCTCGAGAGGGACCTATCTACATATGCTCTGGGAGTGTAGTAGAGTGCTGGACTTTTGGAGAGAGGTTTTGGATTGCATTGATATGGTAACTAGTATGACACTGCCTCGTACTTTTCTGTCAGTGATTTTCCTTTCAACTGATAGTCGAAGTGTGGAGATGTGGGATTGTTCGGAATGGATTGATAGAGCATTGTTGATGGCCATAAAACAAATAATGAAGGTGTGGAAATCCAGGAAGAAGCCACATTGCAAGAACTGGGTGTCGGATATGCGGACGCTCTCTTGGTATGAGAAGACTCAGGCAATTCGACAACATCGGGAAACTGGGTACGAGGAGAGATGGGGGTCATTCAGTGATTTATTTGGATGAGGTGTAGGCTTTGGTTTATTTTGTGGATATTGAGGTTGGGGGGTTGGTAGGGGTATATGTTTTGTCCTGTTGTTGTTTTTTTGTGTTTTGTGTTGTCACGTCTTGCCATGAGACAGGTGGGTGGGGATGTTTTCGGATTTCCTTTTGAATAGCTGTTTAGTAGTAATTTGCATTTTGTTGCAATGATGTATATGGAGTAATCTCTTACTTGTTCCCATTCTGTTGTTACTCAGTTGTATTATTTTCTGTATAATTATTAAATAGAGTTGAAAAAAAAAAAAAGAAAAGTCCAGGGAAGGCTTTTTAAGAATAGGAATAGTGACTGCATGCTTAAATGAAGAAGGAAAAGAAGAAGAGGCAAGAGAGAGATTGATTTAAGAAGTGAGGAAAGGAACCAAAAGCAAGTAGATTGAAGGGATCAAGGCAGAGGCAATAGGGTCAATGGGGGAAGCAGTAGAGTGTGCCCAAGCCAGCTGATTAGATGTGTCTGAGTCAGATAGCAGGGAGAAAGAGGATAGGGAAGGGGAAAAGGAAGGGGTAGGGGGAAGAGAAACAGATGCAAAGTGTGGAGGAAAGTACAAAGAGGAAAACACAGAAGTAGGAGAGAGGTAGAAGGAAGAGCAGAGAGTAGTGACTGTAGAAGTGAAAAAGTCAGCAGAGAAAGGAGAAGAAAGAGTGGGATTGGGAGGATGGGGGAAAGGATAGCGCTAAGTAATTGAAAAAGACATTGAGGATGGTGGGAGAGAGAAAGCGTAAGAGTTGAGAAATACTGCTTTTTCACAGAGAGGAGTAGAGTGTTGTAGGAGGATGAAGGGATAATAAACTAAGAAGGTCGTTGAAAGCATTAGTCTTCTTTCGGTGATGTTCCGCCTAGAAATCGGAGAGGAGGAGAGAGCCATGGTTGAGGCGATTTCTTAGCTGGAGTAAAGAGAGGAGAAAGATAGGAGAGATTGAGGGTAGAACGAATGGTCGAGCCTTGCTTGAGGGAGGCATACTACGCTGAGAGAGAGGCAACATTATTATGGGGGAGAAGGGTGGATGTAAAAGAAGAAATAAAGATGGGTCAAAGGACCAAAAGTCGCAACACAGAAAAGTGCCAAGAGGAGGAGGAGGGGAAAGAGAAGGGAGCGAGGGGAAGAAAGAAAAGAGAGAGTGGTCAGACGAGTATATTGAGTGAGCAACAACTAGGGTGTTGGAAAGAAAAGAAGAACAAATTAGATTAAGAGAAGAGCCAGCAGAGTGAGAGGGGGAAGTGGTCATTTGAGATAGATGAAAAGAGTTATGAAAAGGCAGAAGTGGAAGAGAAGCCTGGGTAGTAAGAAGATGAAGATTAAAGTCATCATGGAGTATAAAGGGGGAGGAGAAAGGAAGAATAACAGATAGGAGCATGTCCAGATACACAAGAAAAGATGTGAGAGAGCCCGGTGGGTGATAAAGGATAGGAAATAAGATTGAGAAAGAACAGGAAAAATGGGAAAGATGGTATTCAAAGGAAGGTAAGGAAGAGAGAGAGAGGGAGAAGAAGGAACAAGAGTCCACAGAGAATCGAAATGAATACCTGTGTTTCAAGGCGCCACAAGGCAAAAATAGGGGTGGACAGGGAAGAAAACAATAATAACAGTCCTACTAGGCCTTTCAGATCGAGCAAGTGCAGTAACATGAAGTGCATGGTGAAGGGTGCCAGTTGGGGAGACAAATATAATGCTAGGGTGGGAGGGAAGTGCAGGGCAGAGTGAAGGCATACAAGTGCAGGGGGTGTGGGGACGAAAAGGGCCCCTGAAACTAGGCAAGTCCTATGGGGAGGCCAGGTGAGCAAGTGCCAGGAGATGCAGGAAGTGCAGAGAGTAAGGACCACATACTAACTGCGAGGGCGGGGGATGGACCTGGCTCGGTAGGAATGCACACTCTGCCAAGCAGGTCCGGGGCAAGTGAAGGTTAGGGGGGTGTTGGGGTAGACTGGGTGAGGAGGGCCCGGTGCCCTGTAGCACTCAGAAGGGACCAGGAAGCCAGTCAAAGTGGCAGAGGGGGGCATTAGCAAGGGAGGGGGAGAAGGAAGGAAGAAGAGAATGGGAGGGTCTTGAGAAGCTTCCGGAACTTAAGGAGATCCAGTTCAAGCCTGAGAAGGGCAGGGAGGCTCCTGCAGAAGAGAGAATTCTACCCCCCAATCTCTGCTTAGAAAAGCGTCTGAACTGCAGAGAGTTGGAGGTAGAAGTCCTAAGGGCTCTAGCAGGGAGGTATTTAGGGAGAGAGTGTTGGATGTCGCAGGGTACCAGTCCCCAGAAAGATTTGTGGATGATGCATAGGGTCTTTATCCTCGCAGCCTCCGAGAGCCAGTTGAGAGATTTTAGGGCTGGAGAGATGCAGTCCCTGGGCTTGAAGCCAAGGCTAAGTCTTGCAGTCCTATTCTGGATTAGTTGAAGGGAGGATAAAGGCAGATTGAGGAAGAGGCTGTTGCAGTAGTCCAGCCGAGGGAGGGCCAGAGCTCTGGAAACATTGGGCCTCATTACGGGTTTGGCGGTAGCCATGCCGCTATTGGCGGCATGGCTGCCTCCAAAACCGGGTCCGGGTTCCCTGAATGGGGAATTACCGGGCCATTCCGAGTTTGGAGGGCCCGGTAATTCCTCCCTCAGGGAACCCGGGCCCAGACCTTCCCCATTCCCATTCGAGCCCCCATAGGGCTCAATGGGAATGGGAGAGGGAGCTAACAACGGGCCGATTACGACCGGCCCGTTGTTAGCTCTCGGTCCCCTCGGGGGACCCGGTAAGGACGCCTGGTTTTACCAGGCGTCCTTACCGGGTCCCCCGAGGGGACCCCTAATCAGGCAGAATGGGAATAACGGGTCCGCATCCATTAGCAGACCCTGTTAACCCATTCCGCCTGACTTGTAATGAGGCCCATTGGGTTTATGGAGGAAGGGAGGAAAGAGAGAATGCCTCTGATGAGGTACAGCTGAAAGTGGGCCTTCTTGGCAAGGTCCGCGATGTGAGGAGAGATGGAGAGAGAGGAGTCGAAGATGACACATAGGTTTTTAGCCTCACAAGAGGGTGAGGGGACCCATTGAGGGAAGTGGCCCAAGAGTAGGAGGGAAGGAGGGAGCAGGGGTGGGTTTATACCTTTTTACCAAATATAATGGTTTGCATGAACCAAAAGTTCTAAAAATGCTACCACCAAAGGTTCGAACACCAAAGGTTTACAGTTTAGTGGGTGGGGGTTGCTGGGGGAACCCCTGCAGCCTTCCATACAAAAAAATAATCAAAAGAAAAAGGACCCTGCAGCGCCGGTTCCTGATCACGGAAGTGAAAGGGGACTGGCGCCGCAGGGACCCAGCATGAAGAAGGTGGTAGTGGAGTTTGTTTATGTTGCGGGTGTGGGTGGGAGTGTGCTGAGGGTGTGGGTGGGGGGTGTGTTGTGGGTGGGGGTGTGGGTATGTGTGTTCGCATGAGAAAGATGCAAACTTTTGGTGGTTCGCACCTTTCTCATGCAAACTTTCTGGCCACGGGACATTCAGCCGCGGTTGGATCATGTACCGCAGGGGTCCCAATGAGAAGGATCTCAGTCTTACTGGCATTAAAGCAGAGATTGTTAATAGCGCACCATGCCTGAATAGCAGCGAGACAGTCAGGAAGGAGGGAGGAAGAAGAGGAGGCAGTGGAGGGAAGCTTGAAGGAGTGATGTGTGTCATCCTCATAACACTGGAAGTGAGGAGAGAAGGTGGAGATCAAGTGAGCCAATGGGGCAAGGTAAATGTTGAAGAGCCACGGGGAACGCCGCAGGTGGAGAGTGTGGTGGAGGAGAGGAAAAGGCCCCCTTTAACCTGGGACGGTTGTCAGATAGGAAGGAGGTCAACCAGTCCAGTGCCAGGTCCATGATGCCAAGAGTATCATTGAGCAGATTTACACATGTGGCATGGTTGACCATATAAAAGGCAGAGGATGAGAATGGAAACAGAGTTGTAATCGATATTTGAGAGCAAGTCTTCACGGGTGTTCAGGAGAGCAGTTTCTGTGCCTCTGGCCGGTGGTCATGGAGACAGCCAACAGATTCAGTGTGGTGGATCAGTTGGAAGATTACCAACGCCTCCAAGAGTTTTCCCAGGAATGGGGTAAAGGAGAAAGGGTGGTAGTTAGCCAGTCAGGAAGGTGCAGCAGAAGGTGTTTTGAGGAGAGTGTGCACAAGGGAGTGCTTGAGGGTTTGTGGGAAGGAGCCAGTGGCAGAGGAGTGATTGCAGAAATCAGCCACGGCATGAGCAAGGTAGGCAATATTGTCCTTGATAATTCTAGAGGAGCAGGGCAGCACCTGTTTGGAGGAGACTTTCATAGAGAGGACTTGTTTAGAGACCTCTGGTGCTATGGAAGGAGGAGTGTAGGAGAGATGGGGACAGAGGTGCCAAGGGAGGTCTGAGAGCAGGTGAGGGAGGAGAGAGGGGAGTAGAGGAGAGTGGGTATAGGATTTCCTGAGTTTAGGTTGTGAAGTGGGAGGCCAGTGTAGTGCAGATGGCCTGGGATGGAAGAGAAGAAGCTGAGACTGCAGTAGGATTGGCGAGTTCCTTGCAGATTTTGAATAGCTCAGCCGTGTTGTTGGAGGCCCCAGAGATGCAGGCTTGGATATGGGCCCTGTTCTTTGAGCGGATGGAGAGTCTATATTACCTTTGGAGCAGGTGGCAGGCCAGTCTGTCAGTGGATGTGCTTGAAGCCAGCCACTTCCGTTCAGCAACTCTGCACTTGCGTCTCAGAGAGGCTCCGTCAGAGTCATACCAGGTGTTGTGCTTGGAGGCAAGGTTCATGCGGATCCTCATGACAGGGTCAATGATATCCAGGGTGTTGGAGATGGAGAGGTGAAGGTTGGCAAGGGGTCTGTCAGTGTGAGAGTCAGAGGCTGGAGTGGGAGGGGAAATGAAAATGGCAGCAACTGACACTCGCTTCAGAGTCTTCTGAAGAGTTCCGTGCCTGCATCAGGAGAGTCAAGGTAAATGTGGCACTCTCTGAGGAAATGCTTGGAGGTAGAGGCCAGGAGAGAAGAGGGAAGAGTCCATTGGATGCATCAGTAGAGTCAAATGGGCAAAGTTAGCAAGAGGGGAGAGGAAAGAAGCAGGGTAACTGAGTTATCGGGAGAAATCCATTTCCGTAAAACAGAGAAAAGGTTCAAGTGAAGAAAAGTATTGAGTATGGTATGGGGTTTGTTACACACGGAGCAAACTTTCCAAAGACCAATGGACAGTGAGGACAATGAAGAGGTAGATAGAGGTGGATAGAGAAAGGGTAAGGCGTTGTGCGCATGCAAGGAAGGAGAGAAAGAGGGACGTAGGGAATAATGAACCAGTTTGTAAGAGTGCATGAAGATAGGAGTAGGCAAAGCAAGGTAGAAGTGAAGTAGAGAGAACATGGGTCCAACAAAGATCATGTTAAGAGAAAAGAGGGATCAAATAATGGAAAATGGTGCAGTCACTGCCAGGAGCGAACAGGGGCAAACAGGGAGTTGAAAACGCGCTTGGAAGATTCGCCCGTAGGGGAAGGTGCTGAAGGGCAAGGGTGCCCAGGTCAGGTGAGGATGAAGGACCACATAAGGCACACGATCCGTCACATGACCCTGATGACTGGAGTGCCAGATGATGGGGGGGGGGGGGCGCCAGGCAAGTCAGGCAGGACCAGGAGGGAGCGGGGAGGAACCCATGTGACGGCACAGGCTGCAATGGCAGGTGTGTCCTCCACAAGTCTCCTCTTTTAGCAGCACAGTCTGGTGGATGGCAAGCACTGACAGGCAATTGGGCGACCCACGGGCCCTGCAGCATGTAACAGCGCAAGGGGGTCACATGATCCATCAAGTGACCCCAGCGACAGCAGTGCTGGAAGATGGAAGTGCGCTGTGCCGGGCAAGTCAGTCAGTTGGTAAGTTTATTATCCTACACGTGCAAGATCAAATACAGCATTTCTATGTCAGTCTGAATGGAATCCTCAGTGATTTTATTGTTTACACTGTTCATATTAAGATCACTAATGTACTCTTGTAAAAGATCTTTGCCTCCCTGCAAAATCATCATCACAATGCCATCAATAAGAGTCGAAAGGACCCAATGATCCGTAATTCACGAAAATGATGTTTGCCAGGTAATTGTGTCCTCCCACCAGCCAATGAAGCTGCCGGCCTATGATGGTGCAAATCTTCATCCCACATCCATTTCTCTCAATTGTAAATCAAATTCTTCAGTGAATATGAAATGCATATGTGAGAGTTCAAACTGGATCCTTTACTACAACGTGTTTGTGTGGTCGAAACGGCTTAACAGCTATGGGGCTCATTTTCGAGCCACCCGGAGGTTTGAAAAGGTGTTAAAACCTAGCGTAAAAGGTTTACGCTAGGTGTAACAGAATCCACGTGCTCCAACCACAGTTGAATTTACTGCGGCCGGAATGTTCGCATGAGAAGAGTGCAAACTACCAAACGTTTGCATCTTTCTCATGCGAACATACGTACATATCCACACCCGCACCCGCACCCATAACACAACCATGACACACCCCCCGCCCACACCCTCCACACACCCCCACCCACACCCCAACATAAACAAACCCCACTTACCTTCTCTTCACGCTGGGTCCCTGTGGCGCCAGTTCCCTATCACTTCCGTGATCGGAAACTGGTGCTGCAGGATCCTTTTCTTTTTTTTTCTTTTACGGGGGGCTGCAGGCGTTTCCCCTACAAACCCCGCTCACTATATTGTTAACTACTACACTGCCCCTGTTTTTTTTTCCTTCTTTTCACGGGTATCCTGCGGGGGTGTCCCCCGCAACACCCCGCTCACCATACCACACACTATATTGAGCAGGGTGTTGCGGGGGATACCCCCGCAGCCCCCGTGTTTTTTTTTTAAACTTACCTGCAATGCTAGCACCAAAAGTTCAAACTTTTGGTGTTCGAACTTTTGGTGCTAGCATTTGTAGAACTTTTTGTACATGCGACCGTTTAGATACGTCTTTTTGTACAAAACCGGTGTAACACCTTAATTTTCCGATTTTCAGTATTTTTGCAGGAGGAGTGCAGGTACAAAATAAGATCAGCTTTTCCACCATGCATTCCTGCTGCACCTGCACAAACCACATGGCTGTACACCAGCATGATTTTAAAATCAGGGGGATCCCATAGGAATACATTGTAAATGTCGTGTAAGTGGTATGCAGAATGTATAATTTTTGCTTTATGAATTGTAAACGAAAGTTGTCGAGGCTATTTTGTCTGTTTTAACATGTCTGTCTTATTTGGATGGGAGCATATGAGTGTGATGTCAGAGTATGTGAGGTCATGTGGGGAATGCGAGGGATGGGGTCTTCCTTGCCTGGAGGATTCCACCCAAGTCCATTGGGGACAGTTAACTGAGTGGTGGGCACCGGGGAGCCCTACATGTACATTATTCCTACTAAAAGAGGTCACCAATAAAGGACTTACCCTATCAACTTACCTGCAGCTCCAATCACCATCATTGCAGCAACTGGTGACAAACAAAGAAGCTATTTATATTGCAGCAATAGGGGTTGCAACATACCAAAGTGGTACGTGTGATCCCAACAGCTTGCACAACTGTATTTATAGCTTTGCATGACTGTAGGAGCAGAGATAAGAAGTATTACATTAGCATCCTGTGACTGGGAAAATGCCCAGCATTGTGTGACAGTGAACTGTGATCGGGATATCCCAGCACTCTGAAATGGCAAAACAGTGATATGGTATCCCAGCTTTTTGGGGCAGTGAACATGTAATTTGGGTATCACTGCATTCTGGGATGCTGAAAAAGTGATCTGGTTATCCCAACATTCTGGGACAGTGAGAATGTAATATGTGTATCCCAGAACCCTGGAACGGTTGCCCCTAGCGATGCATTTAGTGGTTCTGATGCTGGCATGCATCTGGCTGGATGCAGAGGATCGTCATGGAGATAGAAGCCAAGAAGTGATGTTACTAAAGATCTCAGGGATCTCCCAGCAACATGGATGATTGCATTTGGTGTTGTCTGTGTGTGTGTGTAGATGAGGGTGGTCCTGTGATCTGTTTGTCTGTGGTTTGATGCAGAGAATGGATCGGTATCTCTGTGGTGACATCTTGCCTGCAGCTGTTTAGAGCATGTGTGCTTATTTGGTCCTACTTGTTGTTGGCCATATATAGGTTTTGTGTTAGTCTGCTTTGCACCTGCTCTCCGGCTTTCCTTTCTTTACTTCGAGGTGCTCTTGGTGGTTGTAGTGGGTGATTTTTGGCAAGGTTCTCAGGAGGTGGTGGGTTTGTTGTATTTGAATTTGTATTAGTAAAGAATGGAGGTGTGTTTGTTTGTTTGTTTTATTTATTTTTATAGCGCACCTTAACCCAGGGGTATCTGGGCGCTTTCGAAGGTTGCATAGGTCACAGACATACAGAAGATATATAAAGCAGATTTACAAGAGAACAAAATCATAATCACACTGTTACAGTAAAAATAATACTAAAGATACTACGTTGTTCAAGTTTTGCAGTGAAATGTGTCAGATAGGAGGTTCAGAGGTGGAGTGATAATACTACTCGGTTAACCATTTGATGGAGTTACTTCTAAAGTTAGCGAATGATTTTTTTAAGGGTAGTGGGAGCGAGTTCCACAGCTGGGCAGCCATTACTGGGAAGCTGATCCCACCAGATTTGTGCAGTTTGTATGTAGGGACTATTAAGCTAAGTGTATTGGTTGACCTAGTGACTCGGGTAGATGGATTTAACTTAAACTTTTCTGTTAAGTACAGGGGGGCCGCGTGATTCAGTGCTTTGTGGGTGAGGGACATAGTTTTAAGTTGAATCGTGTCTCTGATTAATAGCTATTTGTATTGTCTTCTTGTTTCAGATATGTGAGCTCTTCCTGGGATGCTCAGTGCTGATCTGAGAGCATTGTTTTGCAAAGTTTGTAGTTTGTTGAGCACTTATTTATTGGCTCCCAAATAGAGTCCATTGCAATTATTCAGCTTGGACATTATTAATACTCTGGCAAGTGTAATGCAACTTTTCTTAGAGAGTAGGGGTTTGCATGCCCTGATTAGTTTCTCGGTGTATGCCGTGGCGAGGCTGTAGCGTTCACCTGTTTATGTAGATTTAGTGTTGTGTCGAGATAAAAACCTATAGTTTTTACCTCTTGAGCCACTGGGTCTTGTTTCCGTCAATGCTGAAGGAGGTGTAGTCTGAGTTCAGTTTTTTAGGTTAGCTGTGGAACCTACAATCAGCAATTCCGTTTTATCATCATTCAGGCAGAGGCCGTGTGTGGCCATCCATGCCTGAATGATGAGATATATTTTGTTCACTAATGCTACATCATCCTCATAAGTACCCGCCAACTGAAGGAGGATCTGGGTGTCTTGTGCGTAGTTGGTGTACGTGATACCCAGATGATCCAATTTATCAAACAGGGGCTTATTGAAGATGTTGTACATAGTGGGTGATACACAGGAGCCTTGTGGGACTCCACATGTGATGGTATTAGGGTTGGCTGCTGCTGAGGGGGAGAGACCTCTCATAGTCCTATTATTTAGAAAGGATTGTATCCAAGTAATGGCATTCTGGGAGAAGTGGGCTGCATAGGTGAAGTGGTTGCATAGTACCTTATGGTCAACCAGGTCTAATGCCCCCGATAGGTCCAATAATAGTAGTAGGGCCATTTTCCCATTGTCCTTCAGTTCATCAATATGAGCTTTTAGGTCAATGAGTGCCATTTCGGTCCCATGTTGAGGTCTAAATCCTGATTGGCGAGTTCGCTAGGAGGTGGTTAATCTCTAGATATTCTTGGATCTGTAGATAGGCTACTCAATCTAGAATCTTTAAAAGAAAAGGGACAGTCGTAACTGGCCTATAATTTGTCGCGCTAGTTGGATCCAGAGATTGTTTTTTAAGTAGTGGTAAAACCCATGAATCCTTTAGGTTCCTAGGTACTATGCCCGATGTAAATGAGGCATTGATTAGTTTGGATATGAAGGGTGCTAGCTCTCTAACAGCATCCTTGATTATTGCACCGGGCAGCTATCGCCTTGGCAACGTGTGGGTTTGAGGGAGGCAATGATTTTTTGAACCTCCAAGGCGGAGATTTTAGATTACAGAGACGCTATTTTGTTGGTGAGAGCATTCTGAATGTTCGTGCACCACAGTTGATCCTTTAAGCATGTATCCACTGGGGTAATAGGTGTCTCCATCTCTTTAAGGATCGCAAATAGCTCTTTGGTGCTGGAGCTTGCCTGATTGATTCTATTATTGTATGATTCCCGTTTAGTACTCAGTATTTCTTCCTTGTATTTAGCAGATATATTCCTTAGATTCTTTTTGTTCTCTGCGGTAGGGCTGAGTTTCCAGATGGATTCTAGCTTTCTTTTTTCCGCCCGCAGATTTTTTAATTCAGGGGTGAACCAAGAGTTCAAATGCGCTCTTGCTTTACCTTTGCGCAATTTGAGGGGGGCAATGATATCCAGGGCTTTGGTCATAGAGGAGTTGTATATCTTTACTAGTTTGTTAGGGTCAGTGATATCCTCGGATACGTTTAACGTAGGGATCACAAGTGGCAGGATGGCCTCCACCGTGATGTTATGTTTGTTTCTTGTCTGCAATGGAGGTACTGTTAGGTTTAGTTTAGTTTTTTGAGGGTTTATTGGGTGGGTGAATGACAGGAGACAATGATCTGTCCAAGATTGGGAAGTGGTGGCTGTGATTAAGGTGTCACAGTTAAGGTTGGCTACCCAATCAAGGATCCTGCCTTTGTTGTGGGTAGGTTGGGTGCCTTTTAGTTTAAAGCCTTGTCTGTCATTATGTTGCCGATTATTAGCACTTGAGGATCATTAGGGTCGTTCAGTACCAGATTAAAATCTCCCAGTATTAAGATTTGGGATGATGTTTTGACATTGTCTGTCATTAGTAGCATCAGGTCGTCCTCAAAGGTGGCTATCGGCCCGGGGGTCTGTATATTAGCTGGATTGGTATGGTGTGGGAGTTGTCAGTTGGGATTTTGGCAGTCAGTAGTTTGCAGTATGAGAATTTATGCAAGGTGGATAGTCTACGGTCTAGGTTTGATTTGGCTATAATGGAGATTCCGCCGCCTCTGACATCTGCTCTGTCCTCTCTTACAATTGTGTAATTGTCTTGCACAGCGAGTAGGATTGATGGTCCTGCTGCAGCATGCAGCCAGGATTCTGTGATGGCCAGGAAGTCTAGGATGTCAGCAGTGATTAGATCAGCAATGTCTGTCGCATGCGCTACCAGCGATCTGGCATTTATTAACCCGCCCTCAATAGTCTGTGTGTTGACTTGAGTTGGGGGGGGTGCTTGGTTTGTGTTGTTTTGGGGAGTTATTATGGTTGGTTGTATGTTAGTTGAGGCTTTCTTGGGTACAATGGTATTCTTTATGGGGATAACTGGTGACAGATTAAAGTTGGGTGTGTTTGATGAATTTAGGAATCTGGCTCCAAGTCTCTCATTTCTGTTTGGAGTCAGACAGGGATGGCTTGAGGCTTCAGTATTGATATAGGTTCTCTTGTCATGAAATAATGATTGGAGTCTGTCTCAAAGTCTGAGGTTTCTGGTTGGCGTCAGGAAAGGATGACCTGGGGGCCAGGACTTGAATTGAGATCTGTTTGTATGCCTGAAGGGTAATGTTGAGGGTTGAAACTCACTATTCAAGGCATCTAATTTTTGATAGTTTAAGTTTAGTTTTGGTAGGAAGTGTGTGGGCCTGATGGTTAAGTCCAAAGCATTAAGTTTTAGGGCAGGTAAGAATGGTGTTGCCTTAATTTCCTTCAGAACGCAGTGCATTGTTGGACGTTGGTGGTGCACGGATCGAGCACTGTGTTTGATGGATAGGGCTGGTTTAGCGCAATAAGTACGCTTACCAATGATAGAAACACAGCGTGCATGATATTTAAGGATGGCTGAGTTCAGTGAAGAACGATGTGGTTAGGCCTAGATTAGATTTGAGGTCTAAGGTGGGATAACAGGTCTAACAAGAGGGTGCATAGGTTATTCCAACCACAGAGCAGCAGGCCTACCAACAAGGTGCAGAGGTTGTTCCAAGATTAATGCAGCAGGCCTAAGGTGGTGCATAAATGATTCGAGGTTGGGGCAGTAGGTCTGATAGCTGGGTGCAAGGGCTATTCCAACAATAAAGCACCAGGCCTAATAGTGTGCATGGGCTACTCCAGAATTAAAGCAGTAGGTCTAATAGAAATGTGCATAGGCTATTCTAGCAATGAGGCAGCAGGCTTAACAGGGTACATAGACATTTAGGGCAGCAGGCCTAACAGGGTACATAGGCTGTACCGATAATGAGGCAGCAGGCCTAACGGGGTGCATAGGCTATACCAACAATGAGGCAGTAGGCCTAGCAGGGTACATAGACTATACCAACATTGAGGCAGCAAGCCTAACCAGGTACATAGACATTTAGGGCAGCAGGCCTAACAGGGTACATAGGCTGTACCGATAATGAGGCAGCAGGCCTAACGGGGTGCATAGGCTATACCAACAATGAGGCAGTAGGCCTAGCAGGGTACATAGACTATACCGACAATGAGGCAGTAGGCCTAACAGGGTGCAAAGATTATACCGATGATGAGGCAGTAGGCCTAGCAGGGGACCTAACAGGGTACATAGACATTTAGGGCAGCAGGCCTAACAGGGTACATAGGCTATACCGATAATGAGGCAGCAGGCCTAACGGGGTACATAAACATTAAGGCAGCAGGCAGGATCACACAGTATGAATCAGTTTGTCAGTAGCAAGCAAAAAACAGTGAAAAAAAAATGATACATGGCATTTTGTTAAAAAAAGCAAGGCTAATAGTGGTGCTAGGAAGTATTTTGCAGCCTAAGGCGACTAATGGTGTAGGATAACTTAGGCACACAGGTGTAAATGGATCCTATACCCAAGACAAGCGAGATGATAGGTTACATACAATGGTGCGAATAAACATTATCATGAGATTGCGGTAAATTAAGATGCAAAACTTTGGGGCAATACGCCGGTGATGGCTAGGTGGAATGAGCTTGCGTATTAGATTACTTTAAGTAGTTGTGATCAGGTCAATGGCTTTCCAGGCACGATAGGCTGACTGAGTTTGCTGGAGCAGAATGGGCGAGACTGCGCCAGGGACACGGAGGGGCCACAATGAGGGATCACAGATTGTACAGTTAAGCCTAGCAATGGGCAATTACAGCGGTGAAGTAAATAACTTACGATGCCACAGGGCATGAAACAGTAGTTGTGCAGAGAGAGTATAGTCCAGGAGTGAGGTTCATGGGTCACGCTGGATACGCATAGGTTTCAAAATGCATACAGAGTATTAGTGGCTGATATTTCTTGGGATAATACCGGTGCAGTGGCAATGTTACTCACGTGCTGTGGACTGGAGCCCAGAGGATCGATTTAACAGTAATAAGCAGTGATAGGATAGGTTCGCTGTGATAGTCACGAAGTAGCAGGTAGCCCGTGACGTCCCGTGACTCCCAGTGGCGAACAGGGGCAAACAGGGCCTTTTTCAGGCCTCTTTGCGGCTGGCTGTTCTACCTGCCGGCGGATTAGAGTGGAACTTAATGGAGATGGTCGCTAAGCAACAAGGTAAACAGAGCCTCGTTTTGGAGCCACGTAGAGCCCGAAATTTAGGATGCGGCCCGCTCGTTGCGAACAATGCACGCAGACACTGTAGGTAGCTAGAGGCCTTCACTGGGTGGGTGGGGGAACGGTTTGATCAGAATCTCACCATATGTCTGATCTTGTCGCTGGGGCACGATGGCTGGTATACATGGGCTGCAGGTAGGAGCCGGGTCAAGGTGAAGCGCAGACACTACCTTCCTGATGAGAAAGGGGGCTCCGGCGAAGCGGCTGCAATGGTTGGGGGCTCCTGCCCTCTCCACCTCATGGCGCTGTGTGACGTCTGATTTGCCATTCTATGTCTGTATGTGGATGAGTGGATGAATGCATGTGAGTTTGATGTCAGATATGTAAGTTTATATGTGGAATGTGGAGGGTGGAATGTGCCCGGCCTGTAGGATTTCACCCAGGACCGTTAGTGGCAGTTACCTGAGTGGTCACACCCTGCAATTTACCCTTTTTTAAATGAGCCTGCTAGACATTAAAGATAATTTAACTGCAATATCATTCCCAAAGTCTGAGGTGGCTAATAGCTCTTCACTGCCCCCTTAAGCATGGGTTCTATTATGATACGACTGCAAGTCACCTAGTTTAACATTGCATTTCTTTCAGCTGTAGGCAAATTCTAAGATGCTCCTCTCACTTCATGCCATTTTTCAAATTTCTTGCCACACAATTTCTGTAAGCATATCAATTTATTTAGGATTGGCAGTGGGAGAATAAGAACAGGTTTAGATATAACGCAATATTCACACTCAATACTTTGGAGATTAGGCAGAGAAAATTGGTGAAAAACTAGTTAGATCCCTATCATCAGAATTTGTCACGGAAACTAGTGTTGTCTTGCACATCCTTAATTGTAAAGGTACTTAAAATGTTCTAATTCTGCAGTTGGTGGATAACTATAAAATAAAGTTTCCTTTTTGTAATGTATCGATAAATGAATAAATATCCACTTTGAGACACACCAGTTCAGACTTTCTGGTCCTCTGCTACCAATGGTGGCACCTGGGGTAAGGGCTTGCACAGAGGAATGGGGGCTACTGGAGTGCTGATGTCCAGTACACATTGTTGGGTGTTGTGGGGGAAGGTGATGCTATTAATTGGATAAGTGTCATGAGGTTTCTCAGGGGTAGTGGCATGAGCAGAGCAACAGCTAGGTCAAGTGGACAGGGCGTTGTGGTGAGAATGGGTGCATTCAGATGATTGTTAAAGGTGTGGACGGGCAACATTGTTAAGAGCTTTGGCAGAACCATTTTAGGGTGCTAGGGAACTGGCCATCGAATGCTGGGTACAGGGTGTGAGCTTTTCGTGTCGGTTTGTTCCTTGACAATATATTGTAAATCTATAGCGGACTGTGACCCTGCTGTACCTGGGCCTATGAAGCCGGTGTCCCATGCTCTTTGTGCACCGTCCTCCTTAACAGGTGAACACCGTTCCATAGGAGGCGCAAATGCAATGGGGGCGTCCACTGGCACTGTGTGCACTCCTTTCCTCTCGCCCCTTCTCTATGATCATAGGCACGTTCTGACCCTTCCCCCATGCAATGGGGGTGTCCACTGGCACTTTGTGCACTCCTTTCCTCCCGCCCTTCTCTATGATCATAGGCACGTTCTGACCCTTCCCCCAAGCAATGGGGGCGTCCACTGGCACTGTCTGCACTCCTTTCCTCTCCCCCCTTCTCTATGATCATAGGCACGTTCTGACCCTTCCCCCATGCAATGGGGGCGTCCACTGGCACTGTCTGCACTCCGTTCCTCTCCCCCCCCTTCTCTATGATCATAGGCACGTTCTGACCCTTCCCCCATGCAATGGGGGCGTCCACTGGCACTGTGTGCACTCCTTTCCTTTCCCCTCCTTCTCTATGATCATAGGCACGTTCTGACCCTTCCCCCATGCAATTGGGTCATCCACTGGCACTGTGTGCACTCCTTTCCTCTCCCCCCCTTCTCTATGATCATAGGCACGTTCTGACCCTTCCCCCATGCAATGGGGGTGTCCACTGGCACTGTGTGCACTCCTTTCCTTTCCCCTCCTTCTCTATGATCATAGGCACGTTCTGACCCTTCCCCCATGCAATTGGGTCATCCACTGGCACTGTGTGCACTCCTTTCCTCTCCCCCCCCCTTCTCTATGATCATAGGCACGTTCTGACCCTTCCCCCATGCAATGGGGGTGTCCACTGGCACTGTGTGCACTCCTTTCCTCCCACCCTTCTCTATGATCATAGGCACGTTCTGACCCTTCCCCATGCAATGGGGGCGTCCACTGGCACTGTGTGCACTCCTTTCCTCTCCCCCCTTCTGTATGATCATAGGCAGGTTGGTCTGTGCGCTAAATGTTTTCCCACTCCATGTTGTCACGCAGACATAATTTCTCAGCAATGATGTGTATCTCTGGCAGGGTCAACAAATCGGAAGAACACAACAGGCATTACTGTACCCCCATATACTATCAAAGCCTTCCATTGTTAATTGAACAGTATTGAGACACTTTGATGGGAAGTGCTGTAGTGGGATGAACACAGCCGACAGTACTGTACCCCCATGCAGTATCAGACCCCTTCCAATAACAATAGAACATTAATGAGAAACGTGTAATGTAGAGCGCTGTAATAAGAAGCACAGAACAAACAGTAGTGTTCCCCCATATAGTATCCAAGCATTTGAATGCCAGTACAGAAACGGAAAGGGTCATAGTTTACAACAGGGGAAAAGAAAGAAAAGAGACACGTGGCAAAGTACATTCCAGTCCATTCATTTACCCTCGATGTTGACGAGGACCTTGTGCTTTTCCAGAGGCATCCAGACGTTCTTGGTCTTTGCAGGAACATTCTCTTTCATCTTCGGATGTCTCTTCTATTTCTTAGCGGGCTCTCATTGTCCGAACATTGGTCAGCTTGTTTTTCCTGGCATGGTCTGCTTCCTGTTGTAGAACCTATTGGTCTCCATTTAGAGATGAGTGCGATCAGAGTCAGATCAGAAAGAGCGCAGGCAAGTACTGTGTTCGAAAATGAGCCAGCACCAAAGGGCACGTGGCAAGCTCTCCCCTGTTTTAAGCGCTGCACAATTCATTGTCATGTCTATAGAAGTTCGATCTTGAAAATGCCTCACTCTTTTCTGTTTGGCGTGCTGCCATGCTCCGGCATCCGGTGAGCCCTGGCGGCATCAATTCACACTCAGCAGGGAAGGCATTGCAGTGATGAAGTACAAAGTGCCCTCAATTGCCCTGATGGGCTGAAAACTATAGCTGTATGGGGGGTGACATCTTTAGTCGAGCATAGATTTTATAGAAGAGAGTGATGCGCTGTTTATTCAGAATGCCCTTACAAATATCTTTGCAAGTTTCATTCTAAAAAGCAAATAAAAATAGTATGCTTCATGGGGCCAAATATCTGTGCACTTGGACTAAAATGACAGTGGGCCTCATTACACGTTAGGCGGTAGCCATGTCGCTATTAACGCCATGGCTACCCCCTTACCGCATTCCGGGTCCGTGTTCCCGGAATGGAGACTTACCAGGTCATTCCGACCCTGGCGGGACCGGTAAATCCCCATTCCAGGAACCATTCCCCATTCCCATTTGAACCCCCATAGGGCTCAATGGGAATGAGGAAGGAGCTAATAACGGGCCTGCTATTAGCGGGCCCGTTATTAGCTCTGAAGTCCCTCAAAGGGTCCCTTCCTTAACGCCTGGTAAAACCAGGTGCTAAGGAAGGGACCCGCTAAGGGACCTCGTAGTAGGGCGGTAAGGGATTATCGGCACCGGTGCCCTTACCGTAATGAGGCCCAGTATGTACTGTGTCCTCTGCCTTGTTACCTTAGTAGTATGCACCTTACAGTGCAGGCGCTATAGTTGTGTATGTTCCTCAGAAACCTACAGGACGCATGTGTTGTGTGTAGTACATACCAATATGCTGCATGCCTTGTATGTAGGACATGTAGTTCTGGATTTCTAATTAGAAAAAGAAAATGACAAGTCTCTGAATGTCTAGAAAAATCTCCAAAATGGCATGGGGCATGCTGCCTCGTGCAGTGCAGTATTATGACATGAGTGGTTGAGGTTTGCTGCCAGAGTAGCAGGCACTGAGGACCTCTGCCAAGCTAATACACTGTTTCTGCTGTTACAGTGTGAGGGGCCTCGATGCCTGTTGCAGATGAGAGAGAGTCTCCATTGTCAAAGTGAAGCCTTTCACGCTTCTCTTTACCTCTTACTGACAGCATGACTTCCGAACAAGCATGTTACCCTACTTTGGGTTATCTTAGTAGGGTGCTAGATAAATGAGTATATTGTTTTCCCTACATATTAAGATATCCAGACTAGTTTCTACTCAAAACTTGATTGAATGATTATTGACATCAATATAGCTCCTCTGTACCCAATGGTTATCCTGGCACTAGTCATCAAACTGGCATAGAAAAAGAAGGAATTTTAATTGGGATATAAACCTTGTTAAAGAGGTAAATGCATGCTAGTGAGAGTTAAATTAATTCCAGATCTGTGCAGCCTGAACTGCAAATGGGGGACGCCCTTTGAAGTAGAGCTTAAGATAGAGAATCGCAAGATGCAATTGGCTAGAACGTCTTAATGCCTGTGGAGGATTGTAAGGAGGAAGTCTTACCAAAAGAATAGGCAGAGCCAGATTGTTACCACAGTTGTAGGCCTGGCCTTCCATCTCAAATGGAACTATAAATTGAGCTTTCAGCCCGTGCAGAAAATGTCTAGCATGAGAGACATGATCACATGATCATTTGTGTGAAAGCGAATAAAGTGCACTGCAGCATTCTGACCACTTTGCAATTTATCTAAAGCAGTCACAGGTAGGCCTACAAGCAGGCATTGGAGTGATATGAACACGTATACTCTAATAGAACGATGGTGAAGGTCCAGTTAGGGGCATAACCTTTTTGGAGTAGTCTAACTTCCTAAAAGCAGCAGCTTACACCTGCATCACATTTGATTGTGTGCGTGAATGAGAAAGTGTAAGCAGGTTAGGTGCCAGTGTGAATGAGACTGTATGGCTGCTGTATGTGTGCATGGGCGAATGTATATGAATGCTGTAAGTGTGATCGTGTGAATATGAGAGTGAATGAATGCTGAAAGAATGCTGATGTGTTTGCTGGGCCAGGGAGCGAGCCCCTGGTTGGGGCAGTGGGACGGCAACCAGGACAACATGTTTTCATACTATGGCATGCCATTTTTTACTGGGCATCAATGGTAAAGCCAGCGTGACGATGTGGTACTGGGCTACATTGTTGGGCCAGAGTCAGGACTTTCTTTTTATAGTGCCATGGAATTGTGTTTAGTAGGCTTCAACGTTAAAGGCAGATAAAGGTTATTCTTATGTGGTACTGGCCTACATTTGGTGGGGCTAGTTTGGACATGAATGCTTACAGTGGCATACCATGTTTTGGATCTATGAAGGTTTACTGACTTTTTTTAGCTGAATCACATTTTGCAAAATTTCCTTTTGCTGATTTTACTACTTTATTTTACTGCAAAAAGTGGGGGGAAGCCCCTTGTACTCCCACACCCTACCCTTCTAGATATCTGACCCAAGCTTACTATCTATACTTTTGCAGCAAATAAAATGGTAAAGAAATGCAGCAAACAAATGTTGCTATACTGTGACTTGGCAAAAATTGTTAATACCCATTTTTTTACTGTGCATCAAGGGTATGGGGTACTGGCCTACATTTATGGAGTCACTCCAGATGTTTTTTCTTACAGTGGCATAGTATTTCTTACTTGGCATCAAGGGTTAAACAAACATACGTGTCATCACATGGGAAGGCAGCAGAGACGTTTTTATGAGAGGGAAAAAGGGACACTTGCCTAGGGTCCCCCCCTTGGGGGGGGGGCACAAGGCTGCCTGATCTAAAGAAGTAAGATTCCATTGTCCACCAGATTTAAATAGCACATGTCAGGATATTTTATGGTATGCTGCTGAGGTTCTAAGCCCATTGCCTTTCTGTTTTTACACGTACATTTTGCCTTGATCAATTCATCATGTAATGCCGTCTGTGTTCAGTGTGGTATACATAATGTGTGTGTCCCTAACGGCACAACTCTGTGGCATTCTTTCCTTCCTGTGGGAATTATGTCATGTGAAATAGCTAAAGTTGAAATGCATATTGATAAATTGAATGCCACAATCGTTTAGAAGTTAGCTCAGTGTGTCAAGCACTCATTGCAGAGATATGTGTTCATATGCAAGATTAGAACAGCACATTCAAGCAGAGCTGTCAGAGCCTTTCCTATGTTTGAAGTTTATAAACCTACCTGCATATGTACTTGCTGATAATAGCACCTGGTGTGCTATAAAACCAATGTACCTGCACCAGATAGGGGTTGCTATAAAAACGAACATATCATCTGTTTGGCGAAGGTCTAGAAATTGGTTTGTTCAGATGGTGTGTTGTAAAACCTAGGCAAGCACCTCCAACAATGAGCATAAACTGTTAGTTCAAGAGTTGAATACGTATCCTAATTCAGCACTATGGAACAAAGCATTCATGCTTGTATCCTGACTTTGTCAGCAGACGATAGATTTATCCTGGTCAAATCATCTAATATCTTTTACATTAGTGTGCTGTCTTATGTGTGGATTGCCTTCTCGCATGCAGTGCATTGTTTAGCCCATTACTTGATCTTTCTTCTCATGTAGGCCATTTGACTGGAAGGGTTGGTAGACAGAAGAGAGCATACCAAATGTTGCAGGCCTCCGGCAAGCATATTTTAAGGTCTGCTTGTTTGGCACAAAACACGATTTGCTTTTTTGTAAAAGTAAAAGATTTTTATGGATGTTTATGAATGACAATGTCACGGGCCACTGTTTTGGAAATCTTTAAAGCTTTAAAATACAAAAGAAAACCCCAGATTAAAAGTGTTAAATCACATTGATTGGTATGCTGGTACTTATGTACTTCCCTTGATGATGGAGAGAATGAAGCTAGAATCATTCCCATTTTGCGTAACACCCTTCTATAATATTTTGTTTTTATAAATGGTCATGTTTGGTAATGTGATTTGTGTACTTTCCAAGTCAGGTTTATAAAATTAGATTGTTTTACTTCATGATAAGAACCGGAAAAGAAAGTGTTCAAATGCAGAAATTGCAGGGTTGACACAAATCCACTCCTTAACCAATTGATGGATCCTGGGCATATCATTTAATCTTGTATTGCCTAACATCTCAAAACTGCCAGTCCCTAAACCTTTCAAAATTATCAACCCTTCAGAGTGATTTCCTTCGCTGGGTATGATCTTCATAAAAGCCTCACTCATAGTTTCACTGGCTGTAGTGTTGCTTCCACTATAATAGTGAGCATTGATGTACTGCACACAACAGGCACTTGTTCCTTTGATCTCTAATGGCAACACTATTTGAAAACCATATCCCACTTCTTATCTCAGTGTGTCTGGATACAGACACCTTCCTGGTAGCTTCTAATCTGCATCCACTATTCATGTCATGGTATGAGAAGATTTCTCCTTCCTTCCAATTGGTCTCCTCTATCCATGCTTGAGCACTTTTGCATTCTGTGTGGCAGTTAACGTGAGTTTTCTGTCTATTGTGGGTTACATGTACCTTTTACAAACAGTCCTGCATTAATAGCGTGCATACCTTCCTGGATTCTATTGATAAAAAGTATCCTGTATCTAGACTTGAACAGAAGTAACATCTTCGTAGACTGCTAATGTTGGTCTTCAAATGCTACTTGTTTATTTTTCTGATAAGAGCAAGAATGCAGAGGGTAAGGCGACTTTAAGGGAGTAAACATGCTTATTTTGAATGCTGCAATGCAGCATATCAACCTATATGTTGTGATCAGGGCGAGGGACTGGGGGTTGCGACCAGATATTCTTGATCACTTAATTCCTTTGGTTTGGTGGCGGGGGGGCCAAAGATGTCCATGCCCAGGGCCCCAAAAGTGGTTAAAATGGCACTGGAAGGCAGGCCTCCATTGGTGTAGGCAGACTGCATATATTTTCCTACTGTCAAATGACATTTATTAACAGGGCATTAAGGGTAAAGCAAACATGGTTGGTACGTTTTATTGAGCGGCTAGACTTGCCTACATCAGTGCAGTTAGTCTGGATGTCTTTACTTACTGGGGCATGGCATTTTCTACTGGGCATCAAGGGCAAATCAAACATGATGAGTGTTATTACATGGCCATACTGAACATCCTTGCTACAGCCAGACTGGACATATTCCTTAATGTGGCATGATTTATTTTTACTGGACATCTTGGATAAAGCCAGCGTATTGAGTGTTGCCTTCATTGGTGCAGCCACCCTGGTCATGTATTCTTACTGTTGCATGGCATTTTTACTGGCAAAGCCAAAAGGGACATGGAGTATGTTTCTACATGGGCATACTGGCATAAATTGGAAGAGCCAGCATGGACATGTATGTGCATAGCCAGCTAAACATCTTCTTATACAGGCATATAGTGTGGAAAAGGCATCATGAAAATGCTCCTGTGCACTGTTGGTGTCTTTCATCTATTACATTTTTTCACGAGTTACCCTACACATCTGATTGCTAAATTCATGGCTTTCTACATAATTTTTTATTTTCTTGTGGGAGACTCCTCCAGGGAAAACCTCTTTGTTTGGTCGGGGCTACCTCGCCATGCCTGCTGTATGTGCCTCGTCGTAGGAAACATGTTATCATCTCCAATTAACAAATTCACCAATCATCACTGATGTTATGAAGAAGGGAGTTACGATATCTGAACCTAAACACACCTACTGTGCAGCTTCCCAGAAATTAGCCAACATGAGATATGGGAGGATAACTCAGTAATGTTCCCCTGGGGGAAGGAACCAATCAGAACAGTAACCAATTAGAATTATCCTACATCACAGCCATTAAGAAGTGGTAGTGGTGTTGATATTCATAAGCTAATACCCTACGTGAAATAATAAGTCAGTCAGTATAAAGGATAGATTCAATAGCATTAGCAAGGGAAGGAAAATCCATGTATGTAGGCTCCACTCCAGACTAGAACAAGTACAGTGGAGTATTCAGTGCCTGTAAGCAAAGCCACAGCCTTCAAGGGACATAGATTTAGTTCCTTGTGTCCAACTGAATGTTGCCTGCTGTAATTCCAGACAGGGGGTACAGGTGTATCTGAGGGAGTCCCAAAGACTGACCAATGTACTGAGCCCACTGTCCCAGGTCAAACTACAGCAAATGAAAAGTAAGTGGGCAGATGGCCTTAAATAATATTTAGAATGTACAGAAGGATCCCCCAGAGGGTCCGTCAGGAATCTCGGAAACCTATAACCTCGGAGGCCCTTAACTGGCCGGAATCTCATTCCATAAGTCCTGCCTCTTATATGAAGCAAAAGGAACACACAACGGCAGTCTAAGAGTGCGCGGAAGTTCAAGGAAGAGAGGTTTGTGCAAGCCAAAGGGATGGTGGAAGGTATGTCTACATGTTGCCTGGCTACTTGAGATCCTTGGACATGCCTGCTCCAAGCAACTTCCAGTAAATTCAATTTAACTTTGGATTTTAGATTCTGCACTGGATTTAGTATCGGCTCAGAGATTTGAGAACATGTGCATGTTCCACTAGTTTATTACTTGCACTTGAGTTTTCCATTCACACTTCAGAGACTAACTGTTATTGAATCATAGGCTGGTGGGTGGGAGTTGGGCATACTCTCCCACATGCTATTCGAGTCCTTAACTTCTTCCCAAAGTACTACATTAATTTTACAAAGTTAGGTATTCTCTTACTGGCTCGAATGGCCAAGAGTAAAGGCAACCACTTGCACTTAGACAAGACAGCAAGCCAAGGCCTTGGCAGAATTGGTATCCTTGATTCTTTTCTAAAAAAAAACAGACTACAGGAAATGAAAGGCACAAAGCTCAGCAGCTGAACATACTTTGCTCTCTGCCGCTACATTGAATGTTCTAACAAGTTGTTAGGAAATTCAGAGACTGACACTTAACAACAGGCTCCCTCCAACCAATGGGGACCTAGTTTTACATCACGTAGCAGTACGTGAGATGTTAAACAACCCCATATGTGCCGTTAGTAGTTCCTGCAGTGAATTGTTTGTCTGTTCCTGCAGTGAATTTGTGTGTCTGTTGTTCAATCTTCAGCTAGTACAAGGATAGCTAACGCTGGGCCAAGGAAGTCTTTAGCCCGCACGCTCAATAAAAGGGATATTCATGTTGCAGAAGATACATCTAATATAGATAATGGTTAGTTGGTATGTAAAACTCCTAAAAATCTATTTTAGCCTGTTTTTGGACATTAACTTAAAGACAGGAATTCTAAAATTATAGGATTCACTCCCCATGTTGTTAAAAAGTCTGCATGTGATGGCAGAAGTCAGCACGCAATGTTATCAGATGCTATGAGAAAAGGGTTACGCCTGGATTAATCTGTGTTGAAAACTCTAGGTTTAATCAGATCACTGAAAATGAGTTTGAAGGAGTGGCATTTACAATTTCTAAGCTGTCCACATTGGTATCTCTCTGACGAGTACTAGGGATGGTCGAATTATACCAGAGAATCCTAATTATTTAGGTCCTCTAGCAGTTACTAAACTGCCAAAACGTGGTCCCCCAATACAATTGTGAACATTCCAACCAATCTGCACTCTAAAACCAAGAATTACATAGATGTTGATTCATTTCAAATTATTCAAACCAGTCCTGTGACAAGTACATCCAAGCTGCATACAGGCAACTCCCATTCGCTGCGACACAAGAGGTTGGTGAGACACTCAATTGACATTACATAGGCCTCATTAAATCCTACCTTACAGAAGGTTTCCCTGAGCCGCACCACAGTTCGTAGCATTCTGAATTCACCAAGTAAGGTACCGGATCTACCTCCTGTGGCAGCTCCACTGGTAGAGGTTTTAACTAAGATTCCTGAATTGACCAATTCACTACGGGAAGACATGCCTGTCTTAATTAAAAAAGACCTCTCATTGCATGTACACTGACATAAATTGTCCTTTGGTGGATCCTCGAGATGCTCTCATGGCCAGACTGGTTAGCTGGGCAGGTATTTTACTCACCCTGAGAAACCCTGAAATAGTAAAACATATTCAGAATGACTGTCATGCAGTCTGCCTCATATCTGTGTACACCCTCTTAAATTGATATTGATATTTTATGTCTATCGCGCTCGTACACAAGTGTTTCGGAGCGTGGCGAAGGGAGGGGAACAGGGGAGAACAAAACAACGATCTTACTAGGCCCAGTGACATTGAGAACGCGCAAGTGCATGGGGGAGGGGAAAAGTGCATGGAAGGGGGGAGAAGTGGAAAGTGCAGAGCAAAGGAGAAACAGATAAATAATAAATAAATAATAAAGGCAACAAACAGTGGTAGTGCAGCCAGCAATTGGCAAGTGCTGGGTTTAAGGCAGCAGGCAGGGTAGGTCTGATAAGTGCAAGAGGAAAAAAGGGTGGGGTGTTGTATGGGTACAGATACAGACCCCAGTGCAAGGGGTGGCCCGGAGGCAGTGCGGGAGGGTGGCAAGGTGAGCAGGTACCTGGACCCGGAGGACAGAGGGTGGCCAGGTGTATGGTGCCAAGAGAGAACAGATCAGCAGGTGAGAGGGGGAGCGAAGGCAGAAACAAAGAGGAAGGTTTTATCTGCTGATATAGTTTTTAAACGTTTTTTGTATAAGTTGCATGTATCTCGGAAAAGGTGGGAATACATTTCCGGTAGAAGTTGGCAAGCCCCAGGAAGGATTGTATTTGCTTAACAGAAGTTGGGGCGGGCCAAGCCAGCATGGCCTTCACCTTTGAAGGGTCCATACTAATTCCTTCTGAACTGAGGACAAATCCCAGATAGTGAACTGATGTAACATGAAACAAACATTTTTCTGGTTTGGCTAAGAGTTGATTTTCACGGAGACGTTGAAGTACTGCTTTTACATGTTCTTCATGTTTCAAGGAGTCCTTGGAGAAGATCAATATGTCATCCAAATAGACGATAACATTGAGAAATAACATGTCAGAGAACACCCTATCCATAAAACGCTGGAAGACTGCGGGAGCATTAGTCAGACCAAAGGGCATGACTAGGTATTCAAAGTGACCAAAGGGTGTTCTAAAGGCTGTTTTCCATTCGTCTCCTTCCCGGATACGGATCAAATGGTAAGCACCTCGGAGATCCAGTTTCGTGAATATCACTGCACCTCTCACAGCTTCAAGGATATCCGAGATCAGGGGTAGTGGGTATCTGTCTTTCAGGGTGTATTGATTTAGGCCCCGATAGTCCAGGCAAGGTCTGAGCTCTTTGGTATCATTTTTTGGAACGAAGAACAATGAAGCACCAGCTGGTGATTTTGAAGGTCTTATGGTGCCGTTCTCAAGATTAGTGTCTAGGTATTCCCGGAGGGCTCTCTTTTCGGGTTCTGAAAGGATAAACATCCTGCCAAAGGGAATCACTGCTGAGGGTTCAGTATATATGGCACAGTCTTCGGGTCTATGGCCCTCATTCTGACTCAGGCGTTAAGGGGTTTACGGCACCGTAAACGGCGCCGACCCTTAACGCTTCATTACAAGGTTCCCTTTGCGGGATGCTTTTAACGGCTGCTTTTTTGCAGCCGTTAAAATCCATGCCGCAAAGGGACCTTGGCGATAATTACGGCACCGTAATTTACGGTGCCGTAATTATCGCCTTTCCCCATTCCCATTATGCCCTATGGGGCGAAAATGGGAATGGGGAAGGGTAAAATGGGAAATGGGGATTTACCGCCCCACTCACCTTGGAATGGGGCGGTAAATCCGCCAACCACCATGGCGTAAACATAGTTTACGCCATGGTGGTAAGGGTACGACCCAGGCGGTAACTTACCGCCTGGGTCGTAATGAGGGCCTATGTGGAGGTAAGGCTTGAACAATGGCAGTAGAGAATACATCAGCATAACCTTGATAGATCTCTGGAACTTGTACAATATTGGAAACCATGAGTGGTGTCTCTGGACACCTTGGTAGACTTATAGGAGCTGTGACTGAGGTATCCAGGTTTAAACAATGGTTCATACAGAACTCCGAGCCCAGGAATAAGGATTCGGCTGTCCAGTTAGTATATGGATTGTGCCTTTGTAACCAGGGCATGCCCAGAACCAAGGGGTAATGGGCTGATTTTATAATGTCAAACACAATCCTTTCTTGATGATGATTTATGGAAAGATGGATCTCCCTTGTTTGCAGACTTATGGGTCCTGAGGAAAGAGGTCTTCCGTCAATTGCTTCCACTGGCTGTGAAAAACTTTTTGCTTCATATGGAATGTTATGACTTCTGACCCAATCTTGATCAATGAAGACTCCCATTGCTCCGCAATCCACCAAGGCCACTATGGGGTAGACCTTGTCCTTGGATGGCGATAAAAAGGCCTGTAATATCACCAATTTGTTTTGTCCAGGAGAGTTCAAGGATGGAATTGATATGGAGCAAACATCGCTCTCCCGAAACCTTGCTCCATTTAGGATCGGGAGCTGGCGTTTCCTGAGCATCGGGGAGGAGCCAGAGGACACTCTTTAACTAGATGTTTATCTGAGGCACAATACATGCATAAGCCTGTGTGTATCCTTCTTAACCTTTCCTGCAGGGAAATTGGTCCACAAAAGGCTCCAAGTTGCATGGGTTCAGAATCAGTGCTCGGATTCTTGGCAGATTCGGTCCTTGTAGTATTCTCTGGGGAGTTTCTTTGAATTGAGACTTTATTCTTTTTCTTTTCGGCCTTTCTTTCTTGGATTCTGAAGTCTATTTGCATAGACAAGTCCAGGAGGGCCTGGAATGAACTAGGACGTGCCACTCTGGCTAATTCGTCCTTAATCTCTTCATTTAGACCTCTGCGAAACAAGGTAAAACTGGCTTCCAGGGGCCAGTCCGCCTCTTTGGCTAGCTGTTTGAATCTGGTAACATAGGTCAACATGTCTTGGGATCCTTGTTGGAAGTCAAGTAACTTCTCTTGAGCACGGTGGACCAGCTCTGGACGTTCGAACGTGGTCTTGAGTTCCGCGATGAACCCTTCATAATCATCCAGGAGAGCATCCCCTAAATTGAGTAAAGGAGTGGCCCATGTAAGGGCATTACCGGAAAGATGCGATATTATGAAGCCCACCTTAGCCCTAGGAGTTGAGATATAGTAGGGCTTGAAGGTAAAATGTACCAAACAAGAATCCAGGAATCCACGTAAGGTCTTTGTTGAACCGTTGTATTTATCAACCACTCCTCCCAATAATACGCTGTCCTTGTTCGCGGAGTCACGTGACAAGACAAGCTGTTTTAGCGCCGCATTCTCGGCTTTTAAATTCTGCATCTCTGTGGAAAGTTCTTGCATTCCGCGCATCAGGTCCTGAATAGCATTCTCCATGGTAGAATCCGTATTGATCGTTTGGCGTCTAAAACTGTCGTAACTCTCCCCCCGTCTCACCTGTGATCGGGATCTCCCTTGTTCGGCCGCAGGACTCTTCCTGTGGATGGTTCGGGTCTTGAATAGGCTCGCCCGAGCCTCGTCAGGTTGCAGGACGCGTTCAGAGTTCCGGGAAGTTCGTGGTTCCAGGGTATCCAGGATTAGCGATGAACGAGTAAGTAGAGGGGGAAATCCAGGAACAGGATAAAAGGCAAGGAAGTAAGAGGATCAAAGGAAACCAAAGTAGAGAGTAAGCACACGTCGGGTCACTACCGAAGATAGCGTTGAGACGCGCGAACCCGCAGGGCCATGACCAATTTATAGTACGTGCCACGACGTGAAAGCTAGTGCGTAGCACGGAGTTTGGTACGGCCATGTTGGGAGGAACAAGGAGTACAAGCCCTTCGTGACAATGACCATGAGGTCCAGAAGGGGCAATTTCACCGGGTCATGACATTCCCTGGACATTCCCTTGACATCCTAGCTCCTTAACGATAGAATATGTTAGTATCTCTGTTGCTCACAGGAAATGTGTCAGGGACTTTAAGATATGAAGCCATAGTATAAGGCTACTGTTGTGTTCTAATCTTGAAACTAGATATTAGTCATCTCCTGTGCCCTCCTCACACCTACATTTCCCTATTGCAAAGAGCTCAGGTTAACTGACGCTATCTAAGATGGGAAACTCTGACCCGCAATATTGCTATTCCAGAGCTGTTTTCCTCTGACTGGTTGGAGATAGATTGGTGCCTTTTCTACACAGGATAAATTGCCAGCTGACTTGACTCCATTGATGCATGGAATGAAGGAGCTTTTTACCAAATCTGGCAAAATTCTCAGTCATCAAAATGGGGCCTGTTGGCTTGATAGATACTTGTTATGGCTACCAATGGGGGATAATTACTCGTCTTAAACGTACAGATACCCCAAGCTGAATTAATATGACAGCCTCTAAATCGTTACAGACAAGGTATAGGACAAATTGACCGAATTTAAAAGTCCGACCTCATCAAAATACCTAAAACAAACACCATCAAAAGTTCGGACTACCAAAAGTCCGAACTTTTCGTGGTGTGAGTTTAGGTGTTTCAGTGATGTTGGACTTGGGGCTGGGGGATTGTCCCCTGCAACCCCCACTCACTATAGTGAGCGGGGTGTTGCGGGGGGCAATCCCGCCAAATAAAAAAAATCTGTGGGGTGCGGACGTGTTCCCCGTAATACCCCACTCACTTTACCGTATAGTGAGCTGGGGTTGCGGGGGAAACCCCTGCAGCTTCTAAAAAAGAAAAAATAAGGAAAGGGACCTGCTGCGCCGGTTCCCAATCACAGAAGTGAAAGGGAACTTGCACTGCAGGGACACAGCGTGAAGGAAAGGTAAGTAGGGTGTGGGGGTGTGGGTGGGGGTGTGTTAAGGGTGTAGGTGGGGGATGTCGTGGGTGTGTTGTGGGTGGGTGGGGGTATGGGTTTGTAGGGGGTTTTAAATGCGTGTTTGCATGGGAAATGTACAAACCTTTTGTGGTTCGCACATTTCTCAGGCAAACTTTTCCATCTCAAACTTTTCCGCGACGGAAAAATCACACAGATCCAGATGATGCTTTGAAATTGCTGAAACAGTCTGGGAGGAGCTCATCTTGTAGACAAAGGCTCAAATGCCGGGAGCGGTCATAGGTGAAACTAATGCCCTGTCCATGAACTTCGTTGATCATTTTCAGATCTGCACTCAAGTGAGACTGAATTGGGCTCTGTCCAAAGACAGCACGCAGACTATGCAACTCTGTAGATTCCTAACTTTAATATGTGTTACTCTTCAGGAGTTGACTGCTGCTTTGAATACTTTGACATGTAATACAGGTATGGGTTCTGACTGCACTCCAGCAGACTTGTATAAACTGCATCCAGGTATTTGCCTCCCACTTCTTTATAATGTTCTTAATGATATTTCTGAAGCTAACATATGCGGATTAAAAGCTACTGCTAGCTCAGAGTCCTTGCTCATAACAAACATTAACCACACAATATACTGACTGTATGACTTCAATTGATCTACAAATCAGTACAATTAAATCAGCTGTGATGATCTTCACTACTGGGAAAACCTCATTACTCATCACAGTTTGAGCCAAACATTACAATTATTGACAAGGTTGTTTATTATGGTTACCTTAGTGTTAGATTGTCTTCCAGTTTGTCTGGTTTAAAGCACAATGAAAGACACACTCTCACAATGTCTCACAATTCTGGGGATATATTTAGGTTTAGTAAATATAACTGTGAACAAGCTGCAGGCCAAATGTTGAGTGCTTATGATGTGAAAGCTAACTCAGTGGTAATGTATAGCTCGAGTGTGCTACATAATATTATAATATTGGCAGGAGCAGCTGGACCCGCGCAACCTCGCAAACCGGCGGAGCATTGGTTGAAAACCCCTTGGGACCGTTGAGCGGAGAGGAACAGAGAGGCAGTCATGGCAAAACTCTCTGATTTCAGTCTGTCTACTGTGTTCTTTTTCTGGAGGCGGGGTATTGGTTGAAAACCCTTTGGGACCACAGAGTGGAGCGGATTGGAAAGGAACACAGAGGCAGTTGTGGCAGTCAGGTCGAGTCTGGTGAGAGATTCCGCTCTGCTCACTCAATGCCAGCTGCGGTGCATATACAGCATATCTAGTCGTTAGAAATCTACCAAATGCTCCACTGAACACGGTAACTCTCTGAGCGACTCGTCTCATCACCATTGTCAATTGCAACCAACACATAGGGCGAATAACTTGTGCATCCATATCTGCAAGCAAATGGATTTTAATCCATCCCATGCTGGAAAGCTAAGACACTGAGCCTCATTACAGGTCGGGCGGTCCGGAATTAACAGTGGCGGTAAACCCGCCGCCACTGTTAATTCCGGACCGTCCAATCCCGAGTCTTGCAGGCGGGAGGTGATGTTCCCGCCAGGTCTGACCTGGTGGGCTTAACACCGCCCGCCTGCAGGTGCACCATCACGAGATGGTGCCGGTGTTTCCACTTCCCCATTCCCATCGAGTCCTATTGGACTCGATGGGAATGGAGATTTACCGAATTCCGCCTCCAGAATTCCCGGGACACCAGGATCGTAATGCCCTGGTATTTCCGGGAGTCACGGAGTCATTACCTGAATGGTAATACAGGTCCGGCGGTCATGAGGCGGTTTTACCGCCTCGGTTACCGCCGGACTCGTAATGAGGCCCATTTATCTTATAGATTTCCAGCAATTTAAAAATCTATTGCATTGCCCTGTTTTTCTATTTTACTGAATTTCATTATATTTTTGGATAACTGATTACTTGCTAGCACAACACACTTTATCAATAACAAATAAAGTCTTATTAGCAGACTTCTCCACTGCTAGCAGAAGCTTTGGTGGCAGTAATATAAGGTACCTCAAGAGGGGTTGAGATTTCTACACAACTTTAGTCGGATTGGATGGGGTATTGAAGTGCACATTTGGGTTGGGTGTCTGTTGGATGTAGATCCTTTGGGCTTAATCTGGGGGTGCATTCTAATTGAAACAAACACCATTTATACTCAAGGGCTTATCAGGGTGTGAAGAAACTGTATTGTTGGGGTACCACCTTGTCCTTGAGTAATCTGTGCGTTGATATTGATTTAAAGTCTTCCCAATCTCTTTGGTTTCTTATTATAAAACTCTAGAATTGTTTTTAAGCTTCATGGTTGTCGAACTGAGAAGCGGTAGGTGCTTCATAGAGTACCCTTGGTTGTCATTTGCAATAACTTACAATTTGCATGCCATGCCTAGTACATCATCTGAACCCATACTAACTTCGAGTAAGTGTGAGAAACTGAAGCTGTGCGATGATGAGCAGAATCAAACTGGAATGGGTTTGACAATTGTGAATGTTGACAATATCAAATCTAAACATGATGATGTTCGACAGGACTTGGTTCAGGTGGAAGTTCATCACGAATCATCAACTGAGCTGGCCATGTCAACCATTGCACAACTAGATTTGAAAGCTGAAGACATCAATTCCCCAACACAAGCTGGTAACACCTCCTGCTCATTAACACATGTTGACCCTGACGACTTACTGAATTGTGTAGAAAACAATTACGTTTCGGATGTTTCAATGCTTGCACCTGTTGTGATGGCTGAGTTAGGCAGGCGTGTGAGATTGTCCTTGGGTCCACCTACACCACGCACATTGCTACCTCATGCTGTTGATGAAATATGTTTATATAATAAAGCTAGTGCCACATTGGTTAAACCAGAGGAGACAACTTCAAACAAATTGCTAAAAAACTGTTCCTATAATATCTCTGAAGCAGTTCATTTAAATAAATCAGAGCCCCATTTTTTTATCATGGCTCTGACGAAGTTCAGAGATCTCCACAGTTAAGACATTCCAGCCTTGATTTTGACTGGAAAACCCTTGTGTCTTCACCACTGGCTAATAATAGTACCCCTCAAGATTCTCAGGGTAATTCATGGAATTAATGTGCACTGAAAAGGGGAGCGCAAGTGTGAAAATCGCAGCGCACGCGTGCCAAAGCAGCACGCGCAGCCGTTTGTCGATTCATGGAAGGCGCTGCGCGTAGCTTACCTGAGATGTGCGCTGAATCCGCGTGTGGCGCACACGTCATTGTGACATCCCAAAGGCTGTGCGCGAGATGGCCAGTGAAGGCGCACACACCTAAAAATGGGGCGGAACACGCGGAATGGGGAACAACCCGTGAAAATGTGGGCGTTACGGGGGAAGTACCGCTGCTAAATCCTCGCAAGCCCACACGTGCGCTAACAACACGTATTCATGGAATCGAACAGGGGAAACCCACGCGCCACAAAAGACGCGCTAATCCGGAAACACGTACGCCAGGCGGAAGCAGGCGGAAGCGGCCCTGCGCAGCATAAAAGTGCCCGCAAACAACAAACAAGCTCATACGCTACAATGAATATACCGTTCCTCGCAGCAGTGGTCTTGGGACACCGCAGGAGGAGGAGGATAGCCAGGCCCTGCATTTTTTTACCCACGACCAGCCTTTTTGGGATGCTGATGACCAGGTGTATGGCAGGTACAGGTTTCCACCCCATATCATCCTAGAACTGGTTGCTGAGTGGGAGGATGACCTCACATCACCCACCCTGTGCTCCCAAGCACTGAGCCCCTTGGAAAAGGTTTTGAATGTACTGCATTTTTTGGCTACTGGGTCATTTCAGTGGACAAGTGCCATAGTTGGGGGTTACTCTTAGGCCACGCAGTCACGCTGCCTACACCAGGTGTTGGCAATCATGACTGCATGCCCCTCATTCCGCAGGCACATATACATGCCCAGAACACCTGCAGAAAGGCAGGCCGTTGTCCAGGAATTTTACGGAGTGGCACACTTCCCCAAAGTGCTAGGTGCCATTGATTGCACCCATGTGGCTCTACGTCCTCCTAGGGCCACTGAGCACATCTACCGAAACCACAAGCACTGGCATTCCAACAACGTGCAGGTTGTATGTGATGCCAAGGGAATCATCACCTCTGTATATGCCAACTATCCGGGGTCCAGTCATAAGTCACGTTTCTGCTCCCTTGACCGCTCTGGTGGCCGGCTACTAGATGCGCCCCCAGTAGTGTGCAAGATCATAGTGGCAGCATGTGTCCTGCACAACGTTGCAACGTCGGGCGTGCCGGTGGACATGGTGGTGCCCCCACATCCCCAAACACATGCACAGCCGCTGTGCATGGGAGGGGAAAGAGCACATGGTGAGGCAGCCCGTACCCAGCTTGTGGCAACTTTTTTTCACCTAAAATGCCACCCCTGTGCAGTTCACACAGGCCTGGCACATACCAGCTGACAATTGATGATGACAAAAGGGACAGTAAACTGTCACAACCATACCACCCTGAGATTGCTTTACTGGAAGTGCTACATTTTGTGCATCCCTAGCTACTTAAACAAACCCAATGCTGTGTTAGTGGTATGTCACCCAACCCCTTCCAAACCCCATCTCAGCCGCCCAAGACACCATGGCATGGCATGCAATGTCAAAGCAACCAAATGAATGCACAACACATCGCACAAGTGTCACAAAGTGCACCGTCACAAATGGATACAGGCCACAGACAATTCCCTCTCACCTATGAAAAAGAAACAGCACACATTAGCAATACTTACCAGGAAGACAATACATTAATACAGGACCCAACAGTGCCAATGTATGACAGTAACCAATCACAATAGTACAAGTGTCACAACCTGACAAAGGCAGCACATCGATCCCTTCCATCTTCAGTGTGTTACTGGTAGGTAAATGTGACAGGGTACTGCATACAACATGAACTTCATCTGCAATGGAGTCAGGCAAGTTAAGATATGAAGAAGCTACATGCAAATATGCATAATGGCCACTATGGAATACAATATAAAAATTAAACATCCAGTGGAGAAATCAGCAGCAATCCCCACTAGGGGTGTATACACAGTTTGGACTACAGACTGGCCACACAAATGATGGAAGCCCAATGCCTCTGTGTAAGTTACTGTCACAATCTGACACCCTTGCTGTCATGATGCCCGCTCCCGGGGAGCCGGTTCAAGCCCTGCGTCCCTGAAAGCGGACATCCAGTCCCCAAGGAAGGACCCAGCAACCCCATATAGGGGCCCTTTGGACAGTGTCCTGGCGCCATTGGCGCCAGGCTCATAAAAGACATCAGTCCTTGCGCCATAGGCGCCAGGCTCATTATGGAAGTGCTTGGGTGCACTTACCTGATGCAGACCATGCTGCAGGATCCTGGCCTCCTTGAGGCCTGAAAGGAACTACTTTACCTGTGGGACTAATTTACCATCCGGGCGTGGTCGGGGAAGGATACATACCTGATTGGAGGAAGGATACATACCTGGAACTTCTTCCAAGGCTATTAAACCCCACCCGAACAGCCACACGTGCTTCGCGTTGTTCTGCATCTAGCAGCTGGACGCTCACCGTGTCTGCTCCTGCATCCTGACTTCTGCCACGCCTGCCAGCATCCTGGATCACCTGCAACGGAAGAGAAGAAGAGAACAGAAGAAGGAAAAGTCCTTACCTGCTAAATCCGCATCCCGGAGACATCTCGCCGACAATCCTGAAAAGGAAGACTTTATTTAAAAGCTCATTGCGTCGATCGCTGCAGCGCCGCATTCCACTCACCTTTACAGGGCGCCTCCATGTTCAGCAGCGATCATCCGGATTCGCAGTCACGCCCCAGCGCCTAGGGAGAAAAAGACCAGAACAAAAGGTGAGAGAGAGAAGGGAATAAGGAAAGCTAAATCTCCATGTTAAGACTTACCTGTTGATTAATTCCCTCTTCATTTCGGGTCCGCGCCGTATCCTGGCATTTCCAGACCCCGGCCCCTAAGGGGAAAAAGAGACAGCAGCGTTAATGAGCGAATGAAAAGACATTACCAAAAAACGCTCATTAAAGACTTACCTGATTTCTACAAGGATTTCACCTCTCATCTCGGGTCGGTGCCTGTTCCCCGGCATTCCGTACCCTGGCCCCTATGGGGAAAAAGACAATAGCATTAGTACATTAATGCATGGACACAAGGGGAACCTCTTATCAAAAAACTTACCTGGAAGCCAAGCAAGTTTGGTTCTCACCAATCCGAAAATCCAGTGAAGTAAGTGGATACCAACGCGCCCCTGCATCAGAAGCAGGATGGAGAGCTCGTCCTTCCAGACCCTAAGGTGAGACGCTACGAGGAATCACAGAAGGGTTTTGTGGAGGGTGAGAGGGGAAAGTGGGAGGCTGATTGCATTACCCCGCAGACAGTTAATCCCCTATTTTCGCCTACAGAAGGATACTTCTGCGAGCCAGACAAGCCAGATTTGGGGGCCCGGTCCAGTCCGTCTTCCGAACCCTGCGCATCACCTTAGAAGAGGTCACAGCAGCGCGAACCAGGCCAGCGCCTCCGTGGGAGTCAGGTGAGCGTCACACTTGCGAGCCCATGGAAAGGGGAAGCAGGAGTGGCATATGTGTCCGGACCCCAACCTTCAAACACAAACACAAGACAAGCCTGCATGGGCCCAGCTGGAACACACAGTGGATGCCTACGGGTGCCACACAAAGCAAAACACTGTACCATGAATGTACAATACCAAAAAAACATGAATGAACAAAAAAGGACAAGAAAAAAAAATGAAAATGAAAATAAAATAAACAATTAAACTTAAAAATTCTAAGAAAAAATGAAAATGAAAAATGAAAAGTAAAAATGAAAAATTCAATAGAAAAATGAGAAGAAAATAAAAATGAAAAAATAAACTTAAAAATTCAAATGAAAAAATGAAAATGAAAAATTAAAATCCAAATTAAAAATGAAAATGAAAAATCAAAATTCATAATTAAAAAGAAAAATTCAAAAATGAAAAATAAAATACAAATCAAAAATCAAAAACAAATGAAAAAGAAAAATGGGTGGTGCCCGACCAGGCGGGCGGGCACCACCCAGGAGGGAGGAGGTACAGGGTGCACCCCAACACCCACATGCATGGATGTTGAGAAAAAAAAACCTCCATGGGCTCATGGCCTGAACGGCTACCTGATAGTGGGAGAACTGCCATTGCTGTCATCACCCTCTGGTGGTACATTAGAAGGTGTGCATGGTATGGGAGGCAGACCATGCAAAGCCCTGGCATTCTCCTCCATGGTAGCAAACATGCAGGTCTGAAAGGTTTGGTTCTGCAGGATGATGGTCCGGAGAGCCCCATGCAGCACCTCATGGGTTGCACCGACTTCTGCCTGCAAGGCCTCACATGATGCCAGGATCTCCTCACCGGTTGCCTGGAGCTCAGCTGAGATTGTGCAGTTTAGCTGCTCCAGCTGCTGTTCTGACCTTGTACTCTGGGACACCTCAAGTGCACTCAGCGTAGCTCTGAGGAAGGTGTTTTCTACCCTCAGGGCATCCCTGTGGGCCTGTGCCTCTGCAGATATGGCTGCACACAGAGCCTCCAGTTCAGCCCATAGGTCCCTGTTGGTGGCCAACATGTCCTCGCTGTGTGAGAGGCACGTGGACTCCGTTGCCTGCTGCTGGAGCTCCACCTGCCATTCTGGGGGGAGAATGGAAGTGGCCACCCTATCCACGGCCTGAGCCATCATCTCACACAATGCTCCCTGTTGTGCTGCAATAGCATAAATGGAGTTCTCCCACACAGTATTGCCCGGTGGCGCACAGCCACCGGGTTACCAGGCACGACACCCGTTTGCCCCAAGGTGATGTGCACCTTGCTGTGCTGGCACTCTATGAGGCTGCAGGACTGAATTCCTCCTTTGATCTGCTGCCCCAAGAACAGGAGCAAATATTGGGGAGTGTGACCCTGCATCCGTAACCGCCATAGGTGGACATTCCAACACTGAATGGGTCATTGAGGGGTCTACCCCCAGTGCAAGTGCATTGGACAGAACAGCATCCCTTCCAGAAACACTCACCTGCGACGGGACATTTGTCTCAATGTCAGATTCAGCACCTGAGCCATAGAGGTCTTCAGATGTGTACCCAGACACAACCGTGGACAGGATGGTCTGTAGGACTAATGGATTTTCGTGCACCACCACCCCACGTCCTCCACTGGTGCCTGGTTGGAGCTCTGAGTAGTCCTGCTCCTGCGCCAGCTTCTCCTTCTCCACAGCATCTAGTGCCTCATCACCTGCACAAAAAGAAAAGTAATAAAGACACGCATGAACAGCATAGCTGACACACATAGGCATCACAATCTACACATCCAATACATTAATGAGACATGTCACACATGACACAAACTCTGGCAGCATGCAGTGGCAATGAAGTGGAAGGGGACCCTGAAAGCAGACACTGAGGACTTCAAAATTGAAAAGCAATACATGTGCTGCATGGTGCATAGCACCTTCATCACACGTTAGCCTGTGAGTGGCATGGACAATCCACAAACATGACACATGCCAGCACACAGATGGCACGTAGCATAGCCATGGCAGAACTGACAGGGACACCCAGATGGTAGTAAATCAGTACTGTCGCCTATCCATGTGAGATGCACATCATCAAATAGAACATGCAATAGAGTGTGACAAAACACATATGTGTCACATGCTGCAACAAGGCCAGTGTGTTCAAATACAGTCATGGGAGGCACATGGATACAACAATGGTAGGTCACTTGGACATGACACAACTCAATTGGCATGTTGAACATGCAAACAGGGCTCAGATGTAATCGGGTACAGTGCATGTGTAGGTGTTCAGCAGTCATTCAGCGTGATTGATGAAATCATTTGCATAAAAAGTAAACAAATGTGGGGCTTTGTGGGGGGAAATCCCTGTCTGAAGTATGGTGATTTGGGGGCCGAACAGCACACAATTGTGCATTTATCATGCAAATGATTCCATCAATCAGGCAGAATTGAGAGAAAAAACTGTATTAAGAATGTTGTGGCATGATGCCAGTTGAAGGGCAAGTGCAGTCATAATGTGCAAAGTGTTTTCAGCAGTCAGTAGGGATACTGTGAAACCCAAACCCAAGGGCGGGCAATGGCTTGGAGGCACCACATGGGTCACATATAGCAGTCATGACTACACAACCTGACCTGGCACTCAATCAGAACACATCACCCAAGTAACATACACATGGTCTGGACACACAAGCATGGGCACTCACCGGATATTGTCTCAAGATCTGGTAGGTCTCCCACGCCTTGGATCTGATCCTCTGCGATGAACCCTCCAGCGATTGCCTCATGTTCTGTGAGTTCATCCTCCTCTGGTGGAGGCCCACTGTCAGTCACCAGAGTAGAGGCATAATTGGAAGCCAGCTTGTTTTTTGCTCGGCGTTTGAGGTCATTCCAACGCTGTGAGCAATCATCAGCTGTGTGCTTCACAAATCCAAGGGAACTAATCTGGTCCGCGATGCACTGCCAGTGGGCCCTAGGCTGAGCAGTCATAGTCTTGCACCCTGCAGTCACCAGCATGTCGCGGCCATGTGCCGACACGTAGCCCACAAGTGCGTCTAATTCCATATCATTGAAACTCTGCTTCCTTGATGTGCCAGAGGGGCGAGCCGTGTCTGGGGTCGCAGCCTGTTCTGCAAGAGCACACTTCTTCCTCATGAGAGGTGGTGCGGACCTTGAGTGGCTTACGCCACTCTGGTCTGTAGGGGGTGAAGCGCAGGTGGACTGCAGCAGGAATGGTACGATGACCAAAGGTCCCACTGCAGGCATTGGCTTCTGGGGGCTGTTGCCAGGACCAGGCAGCACAACTGCCTTGATGTGATGGTCTGGGACCAACACTGTGCCAGCTGGGTGACTCAGAGCCGGGGTGGATTGAGCTGCAGCTGCCCCTGCAGCCTCCTCACCATGGCTACTTGGGGCAGCAGATGACATTGCTGCCCCAGATCCACGTGGCCTGGTGACAACAAGTTTCACCGCCACACGTGGCTTTGACTTCGTTACATGGAAGTAGGCCTGTGAGTCATCCCGTGCCAGTTCCGTGAATAATCCGGGACGGGTTAACAGGGCCTGAGCTGGGATGCTGTCAGCTGCATCTCTCTGACCCACGGGGGGGGATAGGTGTCCCTGAATGGTCCTGGACACACTGCCCTCTTGGGCCACGCTGCCCATGTTGCCCTCCACTGCCACCTTGGCCACCCTGGCCACCCTGCTCCTCCAGGCCACGTCCCCTACCGCGGACACCTCTTGGAGGTCAGCCAACTTTGCCTCCCTTAGCACATAGCCGCCTCCCAACCATGGCACTGATGTTCTTGTGCGGATGGGAGGTGCAGTAAACAATTGTCCTGGGCAATTGGGGTGAAGGGGGCAGGGTACTAGATGGAATACGTACCCCTGTGCTCTAGCAAGGCTGTCTGTGACACCTGGGGGAAGATGACAGGTCACGCAACGCTCAGGCACCCCAAACATTTTTTTTTACGTGCATGTGACCCCTCGGTAGCCCACGTGCGTGGAATTAAGGACCCGTAGTACCCTGTGGCACCCAGAAACACAAAAAAGCATACATGTGGTAAACGCAGGCTACAAAGACCTCTGAATTGTTTATTGTTTGTATTGTTTATTTATGTATAGAGCGCTCCTGGCCGTTAAGCAACTGGGCGCTTGCAATAAAAAATCTTAAGTTACAGGTACATACATATATTACATTTCTTATGTTACAGGATCATATATCAAGCATTTCTTATGTTACAATGTCTTTCAAGTATTTTACAATAAATGAATGGGTACGCAACACACGGGGGTAACCACAGTGGAAAAATATGTGCACGGCTCAACGTCTGCCTGGGAAAAGAATGTGAAAAAGACACATGTGGGTGCGTTGGCAATACCCCTGCCAAAAGAAGAATTGAACGCTGTCTCAGTAAACAAGGAGTACGCACTGCAACAGTTATGAAGTAATCGCGTGTGAACCGAGAAGAAGTACAAGAATCACCCGCTCGCTCTCCACAAAAAGCACGAACAAGAAAATGGCGTCCTATGCGGACCTTTAACCCCTGCCCACAGAAACGCCCATGCGTGCCACGTCACTTATACGCGCTAACGCGCTAAGGGCCTTTCCTCAAATTACACGCAGTGACACGCGGACATGCTGTTTTTTCACGTGCTGATTCACTATGCACCCTCGCCGAGGGAAACGCCCACACGCGTTACGTCGCTTACACGGTAAGGGCCTTTCCTCGAATTACACGCTGACGTGCTGTTTTTTCACGTGCCAAATTACTCTGCATCAAGCTGGCCACGCGACAACACATGGAAGACCACGCTCCTTCCCAGAAGGCCATTTTCCTGCCCCCCAGAGCCCTGAGCCGCCTCCCACGAGCCATCTGCTGCTGCCTGCCTGCTGGCCACGTGCCCTGCTATTTGGTGCCTGCACATCAGCCATCTGCAGGGGTCCAGTTGCTGCGACCACCCCTGCTGGAACAAAAGACTCACGACTGCAGTTCCATCGCTCCACAGCCCAGCACCAGGACCCTGTTGCCCACTTACACCTGCTTCGGGGGTTGCCATGTCGGGCCAAAATCCATCTGGGACCAGTGGCGACACCTCGGCAGAGACGCAGAGGGCTGCCAGCTTCACTGCTGGAAAAGTTGGCATCCTAGTGGAGCAAGTCCTGGCGCATTATGATGCCCTCTTCAGACGAACACGCACCGACAAGGATGGACGGAAGAGGATGTGGATGGAAAATGTGGTTGCCATCAACACGGGGGGGTGGCAAACCGCAACTTACCACACGTCCATAAGTGCTGGGAGGACTTCAGGTCCAGGACCCTCAGGAAGGCCCGACCACCGACCAGATGAGGGTCCTGGAACACATTCGCCCAGCACTTCACCTCCAGGTCCTCGAGAGGCAGACCGACCGGAGTCGAGCGTTAAGTGTCCATGCGTACTCATTGGACGCAGTGCATGTTGAGGTGTGCCAGGAGTGTGCAGCTTGGACATACGTCTGGAAAGGCCCATGTATGGATGTGTATGTGCAGGTTACATGACCGTGCTGCATGTGAGTCCAGTCATGTGTGATGCACATCAATGGTGTATGTGTTCCAAAGCATGATGCACAACTGAATGTGGAGACGCACACATGTTAGCATTTCTGTGTATGTACAATGCCATGTTTGGGGTGTGACACATGGATGCTGGTTCCACCTTGATGTACGTGCACGGTGTACATGTGCATGTGTGTGTGTGTTTGACATGTGTGCGACTGTGATATGCCATGGATGCATGTGACACAGACATGTAGGAACCCAATTGGCAGATGTCACATAGTTGCCGATGATTGCACTGTGACAGGTGGTGGAGATGTACAGATGCATGTCTGTCTGGTGGCGTGTGTGTATGTGTTCGGCACTCCCCATGTTGCTTGTGACGTCATGCCAACCTTCGGATGTTCATGCTGTTGTGTGTGTATGGGTGCTGCTGCCTGCTGCACGATTCCTGTTAATTTGTGCATGTGTGTGGGTTCAAATGATATGAGTGTTGCGGAGTGTGATGCGATCTGTGAAGTTTGACACTGCCACTCATGTGCAACTGTAATGTGTGTATCCGACCATTGTACAGTACCCTGATGCCTGTGTTCTGTCTCTCCCTGTCTGCAGCGTCGACTGATGAAGAGGGCAGAGACTGTGCTGTGGAGCACAGTGGCAGGGATCCCACTGCCAGCCGGAGACGCAAGGCCCAGCTCCCCTCCCAGGTAGTGATCTCTTCCGGGAGTGAGGAGTCTGGTGCCGCGTCCATGGCCGCAGCTGCCGAGGGAAGGTCCAAGAGGCGGAGTTTGGAGGTGGACTCCTCGGCAGCAGTAGGTGCAGCTGAGCCCCCAAAGGGGCCTACGGAGGATGATGGCACAGAGTCATCCGGGTTGGTGGGGGGTTTGGTTGAGGAGGAGGCCGTGGAAGCCCCACGCACGGGGCCTGGAAGGGGGGATTCCACTGGTGCTGGTGGTGCAGTCCAGGGACAGGAGGCAACCCAGGCCGCCGCGGAGGTGCCTGTGTGTAATCCTGTCCCCGATCCTGTGACTGCATCATCCAGCTCCAGCAGGGATGCCTCAGTCCAGACCCGTTTTCAGGGAGTGGATGCGCAAACAACAACTGGCCTTCCTCTCCCTGCAGACGTTGCAATTGAGCATTGAGCCTGTCTTAACTGGGGTGGCGTTGCGCCAACGTGGTATTCGGGATGACGTGCAGGGTTCTCATCTGGACATTGCACGTCATTTCGAGTACCTCTTTGGCCGCATTGACCTACTAGTACAGGTCGTCGGTACTGGGTTCATCCGTGTGCTGATCTTCTTGCGACCCCCTCTTCAATTGAACCCAGTATGCGCCAGTCGTCCTTCGTGCCATCTTCCCACCCAAGTATCACCTGGGCCCCCCCTGTGGAGCTTCCCCTGAGCCAGTGGCCAGACTGGTAGAGGACACATCCCTGCCACAGTTGGGAGTCGGAGGTCCAGCAGGGGTGGCCACCCCATCATCTGGACCCCAGCAAAAGAAGGACGTGCAGGCATCAACAGGCAGGGCACGTGCACGGCAGCAGCAGGCTCAGGGTGGGAGCGATCATGGCTCGGGGCCATCAACATCCCAGGGCAGGCATCGGCCGGCGGGCAGGAGGACCCAGGATTGGGAGTGTCTTCCGTGTGGCAGCAGTTGGGCCACCAAATAGATGCGGAGCGGCGGCGGGCGGAGAGGGCACGGCTCACAATGGTCAGGGCAGAGAATGCCATGCACCGGGCGTTGAGGCGGGCTGAGAGCCTCGAGGCAACTCGCAGGGAGTTGGAGGAGGCCATGGCTGCATCTCTGCGAGACCTTGAGGCCAGGGAAGAGGCCCGCCTATGGGTCATTGAAGTGGAGTTCAGCCGTCGGACAAGCCGCCGCCTTTGTATATAGTTATTTAGGTTTAGGTTTCATTTGGTTTTTATTATGATTTGGAGTCCACAGACTTTACTCCACTTTTTGAATATAGTTGTATTTTAGATAGGGTTTTAGGTAGGTTTCCTTTTGTTTTGGGATCATGGACCCTTCAGACTTTCATTGTAAATAGTTTCGGACATGTAAATACTTTCTTTTTTTGTCATCCCATGGAGTAATGGTTTTTTATGCTTTTCATTTTTGGATTTATTTCTATGGACTTTGGCAACGGACCACTTTTCATTTTCCATGTCTTGGATTTGACTTTCTTTTTCAGATTGCATTCATTATTTCTTCATTTGCATGTATGTTTTTCATTTTGTCATTTAGTTTTATTTTTAATACATTTCAGTATTCTACATTATTGGTGTGGTGTCATATGATTTATTTTGTGCATGTCTCCATGATCATTGGCTCAGTCATGTGTTGCCACTGTGTGGCTCTGTAGGACATTTGTTGATGGGCATGCTGGTTCTTTTCAGACTATCATGGAATGCATAATTTACTAGGGAGTGGGTGCAGTGGATCACTGGGTGTTTGTACTGGGGGTGGGATTTGGGTTGGCATTGGGGGCATGGGTCTGTATAGTTATGACGTGGTGTTTGGGGGGACAAGAGTCGGGGCCTGCTGGCGGGTGCCTGTTAATTGGGGTGGGGGGGACATGTGTCAGGGCCTGCTGGCAGGTTGCCCTCACTGGGGGTGAGGGGGACATGTATTGGGGCTCCCAAGTGCATGGTGCCATGTGGCCTGCCTGCGGGTCATGGTGAGGGTGGATGGACTGCCTGCGGGGCATGGTCTGGGGTGATGGGCTACCTGCAGGGCATGGGGAGGGGTTGTCGGTGTGTCCCTGTGGTGTGGGCTGCCTGTGGGGCATGGGGAGGTGGGGAGGGGCACACCCAGGAGGGCCCAACTGCCAAATAGCGTGTCAAATTCCCCGCGCACCCCTAGAATACACGTAGCCCGCTTGCGCCAGGCTGATCGCATGTAGAACTCCCCACGCACCCTCGGAATATGGTTACCCTGCTCGCGCCAGGCCGATCACGTGTAAACCTCCCCACGCACCCCCAGAATATGCGTACCCCACTCGCGCCAGGCCGATTGCATGTAAAACTCCCTGCGCACCTCTGGAATACGCGTACCCCGCTCGCGCCAAGGCAATCACGTGTAGAACTCCCCACGCACCCCCGGACCGGATTACCCAAACCCTGCTCACGCCAGGCTGATCACGTGTAAAACTCCCTGTGCACCCCCGGAATACGCGTACCCCGCTTGCGCCGGTCCAATCGCATGTAGAACTCCCCGTGCACCCCTGGCCATGCCCCGCTGGCTGCCCATCACCCCAGACCATGACCCGCAGGCAGCCCATCACCCCTGGCCATGCCCCACAGGCAGCCCATGACCCCAGACCATGACCCGCAGGCAGCCCATGCCCCCTGGCCATGCCCCGCAGGCAGCCCATCACCTCTGACCATGACCCACAGCCAGCCCATCACCTCTGACCATGACCCACAGGCAGCCCACACCACAGTGGGGACATTTTCCACGCAATTTGCCTGGCGCAGGTGGAGTACGTGTATTGAAGGGTGTGCGCAAGTTGATTTCCACACGTTTTGGTTGCCACGAGCAGGGTACGTGTATTCAAGGGGGTGCACGAGTACATTTTCATGCATATGGCTGCTGCGAGCGGGGTAAGCGTATTCAAGAGGGTGCACAAGTACATTTTCACACATTTTGTCTGCCGCTAGCGGGGTACGCATACTTTTTCACGCAATTACAGTGCAGCGGCCCTGTGAGCTGGTCGAGGGTTAGCACGGCCCTTTGCGCCGTATTGGGGATTTCGATGGTCTTTCCTTGCGCAAGGGGCGTTCTTGGGGGCGTAACTGGTGCTGCAGGATGTTCGATGCGCCTCGGCTCCAAATGGCTTGGGAAATCCATGAATACGCTGTGTGCCAGAATGCTGTTTAGCGCACATGGCTGGCGTACGCTCCCTCTCTGCGCTGCTCGCGTGCGCAGCTTCTGCGCTGAATTCTATGAATTACCCCCTCTATTTCTCCTGACATCTATTTTTTTCCAGTATTGACCAGAATCCTAAATTCACTGGATAAGGGCCATGATGTGTGAGAGGTTAAAGCCTTTCTATAAGAGATCCTTGCCAAGATGAACAAGCTAGAGGGGTTCATTTTGGCCTGTGGGATCCAAACCAATAACTCTAAAGCTTGTACAAAAAAGGTTTATGGAATTACGAGGGCAAGCCAGACTGAGTTGTGGGGTCCTAAAGAACATTACTGTCCTGTTTTTCTCTCACAGCCCTCACAGACCTCTCAATTACATGTAACTAAGAGTACCATAAAAGTGGGGGTTGACCCTTTACAGGGGACAAATAAAATCATGCATCTATATGTGATCAGGTTTCAGATGAAACTATACAGCAAAATGGTGAAGATGTATAGGACATTGTCAACACTAAAGTGGCTAAGCTTGCCACAAGTGAAGAAAAACCTTCAGTGTGCTATGAGTGGTGGTGTGAAGTCAGCGCCTGGAGCCTCTGTTGGATCAGGAAATCGAGTGTCAGGAAAATCTCTCACCTAACAGTCCTACACCATTGACAGACATTATCGAGCAGTCACATAGCACTGTTGACCAGAAGGGATTTGAGAGCTCCTCACTCCAGCCTGAGTCCCCGCGTTCTCTGACCTTTATGGTATTCAATTTCGAAAGAACAAAGCATAAAGGGAATAGAGATAAAACAAAGGCTGATGAGAATAACCGCTGTTTGACATAAAAAAACAAAAAATATGAAAGCTATGAAAATTGTGGGTCATAATTCTGTAATTAGAAACTTGTGTAACCTGTCTCAGGAGGATGAGATCATTGATTTGAATAGTAAGCAAGAGCAAATGTATGACAAATAACACAAGACTAGTGGTGAGTCTTCCAGTGCTTTGATTGGTCCATGCTCTCAAAATCAAACTGAGAAGCAGATTGCATCCACTGTGAAGTGCCAATCCAACACAGTCACAGCCCCTATAGCTGTCAAAACAAAGGTCTTGCCGGTTGATGCAATGTGCCTGCCAGCTCAATTTTTAAATGAGGGAGTAGGGTACCAAACAGAGTAAAATGTCGACTTTATTCCCATCTACATTTAAAAAAACTTACGGGGTGATTGTAGTTCCTGTACCCACTTCAGCACACACAAATAAAATCATTTCCATATCTTTAACAACTTTAAATACTCTGGAGACTCAGGTCGATATCACTAATACTCAGGAACTGAATTGTAGTCAAAACAATCCTTCAGCGCAACCCTCAATCACACAACTCACACCAACTAAAACACAATCTCACTGTTCAAAACTTATGGGTTGGGAAAGTGACATGAAAATTAATAGCACCAGTAGAATGAATAGATCATGTATGCTGTATGTATTCAAGCAAGTTCTAGCACTGAGATTTTTACACTCAGATGACATCGAATGGGTAACGTTACACACAGAGAAACAACAATCGTATGATCTGTGAATTCCACTCAATTATAATATCGTTGCTTTATCTCTGATGTGTTTCATTGTTCTCTTTCTTCTGGTGTATTTAATGTATTAATATAAATGTACTGTGTTGTAAAGGTTTTAAATAAACTAAATACAAAAATAAAATTGATTTTTTTAAAAAAATGTATTGGCCTTTCCATTCTGCACCCACACTCACTGTCCATATGAGCTGGGTATGAATGTCTGAGCCCCATGAAAAGTAAACCATGTGCTGTTGGTTTGGAGTCTGTGATCCAACCCTAAGGCATCACAAACTATTTTAGAGAGGTACAACATTGGTTTATGTTCCTTGGATTACGTATGCTATTATGGAATTAACCAATATTAACTTTTAGTTTTGTATTGATAGATTTAGCAAAAGCAGAGACTGTGACTTAGAAATGTGCATTACTACAATACTATGCTGCACCTAAGGAACTTGTTGAATGTACCAAACCTTTTCCTAAGACCCATAATATAAAAACTATGGCAGACGGCTTACACCACTATCTTGAGTGGTCTCCATTTTAAACCAGCATGTTCTTATTAACCAAGCACTCTTTAGCTGTATACTATCAACACTGTGACAAGTGCTTGGACGGGAACATTTATTACCCATTCGTTTTGCCCTTTTTGCCCTGTTGAAGTGGAATTGCTTATGTATGGAATATTCTTTTGTCGTCAGATTAACAATTTTACCACTATTGAAAGCAGTACATTTTTACCAATCTAGAGCAGCGTTTCTGTATTTCTTAAAGGCCGATAACTAAAACTTGGGGCCCATATTTATTTTTTAAGTTTTGCTTTTTAATTTAAGGAAATATATCATAATGGTGTTGTCCTCTTATGCGGATGTATGTTGTGTGTACAAAAAAATTGTTAATTGAAGGAAGAATGGTGCATCCGAAATATTGTCAATTTTCGGAAGAATGAAAGATATGTTGTATACAATTCATACAGCCCTCAGTTTAATTTAGTTTGAGGGACTGCTGTGTTTTTCTGGCATTGAAATAATATGTCAGTAACTAAAATATGGATTTTGTTTAGGAACGCATATCTGTTTCGGAGTATTTTGAAGCACTGAATTGGTCTTAATCTGTTGCACTAATTAGAATTTTGTATTCATGCTGGCTGTATTTTATTGTGCTGTGTGTGTTACAGGTAAATGTACCCAAAATAAACTTTGGTAATGATGACGATAATGACAATCATGGAACAGAAAATGACATCCCCATAGGATCTAAAATATATTGTAAAGAGGTTTTCAGCTGCAGATTAAAATTAATGATCTGCAAAAGCAAACATTCTAATGGTATCTGTAAGGCCTAATGTGCAAAGTTGTAACGGAGCTAGAGTGGAAATAAAACACTGAAGATGAGACGAAGGGGTAAGGAGGCGCGAGGCACAGTGTTTGAGGTACAGGATCCAAGTAAGATTCCGCTTTTTGGTTTTTTCTCTGAGAAATGAAATTGTTATTTTGAATTCTTAAAGTATCACAGAAACTGATGTAGACTATAAATCACCACCCGAACCTAAAATCTATTAATTTGCATATATTTATTATAATTTTGATATTTCATAAACACTTGATTTTAGAGGCATTCCAAGAGTAGCATGACCTATTTTCTTCAAAGACTTCAAATCCAAGCATACGTAAGTACTTTTGTTGTTATTACACATGCCTTTTAAAATGAGTGAACATATTTGTGTTTATTAAACTTGTATATGTGCTATGTATTATTCAGAACAAGTATTCGCCTATTGATTTAAACAGGGAGGGCTTATTTTGCATAAATCGTGGCAATTCAACTCTATATTGGTTTGTTCACATTTACTAGGGAGAAAGTCGGGCAACCGTTTTTGCTTTTGTTTGCCTTCTATTGTAAGGTTGGATTTGTCAACAGTGTGTTTTATGTGAATTTCCCCTCTATTTTATTGTTGAAATCACCCACAGTATCCTTATGTATTATTTTTTTTATACAATACAATTATTATTACACTGCTGTTTGTTTATTGTGGCAGAGTGTGGGGTGTGAATGTTGTAGGTTGGAGCAGTTAAACTGGGGTTGCCCATGTCCTTAAAAAGGACCAGAAACAAATAGTTTTGCTAATCTTGTTTTGGGGTGGATTGTTATTTTACCCATTGGTGCCGCACAATTGAAGTGTTGCTACAGTGGTTCCCTTTGTCTTGCTTTTAAATTTATAGTTGTCAATCTACGATTCAGTAGTTATAATTGACATTTTTTATTTTTTTTATTTTTTTTATTTATTTTGTTTTTGATGCAAACGCATATTTACAAAATTAATTTACAACAATTACAACCAATTACATTTCACATTAATACATGTTATTTAAAAACTAACATTTACATAAAACAAACATTTATATTCCCTTACTGTTCCTTGGCCACAAACATATTCTTTACTTAAACAAAGGCCACAAAACCCCTCACATCATATAAACACATCAAACATAAAAACATAAAGTGCAAAAACACAGGGACTCAACAACGGCCTCAAATTTTCCCAACCACACATTTGCCATCAACACAGAAAAGAAAGTGCGGACTCAATTATTTTCACTAATCGCACCGTTGCCAAAATTATGGAATTACTAGAGCCCCACATTCAACGGGTCCAGATTAATTCTCTTCCCATGTGGGTATTAGTAGTACTGAATAATGAAATGTTTTTTACTCTCGCCATTTCAAAAACTGTACAGAACAAAAAAAGGTGTTTCAAAGTCTCTGTGCATTCAAGTTTTTTACAAAATCTGCAACTAATATCAACCTCTTCTCTATCTCTGGTGCCCCAATGTTTCGTTCTTGCTTTCGTGTGCAGTAAGTCCAGTCGAAAGCGCATGTAATCTGAACGAGTTTCAGCATTCGGAATAAGAATGAGATATTGCTGCCGAGGTACCTGAGCGTGCCTAAAACGTGCATATTCAGAAAAAGAAGAGTAGCTCGATATTTGAGTACAAGTCTCTGCCCAGTCATTCAAAAAAACACGCTTATGTGCAATATGGAATCTGCTTTGAAGATCTTCAGCAGAGATATTAATACTTTCAAGGACAGACAATATACGCTGCTTAAAATCAGCAATAGATCTCGGCTGCGATGCTCTTAGCATAAGACAAAAGTCCTCATACAGCGAATTTTCCTCTGGGAAACTCATTTTTAAATAAGTTTTCAGAAGACGCCAATTATATCGTGCTGCCAGTGAGTTTAAGCCTAGCTCATGACGAAGTATTGCATTCGGAAGAGAAGAAGGAAGACATAATGTTGTTTTCCATAGCTTGGCTTGCAGTTTATTGAAAAAGCTTGCTAGATCGTTTAAATTCATGTCCAAACCATAAAGAATGATAGATTCAACTTTTTTTGAATAAAATTCAAATAGTGGACTTAGAGAAAATTTACAAAGTTTACGACAAATAATTCTCATTTGATTCTGTAAAGGTATCACTTTTTCTGCAATCGCACGTTGCCAAAAAAGTGCAGATGAATTGTTTGCCAGATTATATCCCAAATAGGTTATCTGGACTGCAATTTGAATGATAGAGGACTCTAAGTGCCACCGAAACTTCCAAATCTTTTTTTTCGAAGAAAGTATCAGGATATTTGATTTTGAGGGATTTATAGTAAGGTTATTTTTTCTGCAATACAACATAAATGTCTCTAATTTATTTTGCAGCCCAGATTGCGTACTATCAAATAGTAATATATCATCGGCATAAGCCAACCACGAGAGATGAATCATCCCCAACTTCACAGAGTAAGATTTAGAAGAATCCCAAATACCTTCAATATCATGGAGGTATAAATTAAAAAGCACTGCTGCGAGATTGCATCCCTGTTTAACGCCAATTGCCGTTGGAATAGAATCTGTTAGAATACCTTTACTTGAAATACGTACTCTAATGGAAGTGTGTTGGTGCAGAAGAGCAATAAGCGCCACCAAACTTGGTGGAAAATTAAGATTTATCATTTTTTTCCACAACCTATTACGAATTACAGAATCAAATGCTGAAGATAGGTCGAGTGATGCAATAAAAATCGGACCATGTGCAGAATTATGAGCTTCCGCAAGTAGATGAGCAAGGACGGAAGCATTCAACTGAGTCCCCATATTTTTTCTAAAACCCGTCTGTACTTTATTTAGAGTTTTTTCTGTTTTGATGTGTTTCTCAACTTCATTGAGTAAAAGAAGGGCAAAAAGCTTGGCAGCGACATCAATAAGGGCAATTGGCCTAAAGAAATTGGGATCGGTGCAGGGTCCTTTTTTATGTAAGGGAATAATAATAGACCTGACCCAAGAACACGGAAGAGATTTGGTTGAAAAGATAGATCTAAATATCCTCAAAAAGACATTAGCCCAAAATATAGGGTCATCTTTTATGACACATGGCGGTAAACCGTCAGGGCCAGCACACTTCGACGGTTTCAGCTTCTCAATTGCTGCTATGACATCATTGAGCTCCCACGGACAGTGCTCGGGTATATGTTTCAATAGATATGACATATCTTCTTCACAGAAACTCGTCGGAAGACGATATTTATGTTCAAAGAATGAAAACCATGTATTACCATCAATTGCAGGTTCCATATGGGCTACATTTGAATTGTCTGGTGTTCTAAGCATTTTCCAAATATCACGAATGTTGTGATTACATAAAAGCTGAACCATGTTTTGATTATTAGACAAGTGAAAAGCGCACCGAGCAGCCTTTATCTTAGATTTATATATTCTGAGCACCTTCTTTTTTGCGCTCAAAGCCAATCTCATTTGCTTGATATCAAATTCTTTTTTTAGCGCACGTAATGCAGTGTTCTTTTCAGATTTCAATTTCGAGAGTTTATTTGACAATGCATTAAAAGGATGTAACTTCTGGGTATGATCCAAAGCTTCATCAGCAAGATCCTTAAGATGAGACTGGATCATCTGCATGTTCCATTCGAGGATTGTGCCAAGCGACATGTCACAAACAAACATGTCGGGCCACCAATCACGATTGACTAAAAAAGTCAAGCGCCGACAAATAGACTTGTTCCAACGGATCGAAATAAACGATCTATCCCCCTGGGCCAAAGCTAACAAGTGGGCCCTATCAAATAACTCAGTTGGCCCTGACAACGTGCATTCTAAGATGGCATGATCTCCATAGGGCAGGAAAGATGGTTTAACCAAAGAAAGTAAACCCGAAAGCTCTTTGGAACTCACTATGTAGTCAATGGTCGAAGAGGCATTACCCCTGTGCCAAGTGCAAGATGATTTAGATCGATTAAAGTTAATAATACACAAATGCCAACTAGACAAAAAGTTACACCAACTTAGGCCATTCTGAAACGATGTTTTAAAATGTTGCGAAGATTCCAAAGGAATGGAGATCTTAGATGATGCTTCTAAATAAGAATTAAAATCGCCACCGATCAATAACTCAATCGTTGGCTGTATTTGGAAGAATTCTAAGAACGAATCATTCAGCATATTAATAGCATTCACAAGAGGGAGAGATTGAGGATTCCAATATAATGATATCAACAACAACCTTCTTGGCACACCCACGTTAAAGGTAACATCCAGCAAGAGAAAGAGTTGGGTCGCAAACGTGTGATTTATTACAAATCTAAGATCATTATTAAGTAGGATGGCAATTCCACCTACAGGCCGGCCAGACACCGAGCGTGCAGCACCTTGTTGCACAACCGTAAACCCGTCCACATATAAATCATGAACACACATGGTTTCTTGTAACAACAAGATCGAAGGTAAAGCACTTATATGCCTATCTAGAAACCATTTCGAAATATTGTGAAAACCGCAGCAGTTCCATGAGCAAATGGTAAGGTTTTCACACTATGACGAAACTATGGAACTTCCACCTAAGGAAGATAGATTCATCGGAGGGGCTGCATTAGGCAAATTCACCAATATTCCATTCAATACAGCAGTCAGCGAAGCTAAGTGAGTTAAGATTTGTGCATTCTCACTATGGACAGCTGGTAAACCCTCCACACTGGGCTCCTGTTTCTTCACCACAGGCAAGATATATTCCAAGAATTTCATAGCTGTTTCCACAGAATGGAAAGCTTGTAATTCGAGTCCCAAAAATAACAAATCGGATTTATGTTCCCAGAGCAGTCTCGCAATAATCGGAGAGACTACTTTGCACAACATCCGATTGTTATTCTCCAAGGGTAATTTAACCCAATCTACATCATGTGAGACCAGATTACGTAAGGAGGAAATTTTGTATAGAGAATTCATCAAAAAACCACGGTTGATAGGGGCCGTGCCATTAATCTTTGGATTACTAATCCAGCCAATAAGTATCTGATTTTCTTCAGAGATGTCATTAAATTCAGGTAGGCTCTTGTCAGGTATAGAGCTTAGAACTGAAGACTGCCCAGTTATAGCAGGATATGTGGATAAAGGAGGCCCTCCTTGCTGTTCGACCTGGGCATCAGGTATAGATGCCAAGCCCAGAGTCGGCATTACCATCTTAGCCATATTATCGACAGGTACTGCTACATGCTCCCATTTCAGTACTATAGGCAGGTGTTCAAGAGCATCTGGCCTCACAACACAAGTTTCGTGACATGTCTCAGACGAAGGCTGAGAAGGAGGCAGAAAACTACAAGGAACAGGCTTAGGCAGCATTGCCTGCCCTAAGGACGTAGTAGATGCATCATCGGCGCTTGCTACATGCATCTCCCCAGTTAACACTGTGTGACAAACAGATTTTTTATTCTCGATCATAGGAAAAAACTTATTCAAATTTGTTTGGCTGATAACAGCAGGTGGAAGTTCTTCAACAGTACTAGTGCTGAATACAGCAATACATCTGTCATCTACATTCTGCTGCAAAGACAAACCCTTATTTACACTGTTTGTACCCTTTAATTTACTCTTTTGATTTTTTTTAGGAGCTTTGATTTGTAGTGCAATTTGGCTCTCGTTAGTTAATTGACTAGCATTAATTTGAAGATCTACTTCTCCAATATGTGATATAGTCGGAGAGGCCAAAGTCACTACCTCCTTAGAAGCTTCATTCTGTGTAACATGTTCTGTGGTGAAGATATTAGAAGCACCTTTCTTGTTTTTGTTCGCTTTGTTTTTACGTTTCACTGCTCTCTGGAATGCCTTCTTCATTTTACGGGACGCATGATACGTGTGATTATTCAATTCATTTTCTTCGACTACTACCTGCAACTCGGCAGATTCGATGATATTCGTGAGAGCCGAGGGACTGTCAGGCGTAATCTGATCTACCATACATGTAGGTGAACTGATACAAGGCTCACACATATCTAAATTAAAGAGCTTAGAATTATACATAATATTTTCAATTTGCAATATTCTTTCATGGTGTAATTTAGCAAGATCTACAAGCTCTATAGGCGGAGAAGTCACACTAGGCTGACCCTCAACCGCCGCTTGGGCTACCGCAGATGCAAATGAAGTAGGCATACCATGTAATAAAAGTGAGGCATTGGTTGTTTGAGTGCTTTGAGAGGTTAAGACCTGCGGAGCAGGAGAGGAGAACACATTCCTCCTTACAAGTTCCACCATACGCTCTGGACATTTTACATGGAAATTATGACAGGCTTCTTGAGCCAGCATAAAACCCTCAATCTTGGCCAGATGAAGTGAATTTGCCACAACAGAATCTTTCAAATCTTTTAGGAGTACATGAGTAAGTTCATGCCCTTTATCAAGCAGATTGAGAATTCGTGTCAGAACAGGAAAAGATTGTAATTCCTGTTCTGTTTGAAATATCGAATTTCCCATATTGAGAATAGGAGAGCTTGAGGTATGGGGAAAAGCATGCTCCATAGGGGAAGCCTGGGGGAGCTGTGTAACGGGAGATTTCACCCTTGAGGCTTCTTCAGAATTGGATACCCCAGGTGATTGCAAACCACCCAGAAGATTACTGCACATATTAGCAAAAACCTGGGGAACTTCCCTGCTACTAAGAGAGGCATCCATATTATATAAAGGTAAAGGATGAAAGTGTACCTGATCGCGCAGGCCACAAGACACTGCCGCTGGAGTTGATGGCCCCAAAGATAGACTAATGCGTCTTTCTAAAGCATCGATTATCCCAGGTGCTAACATTGATATGTCAGAAATCGGTGGATAAGATTTCCCCGTCTCATCTGCAAAGGCTACCACCGATACATTGGCCTCGTTGGCAGATTTCAATGTAAAAAGGGGAAATGCATTAGAGGGCGCTGCCGACTCGTGCAATAAAGTGCCGTTAGGAGGAGGCCCTGAGCCTTGCAACAACACGTTTGATATGTCATCAGTGCAGGTTACATTAACACATAAAGGCAAGTGATTTTCTTCTAGAGTCGGGAGAGGCTCCATATTTACCAAAGACTTTGTAGTGCTTCTCAAACATTTACCACTTCTTAAGGTCGACAATGTGCCCTCCACATAACTCATTGCCTAGCTCAGGCCGATACAGCAAAACAATTGGTAGAACTGCTTAAACAAACTTGCAGTACTACACTGAGAATCCTGTATCCATGAAGCATGCCATACTCACAACAGAACACGACCCTCACAGCGCCCCGCTCCGCGCACCGCGAACAGCAAACAGCCCTTTGCAGTCCTTCGCGAGTGAGCAGCTCGTGTGCGCTGAGGGTCCGTGTTGAAATAGCCACAGAAAAGAAGGCGTTTCCAGTTCAGGGGAAAGGAAACGTGTCACCACTCACCTTTAATATGAAAAAAAATAAATAAAGTGTATTAATAACTGGTAAATGCAAGGCGAGTTAGCCTCCTAAAGAACACCAGCCACTAAATACACAATTCTCAAAACACAATTTCCGAGGGAACAATCAAAGCACCTGATGCCGCGGAAGTCAGGCAAAAAGCGGTGTTGCACAGAAAGACTTCCTCCAGGGTGAAGTCGGCGTGCAGACACTCAACAGTAAATGGGAAAATATCCAATGTCCAGCAAAGTCAAGTGGGCGGCAGAGCGAGGACCAGCAAACAGCCCTTTGCAGTCCTTCGCGAGTGCGCAGCGCGTGTGCGCTGAGGGTCCGTGTTGAAATAGCCACAGAAAAGAAGGCGTTTCCAGTTCAGGGGAAAGGAAACGTGTCACCAGTCACCTGATGCCGCGGAAGTCAGGCAAAAAGCGGTGTTGCACAGAAAGACTTCCTCCAGGGTGAAGTCGGCGTGCAGACACTCAACAGTAAATGGGAAAATATCCAATGTCCAGCAAAGTCAAGTGGGCGGCAGAGCGAGGACCAGCAAACAGCCCTTTGCAGTCCTTCGCGAGGACATTTGTAATATTGTAATTGACATTTGTAATATTGTCTCATACACAATGCACACTTTTCTGCAATATGGGACATTTTCTCAGCGAGCAGCCTGGGGGCGGGGTCAGGGAGGATCTTTTGTTTCCCATGAAAATGCACAACTTGTTTGTTGCCAATGAACACTTCTGGTTATTCTTGGAAATTGAGCCCAAAATTCACTTTGGCAGAGATACTGGTAATTGAGCATTTTATTTATTTGTTTATTTATTTGATATTAGTAAGGCACCTATACAACAAATTGTGTTTCAGTTCGACACCAGGCAAAAAAAGGGGGTGGAGACAAGGGAGAAAGATAACAATAGCGGTCCTGCTAGGCCTTGTGACATTCGGATTGTGGAAGTGCAGTAACAAGAAGTGCGAGGGAGCGGGGGGCTGGTCTGCGCGACATGCGATGTGCTAAGGTGCCGAGGGAAGCGCACGGTAAAGAGCAGTTTCCGTGCCTCTGGCTGCTCTGAAGTCAGACTGTTGGTCATGGAGGCAACCAACAGATCAGTTGGGAGATGACCAGCTTCTCCAGTAGTTTGCCCAGGAAGAGGGCGATGGAGATAGGGCAGTATTTAACCGGGCAGGAGGGGTCGGCAGAGGGCTTTTTGAAGAGAGGATGCACAAGGGAGTGCTTGAGGGGTAGCGAGAAGGAGCCAGTGGCAAATGAGTGATTACAGAAATCGGCCAAGGATGGCGCAAGTGAGGGAATGTTGTCCTTGATAGTTCTGAAGGAGCAGAGCAGCACCTGTTTGGAGGAGACATTCTTAGAGAGGACTTGTCTAGAGACCTCATCCAGTGCTATGGGTCAAGAAAGAGGAGAGGGGAGTCAAGAGAGGCCTGGGAACTGTGGAGGGACGAGAGAGGAGAGTAGAGGAAAGTGAGGACAAGATGTTCTGAGTGTTGGTTAAGAAGTGGGAGGCCAGTGAAGTACAGAGGGTCAGGGGTGGCAGGGGAGAATTGGAGACTCCAGTAGGATTGGAGAGTTCCTTGCAGATTTTAAACAGTTTGCCTGTGTTGTTAGTGGCCCCTGAGATGCGGGCTTGGATATGGGCCATCTTCTTCGAGTGAATGGAAATTCTGTATTGCCTTTGGAGCAGGCGGCAGGCCAGTCTGTCAGAGGATGTGTCTGAAGCCCAGCACTTCCGCTCAGCAACTCTGCACTTGCATTTCAGAGAGGCTAGGTCGGAGGCTAGGTCGGAGTCATACCAGGTGTCGTAATTGGAGGCAGGCTTCAAGCGGATCCTCAAGACAGGCAGAAGGATATCCAGGGTGTTGGTGATAGAGAGGTGAAGATTAGCAAGGGCAGAGTCAGTGTTGGAGACCATGGCAGGAGTGGGAGGGGGAATTAAAGTGGCAGCAAAAGCAGCGACTGACATCAGTCGAATGACGGAGAAGGAAGTGCAGGCAGAGGCTTAGCCGGGGGACCTAAGAGATCCAGGTGAGAGGACAGGAGAACATGGTACTGAAATATGGTTTTACACTATACCAGATGTGTCCAACTCCAGACCTCAAGGGTAGGAATCCTGAATGGATTTCAGGATGTATCCCTCATTAATATTCACGAGGAGACAATTGCATACATTTAGAATCATACATGCAAATGTATCTCATGAATATTAATGAGGGTTATTCTGAAAATCTGACATGTTTCCAGCCCTTGAGGCCTGGAGTTGGACAACCCTGCACTATACCATAAGTGATGGAACAAGAAGAAAAAATAAATAACGTGCATGCACGTGTGTGGGCATAGCTCTCATGTGCTGATGCTTCGACTTGAGATGAATGATAAGGAGCAACCTAGTGGCAAAGTGAGAGACGGCACTTTCAAAAGCTATGTCCTGCGTGCATTAACTATAAATTAGGACCATAATAGTGGGACATGTGCTACTGAGATGACAACGTTGCATATAAAAAAAAGTGCAACATATGGAAATGTTTATTTGAACTACAGTACAAGGAGTGTACTGGGCTCTGGCAAGGAACTCTAAATTGGCGGTACAGCACTTCGGCTGGTGTTTATGTCCACATATTTAATGAATGCCCAATGGCTAATACCTAGTCTAGTGAAAATGTCCTATACGCGAACTCATCTGTCAATCAGGAACGTCACCTGGAAGAGGTTGAACCCACTGAATGACCTTTCAAACTGCAATGCCCAACAAACGGCAGTAAATGTTTGGATGGCAAAGTTCCTAATCAGAGGGGAAAAGCAAACTCTGAAAAGTGGAAATACAAAGGTCAAATGTGTGTAAGATATGCTAGCCATCAAACGTGAGCGATCGATCTTCTAACAGAGAAACGCCAGAGAACATATTTAGCAACATGGGGTGGGTAATAGATTGTTATCCCTGAAGTCCAGGGTGTTCAAGGTTAAGAGATATCGATTATGCTAACTCTTACCTTTCGCTGCATATGAGAGCCACTTCGGTATGAACATTTGTCCTCATGGCTGCCCACGGGTGCACTGGGCCGAAAGTGATTAAGTTGTCCTGGCTGCTCTCAGTAGCCATATGCAATTATATGTTCAGTAATGATTTCCTGTATGTGAGAAAGACTGCTTCCTAGAGAGGTTAATATACAGAGGAAGTTAAATCATTGGCAGAGTCTTCGCAGAATGCTGTGCTGCAACTCTAGGCACATAAGCACATGTATCTGCAGGCAGTAGAGTCGCTTTGCAGCACCCGCGGCGCTGAAGCGAGGGGGGGAGTGGGTGGAATGCGTTTAGCAGCCAGACCACTTCTTAGCAGAGATGCTCATCATTTGGAACAGAAGAATTAGGGAAGCAGAGTTTTGGGCAGTTCTTTTCGCAGGCTTCCTGCCAAAGTGGAACACTTTAAATTAAATATGGTCAATATTCACAATTTTATATATTTTTTGTCTCCGTAATGTACCCGTTAGCTCTAAGGGGTGCATACATGTTCCTATCATTTATTAACATACAAGAAACAAAACAAACACCTCGTAGTTAGCATAAGTGATGGATTCTCTTCTCAGTCGTCGAACACGAGCTGTTACGTGTTCCTAATGTCGCGCAAGGTGGTGACGCTGAAGCCGGAGTTTGCAGGTGTTCATCCTTTGCAAAGCACCACGCTGGATTTGCCTTTGGAACTGAACGATGACTAGATGAGTAGCAGGCAGCTTTCATCTGCGTGGCAGCCTCTGTTCTAAGAGCTTGACATGTAAAACAGGACATTGTGTATAATGGGTACCATTTTTCAAACTATCTGTGTGGCCCAAGGTGTACTGTGTGATTAGGCGTTTTTCATTCCCCTTGCACTAGGATCCCCCTCTGTAATGAAAAGTATGTTCCTTGAAGAGCCCCAGTTGCCACCCAGTGGGGGCCCTTTTCTATGTTCTTGGAGTGTGAAAGTAAGGCACGAAAACAAAGGGATACGCAGTTTACACTATGGGCCTCATGACGATTTGGGTGGTAGCCCTTGGTAACGCCGTTACCGCCGCATTTAAGGGTCCACCCAATCACGAGTCTGGCAGCATTTACCCCCAGCCTTAAACTGGGGGTAAATGCACCAATGTAACGTCCATTTTCGGGCGCAATTAGCACAGTGCTATTAGTGCATGCTAATTGTGCCGAAAATGCCCCTTTGGGTCCAATGGACCCAATGGGGAATACCCATTACCGCCCAACCCTTGATCCAGCGCTAATAGTGCCGACTGGGTGGCAGTAACGCTATTAGCCCGGGCGGTATCCCAGCGGTAATACCGTCGGGATACCGCCCAGCTCGTGATGAAGCCATATACCTTTACACACCGCTGGATTTTCATTCTGTTTGGAGGTGGAATAGGAGCTTGGAAGGAAATCCTACTACGCCTTCAAAAATCTGGTTTTATACCAGCATGGCATTTTCCTGATAGTGTGATATCCAACAGATTCCTATGGAATCTGCTAAAAGCAGGCAGATTCCAGGCATACGTATCAGGAGGCATTTACACATTTTGCAAAACACAGTGCAAAAGCAAAGGATATAGGCAATTTAGCCTGTTTTTACATTTGTTTTGTACTCTGTTTTGCAAAGGCTTGAAATTGCTCAGAGGGTTATCTAACCACATGTAAGGGTTAACACTGATGAACCGCTACATGCACTTTTTATAAAATGACCCCCAATAAGTTGGAAGAAGTTCTTACGCATCGTTTCCACAGTCACTTGCAACACTAATGTGCAAGTCTACTAAATATTTCAGAACACAAAAGCGGAAAAGACTAGGAAGCTCATTTAGGAGTCCCGCGTAATTCGGTGGTGGGGATCCTTTACGTGTACACACATTTGCATGGCGGAGTGCAACAGTGCAGGGCAAATGGTGGCCTACAAGCTTGAACGCCGCTTTTTGCCCTACATTTTTGCACTCCACAGTGCAAATTGAGTAAACACTACCTGCCATGTACACATGGTAGCCAGCATTTACAATGGATCCCACACATGTCCTGTTATTTTACCTATCTATGTACAAGTGCCGTGTTGCCTCAGGGTTTGGGTGCTACACAAATGCAATAAATAAATAAATAAATAAATCCCTATGGGTTCCGCCTGTTTTTAGCTGGCACATAAATCCAGGTGACCCCATGCGGAGCCATAGTATTTGTGCTGGCATGAAAATCCATGCTGACACAAATGCAGGAGCATTTGCATGGCAGAGAGGAAAGGAACGGCGGAATCTTAAGGAGCGTTCAGCCCCTCCTCTGCACCATACAAATGCAGGAAAATGGAGCGTGAAGTAAGCCCATCGGTGGTCAAGGGAAAACACTGGGAAAGGAGGGATGAGCTGGAGGGCAAAAGGAAGAGGACTGGGAGCGGGGCAAGAGCAGGTATCTCATGCGTTAGTATTGCAAGTGTAAAGGGTTAGCAATAAACACATTAAAACACTCTTGTGAGCATTTTCCAAGCTTCATGCTGACACACAATTTAACATTACAGGTCAAATGAACATCACATTTAATAGCTGGCAGATTACCAATGGCAGTGAGGGGTTCGGAATTGCGGTGCCTACTAAGTGCAACGGAAGGGATACCTCACAGCATAGGCCACGGCAAGTTGTGCAGTTATTTGGATTTTCAGGTTCATGATTAGGGCTGGGAAAATCGTTCTCAGTATGTGAAGTAGGAGATCGCTGCAACTAGACACTGTGGTATGCATTACTTTTGCAGAATGGCAACTGTGCCGCATATGTTTTAGCTGCATTTTTTGGCTATTTCATTACCTCAAAGAGGTAGATGGTATGTTGGGGGTACGGTATATATTGGGGTGAGGTGGGAGGTGAAATGGGGAGGTGCACCCCCACCCCTTTTTTTACTGTTAAAAAACAGCAAAGTCAGCAAAATAAATTCTGCAAAGTTGTCATTCGGCAAACAAAAAGCGGCAAAGCTTCATAGAACCAACAGTGCTTCTATTTGCTGGGAGAAGGAGGGGTCCTAATCACCAGGAGGGTGATGAGGCCTTGATGGGAGGTTAAAATGTGGGCATAGCTAAAGCTTGGGTTGGACTCATCCAGTGTTGATAGGAGGACAAGTCAATATGATGACAATTAAGGAAGGGTACCTACAAGGTGAATTTTCATGTGGGTGCTATCTGCCTAGATGCTGACCACTTATCAAAGGATATGCCAACTTTCTACCACTCCACACATTCTCCCTCAGTCACTCTCTCTCTCTCTCTCTCCCACGCTCTGCCGCTCAGTATCTAACTATCACTTTCGCTCTAAATCTTTTGCTCGCCCTTTGTGAAAATGTCCTTTTTTGGATTCCAATGATCTCTAAGCCACAGAATTTCACCACTTAGGTCTCATTGCCTGTTTTTACTTCTTTATTTAAAACAATGTTTGCATTACAATTGTTATTTTACAACGCACTTAATACTGGAGACCAGTTTCTAGGTGCAAGACCAGGATTTGAACCTGTGTTGCTATGCGTTGTCTTGCTTTCAAGACAAACACATTGCCCCTGAGCTATCCTCCGGCCTATCCTCCCATTGGTTTTCAAGTATAACAATTCACAGCCTGGCAATTATATAGCAAATAATGTCTCCGCATTACGGTCAACTGCAGGTGCATCCGTAACGGAGGTGTTCTGTGTATCGGCGGGGAAGCCCTGATGGTGTAGGGGCCCCTGCTCATGCGCGTCGGCCCCTGCGGGCCTACAATGCAGTGCGCAGCAATAAAGGACACAACCGGTAGTGACGGTGCATAAACCCAGACTGGTGCCTGCTTTGCAGTTCCGGTGATTCCTTTATTCTTCCTGTCCCGCCCCCAGCATGTGACCTCGGTCTCCCGCGATACACGTGACATCACAGGAGGCAGGTAACACAGATGTAGACAATGAACTTCCGTAATAGGACTTGAGAACAATAAGGTAAATATGAACACACGAACTGGAATAGGGTGAATAATCTTTGGGCCTCGCAGTTGGAGTGTCGAACACTGAAAGAGTTTCTTCATGCAACAAGGTATCTTAGCATTGTTGAACAGCGGGAGCAGGGACTTTCAACCAATATTTTGGAATCAGTAGTTTAGCAAAGAAGCAGATGTGAAAGGGTGAACGGTCTGACTCTGTCAAACGGGCCCAAGGTTCCTCCCAGCATGGGGTAGGCAGCCTATTGGGGGAAAGCCTTTGTGAACATTGACTTACTTGGTACAGGAGAGACAATGAAAGCAAACAAGATTGACCATATGGTTGGCTGGAAGGAAATGATGACAGAAAGGGGGTGCGGCTAAAGGCCTTTATGAAGACTTCATGGGGAAATCCTAGCCCACAAGGGAAGAAGAGGAGAAGAGTTGTCATTAGCTGAGCTACAGATGCTTCCAAGAAAGAGCTGACCCCCGTAGTCAAAGTCTATCTGCAATGAGTGGTGTTTGGGTGGCGTCAGCGGAGCTGGGAGAAGTCAATGAGACCAGAGAGGAGGGTATAGCAGGTGGAGGAGGACTTGAAGGAGATTTATGGAGTATTTGGGGATAGCAAAGGTAATATGTTGGAACTTAGGGAATAGTACCAATTTGGCAGTTTGTGTATCAGTGAGAGAGCGATTGAAGGAAGTTTTGGAGGACGAATGGGTCAAGAGTAGAAGTGTTTGTTTGTGTGTGTGCGTGTGTGTGTGAGAGAGAGAGATAGAGAGAGAGAGAGAGAGAGAGGGAGGGAGGAGGAGAAAGCAGAGCAGAGTCAGGATAGGGTTGGGAGAAGTGATGTTTAGAGGGAAGTGAATAGGATCAGGAGAGTAGCTGGAGGTTAGAGGTGGGAGGCAGGAGAAGGGAAATCCAGAACTAAGACAAGGAGACAGAGTGGAGAGAGAGCGAGACAGAGAGAGAGAGACCGAGAGAGAGATTAGGAGGGCGGAGAAGGGAGAGGGAGAGAGACATGAACAGGAAGTGGGGTGTGCAGATGGGTGAAGCAAGCAAGAGTGAAGAAAAGGTTGAGAAACAGTCATCTGGACAAAGGGCACCAGGGCAAACAGACTACCCCGCTAGGACACTGGAGGAATTATATATGCCAAACCGCCTTTAGGTCTCCCTAAAATAGGACTATCTTGGACAGTGCGGGTACCATGGCTACAGTGAACCTGTGTGGTATAGCAGTGAGCCTGGGCAAGGTGGGTGGGAGCCCCCTTCAAGGATGAGCAAAAACATTCAGGGCCTAGCCCTAGACCTGGAGCCCAGCTGACTCTTTTGTATATATTTTCATGATGAAAGTTAAACACCTATCTTTATCGACTTGTCCACTGGATTAGACATCCATGAAAACATATCTTAAGGGGAGCGCTAGAGAGCCCAGTCAGAGATGGCCGCAGGTCCATGAGCTCCTGAATAACCCTGGAATATTTGCCCCGTATCCTGCCTCAAGCAAGCTGCCACACACTATCGGGAGAGCTGCCCAGAGTGTGAACCCATGGTGCATGTCTGCACCAAATCTGAGGTCGAGCGGTGCCTGTGGAGCGAAGTTGCAGGCACCAAAGTGGTCCTTTGTGAATGGCGTGAGAGGGGCCTAGTGAGCACGGGAAGTGAAGGGGACTGGAGGGCGTGCCTCCCCTGCTCTGCACCAGAGGAAGTGATCCCCTGGAGTTTCTCAGACAGGGATGCTATCCCTGGCGCTGGGAGAACGGACACCAGAGATAAAGAAGGAGAATCACCGATGCACCAAAGCGGAGGGCCGGAGAAGGCAAATGTCATTGGTAGGTTGAATAGCCACGGTGTGGTGAGTGGCCACCTCCCGGCTGTGGGGTGGGCAGGCGTGCATGCAACAGTGTGTCCCTCGGAAAAGATTACGGAGCAAAGGACTCGTGCCACTGGTGGATGCTGTACTGCCACCACGTAATAAGTGCAGAGACCTAACATGGGAGGCTCGAGCTCGGGCACGTGCAACCGCTGCCCAGAACCCTATCCGCAACATTGCACAACAACAACTCTCTTCCCGGGGGGGACAGATGCTGCGGAAACTCTAAGAAACCCCAAGCACAGAGCTAGGCACAGAGGAGAGGGACTGGGTAGATAGCCCTTCACTGCGCTCCTGCCAGACAGGGCCAATGGCACACCTGAGGACACATGAGGGTGGTGCACAGAGGGCCAGGGGATAACAGCTGGCACGCCACGGTGGACTTGTATTGGTCACACAGAGGCTAGAAGGAGTCGCTGGTGGGCGCCTGGCTAACTTTTTGGGAACCCGGAGAGGCTGCACTGCGCTGACCCACTGGAGACGTGCAGACCACACCATGTCTAAAGCACAGAAGGTAGGCAAACAGCAATCCATGCTGCAATTCGAATCCACGGTACCGCCAAGGGACGGTGCAGCTGAGAAGGAAGCCTGGGGGGGCCTTGCAGACCACATTGACTGTCCCGGGTGAGGTGCTCTGCGATATCCAATCAATGCTTGGTTGGGTGCAGGCGAGTATCCAGTGTTAGACAGCAAGATGACCACCTTAACCTGCAACGTAGATCATATGCAGGTTTGCCTAGACAAACACAGTGAGCGACTGGATGAGGTGGAGAGGAGAATATCCACAACTGAGGATGAAAAAAACCACAGCCGTGAGAGAACTAGCTGTGCTCAGGAAGGCTGTGAGAGACCTAACGGAAAAACAAAATGACTTGGAATCCCAGTCCTGGCAAAACAATCTACGGATTATAGGGGTGCCTGAGGTGGCGGACCCTCCCCGCCCGTTAATAGCCAGACTACTGAATTACCGGGACAGAGACAAAGCACTACAGAAGGCCAGAGAAAAGGGCTCCCTGAGATATCATGATGCACAGATCTGTATATTCCCGGACTTCTCAGACAAGGTATAGTCATCAAGGAAAACCTTTCTGGATGTGAAGAAGAGACTCAGAGGGTATCAGGTAATAATATCCCCATATATATGGTCGCCTTAAATAATATCGCCGGGAAAATGTCGTGGCAATATTATTTGGGTGGCCATATATATGGGCACAGGGGCAAAAAAATAAAAAAATAAAAATAAAAACATTAAAAAGTTTGGGGGTTGCAGGGGTGTCCCCCCGCATGTTCCATGCAATAATATTGCCACAAAAAACGCCATTTTTCAGTGATATTTTTGCATGGCGAGATTTTTGTGGCGACATTATTACATGGAACCACTCAGAGACAGGGGCATTGCGTATGCAATGCTGTTCCCTTCCAAACTCAGGATAGAACATGATGGAAGGGCATATTTCTTCCATACTCCAGATGAGGCAAACTCCTTCCTTGGGTCCCTGCCAAGGGCTCTGCGAGACAGAGGCAATAATAATTGAGTGAAGCATTCTAAGAGTCATTTTAGCAGGACGAGCAGATCGTCAGTTTTAGATGCATGGTAGCAGCTGGGGTGCCATTTCCGGACAGGGTGGCCGGGATGACTGGATCCTAGCGAGCCCCCAGGCGTGAACATACATGTGTTATGGGGAAGGTGTGGGGGGGACTGGAAAGTTGGTCTTGCTGGTGGGGTTAGCGGGGGGACATAGTTGGAGTTTGGCTGAGGGGAGTTTATGAAATGGGGGATGGGGAAGGGGTTGTTGGGTCAGCACGAAAGCACTGGCAGTTGGTTCATATGAGGGACATGGGTCGATGCACGGGAAGTTCCAGTTTAGGAAGAGTCCACATGGAAAGCAGGTTGGAAAGCTGGTTCCTAAGAGTTAGTCCTGATGGGGTCACTTAAGAGTATCAAATGGAAGGTGAGGGGCCTGAACTGCCGGTCCAAGCGCTGCAGAGTGTTGCTATATATGAAGAGACATCATGTGGGGGTTGCGTTTCTGCAGGAGACTCACTTGACGCCGGGTGGGGAATCAAAATTTACGCAAAACGGGTGCGACATCGCTATTTCGCATCCTATTCCTCATACTCCAGGGGGGTGTACGTTCTTCTACATAACTCTGTGGAATTCCTGATGATTACGGTGGCCAGGGATCAGCAGGGGAGGGGACTGGTGGTGCAGGGAACCATCCGGGGCCGGCTGTACATATTGATTAACTACTATGGTCCGAACCAAGAATCCAAAGAGACCCTAAAGTGGATTGACCAACAACGGGTGGGGCAATCAGTGGGGGAGATCATGTGGGACAGGGATTTTAATGCAGTTATGGAGCCCGATATGGATCATACAGGGGAGGTTTACCCCCGGTCTTGAAGGTTACAAGTAAGCTACAAGACATGTGTTGGAGATGGGAGATTAATGATGTATGGCGGACCAGGAACTCAGCGATCAGGGAATATACATACCACACCTCAGCTCATGCCTCGGCATCTAGGCTGCACTACTTCCTGGTATCCAGCGCACTGGTGGGGTCTCTGAGACATCTATACTGGCACGCACACTATCGGATCACGCCACGGTACAGCAGGCTATGAAGCTGCCCGGAAGGGTAAGTGGGAGGGGCCAGTGGGTATTTAAGAGCGTGGAGCTGTCGGATGGGGTGTTCCGAGAGGGGTTGTCCAGAGCCACAGACACCTTCTTTGAGGTTAACGACAGGTCGGTTGGGTCCAATGCAACGCTGCATGCGTTCAATGAACTGGCGCACAGAGAGGAGAAGTTCCTTCAGGGGAAGGTGGCGGTGAGACAATATGGGGCGGGGCAACGCCCTGGCAGGCTACTAGCTGTGGTCGCTAAGCAGGACAACATCAAAAATCGAGTGATATCCATAAGGGACGAGCAGGGCGAGGAGCAGTTTGCATATTCGGATATAGTGCAGGAATTCTGTAGGTTCTACAGACAGTAGTACTCTTCTCATTTATCGGTCTCTTCACAGGAGATAAATTATTATTTAGATCAAGTGGCCCTGTATTGGTATTTGGACAAAGAGAAGGAATGACTGGGCCATCCTGTATCGTTAGAGGAGGTAATGTCAGCTGTTAAGTCACTCCCATCGGGGAAAGCCCCGATGCCGGATGGTTACACTGCTGAGTTTTATATGTTTTACACACAGAAACTGGCGCCCTACCTGTTCCGGATGTATCACCGAAGTCTGGGGGAGGGCCACCTGCCAGACTCCTTGAGGAAGGCCATTGTAGTGGTGTTGCTTAAACCGGGGAAAGAAGCAGATGATTGTTCATTATACCGGCCAATCTCCCTTATCAAAGTGGACAACAAAATACTGGCCAAACTATTGGCGTCCGGGCTGGCGCCACTAATGAATGGAATGGTAAGGGTGGACCAGTCTGGGTTTATACTAGCACGCTCCACCTCATTTGGGCTGTGCAGGATGTTCAATCTGATGGTGGCAGTGCCCCAAGATAATCCAGTGGTGGCTGCACTACTGGACACCACAAATGCATTATACTTGGTGGAGTGGCTGTTTATGATGGCGGTGCTGAACAAATTGGGGGCGGGAGCACAGTTTATCATGCTGGTTGTGCTGCTCTACACCCAGCCCTCTTCCAGGGTCCAAGTGAATGGCCAACTTACGTCCACTATTCGGTTGGAGAGGGGCACATGGCAGGGATGCCCATTCTCGCTGCTGCTGTTTGCACTAGCAATCGAGCGAATAGCTGAGAGGATTAGAGAGTGACATATGCACAGGGGAGTGCAATTGGATACACATAGGGTGGTGGTCTCTCTTTATGGGCATGACATGGTCCTCTTTGTCACTGACCCTAAGTAATTTGGACCCGATTATGCAGGAGGTGATGGCGTACAGAGACTTTTCGGGCCTTCGCATCATCACTACGAAATCGACACTCTTCCTGCTCACGAGCAGTGTAGATCACTATGTTGACGGGTGGGGGTTTCAGTAGTGGGAGGATCATGCTCTCTATTTGGGGATTAACATTGCAAGAAATCTGCAAGGTCTACATGTCCATAACTATCGGAGAGTCTTGGCACGGGCCAGGGTAGATGTAGGTAGGTGGAAGGATCTTCCCCTTAACATATACAGGAGAATCTCACTGTTAAAGATGGTACTGCTCCCCTGGTTCCTATATGTGTACCTTATGTCCCACTAGAGATCCGGTCGGTGGTGCAACAGCTCATATGGGCTGGGAAACAGGCCAGGGTTTCCTCGGACAAACTTGTTGCACGCATAAATGAGAGTGGTTTAGCTTTACCTGACTGCGAAACATACTACGAGGTGGCCCAAGCCGGGTTCTTCGTGTACCGGTATGGTGACCATACTGGCAGGAGACACGTGGAGGTGGAGAGAGCGTTGGCGTCACCTTTTTTGGTAAGGTTGGTTATACTGACTGTGCCTGACGGAGCTCCTTTGGTCAATAATATGGTGGAACTGACTTGGAGGGCATGGACACGAATAGAGCATAAGACCAAGGGCGAGGTTCTCTACTCCCCAGTTCACCCGGTTACACATATACCGGGGATCCCCCTGACTAGTGGGAACGGATATGTCACATTTATGAAGCGTACGAACGTGACCTGCTTTCGGAACGCTTCCCGATTTAGCAGTTTATAACCTTGGAGGAAATGAAGGATAAGCGGGACCTCACATCCTTGGATGTGTTTCTATATTTCCGACTAAGGAACTCTTTCAGACAAAGATTTGCGTCTTTTTCCGGGGAACCGCAGGAAGCTATGTGCTTGACAAACTACTTCAGAGTGATCAGGACAGGAAAGTGGTGTCAGTCATGTACAGGATGAGCCTCAAGACCAGATTGAAATTCGGTACTCATCCCCGAGAGAAATGGGAGAACACACTGGGAAGGGGGATACCAGAGGAGGTATGGGGATATTGCTGTAAGGAGACAAGGAGGGTAGCTATGAATGCCCGATACAAATTAAATAATTTTAACTAGCTGCACCAGTTCTGCTACATACCAGCCTCGCTACACAAGTATTGCCCGGAGGCCTCTGAAATGTGCACAAGATGCGGTGGGGCTGTAGCTGATTTCCTTCACTTGGCATGTGGGTGTCATACTATTCAGTCATTTTGGGAGGGGGCATTCAAGGTGTTGGGGGAAATCACGGGGGAATAGACTGAACCCTGATCCAACACTGGCACTGTTGGGGTATACCAAATCGATCCCCAAGGGGTTGAGAAGGTTAGTGGGATTGCTGCTGCTTTTAGCCAAAAGATGGGCTGCAATACTGTGCGGCGGGACTCAATCCCTGAGGCTGGAGCAGTGGAACACAGATATACAGTATTGAAATGACATGGAGGCAGAATTCAGCAAACTGGCATATCCTCAGGCTAGGCCAAGAAAGCCCATTCTCGATCACCTCTGGACACTCCCCTTCGAACGCCGGGGGCATGGGTGTAACCAACATGGAACGAGAGGTGGAGGATTCAAATAGTAGTGTAAATTGGGCCGAAAGGACCATAAACCAGTACCCGGTTGTAAACATCCAGAATAATAGTGCTGTGCTCAATGTTGCTGTTGGGGGGATAATGTTGAAGTGTTGTAATGAAGAAAATATTAATACATTTTTTTTAAAAAAAACATATCTCAAGTGACCACATGGTCAATATATCTGTGATATTTCTAATTTCCCCCAAAATCCCATCCCAGAATGCGTGCATCATCAGGCATGTCCAGGCCAAATGCAGAAAAAAAGCTCCCTCATTTCCACATCTGGTGGACTTGCTAGGTTACATTTGGTTAATTCCTGTGTGGAGTGGTACAATTTGTTAACATTTTAAAACGGAAGTAGTTCACCCGTTCTACTAGTCATATGTACATATGTAACACAATTTGAAACACAATTTACTTAATGTATAAGAACCTTACAAATGCACAATAAGTAAATAACAGGTGCAACAGGGCTGCTAGGACTGTCACTATGTTGTTAGAACTGAGCCCAGACACAATTATACATCTGAAACATGTTTATTGAAATGTTTGCACAAACCAAAATGTATTGTGTCAGGGTGATGGTAAGGCTCAGCTAAAAAGATGTTAGGATGATGGTGTGAGTCCTAAAATGAAGTGTCAGAATGATAGCTCTCCTGGTGTAACAGAAAGGGAAGAGGCGAGGGTCGCTCCAGAATGGGGACAACAACACCAGAGATCTCACATCTTGCTCAAAAGGGGGTCAGTCAAGGAAATGTTTAGTGTACCAGAACAGTCCAAGTGAGGTGATAGGTTAAAAGTAAAGTGTCAAAACAATCCTCTAGGTACCAACAAGGATCAATTGTAAATCAAAAGGGTTCCATCCTCGGTGGGGGTGCCATTGCTCCTTCGAATGGGCCGGGAGGGCTTTACTGCGTTCTTCAACCCTCTTCTGCAGGTTACAGACTTAGCCAGCCACGGGCTGACAGTTCCAGGCAGATTTATTTTTCTTGAGGTCTCTGATGCTCCACCCTAGCGTTTTTCCTGAAGCGTCTGTTCATAGGCCAACAAGGCTTTCCTGCAAGGATGGACAACCTGTTGGGTCGGTCTGGTGCACCTTAGTGCGCCCAGGCAGAGAAGCATGTCCCTATTCATTCACTCCACCCACTTATCTTCTCTCTCGTTTGATTATATCTCTCCTGCTTAATCTGATTCTCCTGACCCACAAGCCTTCTCCTTTCTCCTATTCACGCCTGTTCTTTTCTCTTACAGTCCTAACCTCCTTTCTCTCTGAACTAGTCGCCCCTTCCTCCTTTAATACCTAAATATCCTCCAGTGACTCCTTCCAGACAATCTCCTTCTCCTGCACACGATTCCTCTGTTCCTCCTCTTTCCAAATGATACCCCTGACTTTCCTCTCGAAGCAGAAACTCCTCTGCCTTTGATCCCAAATGATTCCTTTCTCTTTTTCAAACTCAAACTCTCCCTCCTTTGCCAAAACAATATCTCCCTCCAATCTGTCCCAAACAAGATTTTTCCATTTCTCCTCAAATGTCTCCAATTTCACCAAGTCTCTTATCTCTAAACTCTTCTTTCACCTCACCACACACAAATATCTCCTTCCAAGTGTCCACCTTCAGGCTACTCACATTCCAAGGCTCCAAATTTGGGATCTTCCATGGACTGCTGTCCTACTCCTTACAGCTCTCTCAGGGGCTGTGATCCACTGATAGGCTTGGTTCGGTTTTAAAGCCTGTTACCGCCTCCCCTTTAGCCGTGGTTGGTGTTATGGCTTTCACCTGTGCAGCAGGAGTAGAGCTATTTTCTAATTGGGCTATTTGTTGTGCTGGTCCTTAGGTTACATCATGGCCTGCCACCATCTTGGATTTCAGAAAGGACCTGAGGTCCTACCCTCGCCCTGAAATGTTGTTGCCACTGTCTCCTTCACATGATATCCCTCTGTTTCTCCAGCGTCTGAATAATAGGGTTTTAGAAAACCCTATTATAATCATGGGAAACTAGTTGTAACATTTATTTTAATTATTTGTTTCTGTTTTTGTTTTATAATGCGCTAACTCACGGGGTGTCACTTCAAAGTGCCTGAGAAAAACAAAACAGGACATCGGGTACAATACAGAGATGCGACATACATGCAAGGAATAGGAAGCATGTGATGAGTTTACACACACGTAGTATGCTTAGTTACAGCGCATCTCACAGATTTTATCTGACAGTAGGGTTACATAGTGAGGTCGAGGCTTTCGCTAAAGCACCATTTCCAAACCTTCATCATTGGGAGTTGCAACTTGGTAACTCCCGTGGCTGTAGCAGAACCATGAGAATTAACCCACCTCTTGTCCTGGCAACCTTTCCCCAACACATTTTTAATATGACGTATGTGTGACGTGGACCCTTTTCAACTTTGTGTCAGTTTATGCTTATATATCCCTTTGCAAACATTTAATACCTACCACTCTTAAAGGGTTTAGGGTGCCCTCCAGAATTGACCAACTTTCCTAAAGCCACATCTGATAGTAAAACAATCAATTTTACTCTCCTTTCGGTGTGTGTATTAGGCCTGTCTCCTACCTGCATAAACATGACATGTTCTTGAAGCCCCCATCTCTGAAGGCAACTTGTCACTTGAAGGCTGACCTAGGGTACTCCCTGTGACAAAGCCTTCTGCATGTGGGAAGAAAACATTCACACAATTCTCATTGGGCCCCCCCAAATCTCAGGACCAAAGGCAGCCAGGACAGAAACACCATTATTATGTCAGTAACCTGAACATTCCTCTAGCCAGAGCCAAATACCCAATCTAGAAAAAGAAGCCTTCTCCTTCAAGGAAAGATGTTACCACATCTCACATTCACTGGCAAGCAAAGAGAAACATGTTCTCCCCTGCCAAATATGCCAAATGAAACATCTCCCAGAATGACTTAATACACACAACTGTGGAAGTCTCACTGACACAAAGGGAGAAGATACAATCAATTGTGAGTTATCATATTTCTGTCTTCAGTGATAGTGCCCCCTGAAAATCAAACAAGAAACATTAATAATGTTGTTCTTGATCCTGACAAGCGATGAGAAGTAGCCAAGAGATATTTTCCCGAGACATTAAACTTAATCTTATTAACTTTATCTTCAAAAACCAAATGGACTTCCTGCAACTATGATAAGGAGATTGGTTTAGCAAATCTGGCGGAGTTGCTAGCAGCTTCGATCACTTTAGCAAAGAACATTTTCTGAGCTGTATAATGTGGGATGTATAGCCCCAGCAGAGGCTTTGAAGAAGTTGAACATTTATTTTAATTATTTGTTTCTGTTTTTGTTTTATAATGCGCTAACTCACGGGGTGTCACTTCAAAGTGCCTGAGAAAAACAAAACAGGACATCGGGTACAATACAGAGATGCGACATACATGCAAGGAATAGGAAGCATGTGATGAGTTTACACACACGTAGTATGCTTAGTTACAGCGCATCTCACAGATTTTATCTGACAGTAGGGTTACATAGTGAGGTCGAGGCTTTCGCTAAAGCACCATTTCCAAACCTTCATCATTGGGAGTTGCAACTTGGTAACTCCCGTGGCTGTAGCAGAACCATGAGAATTAACCCACCTCTTGTCCTGGCAACCTTTCCCCAACACATTTTTAATATGACGTATGTGTGACGTGGACCCTTTTCAACTTTGTGTCAGTTTATGCTTATATATCCCTTTGCAAACATTTAATACCTACCACTCTTAAAGGGTTTAGGGTGCCCTCCAGAATTGACCAACTTTCCTAAAGCCACATCTGATAGTAAAACAATCAATTTTACTCTCCTTTCGGTGTGTGTATTAGGCCTGTCTCCTACCTGCATAAACATGACATGTTCTTGAAGCCCCCATCTCTGAAGGCAACTTGTCACTTGAAGGCTGACCTAGGGTACTCCCTGTGACAAAGCCTTCTGCATGTGGGAAGAAAACATTCACACAATTCTCATTGGGCCCCCCCAAATCTCAGGACCAAAGGCAGCCAGGACAGAAACACCATTATTATGTCAGTAACCTGAACATTCCTCTAGCCAGAGCCAAATACCCAATCTAGAAAAAGAAGCCTTCTCCTTCAAGGAAAGATGTTACCACATCTCACATTCACTGGCAAGCAAAGAGAAACATGTTCTCCCCTGCCAAATATGCCAAATGAAACATCTCCCAGAATGACTTAATACACACAACTGTGGAAGTCTCACTGACACAAAGGGAGAAGATACAATCAATTGTGAGTTATCATATTTCTGTCTTCAGTGATAGTGCCCCCTGAAAATCAAACAAGAAACATTAATAATGTTGTTCTTGATCCTGACAAGCGATGAGAAGTAGCCAAGAGATATTTTCCCGAGACATTAAACTTAATCTTATTAACTTTATCTTCAAAAACCAAATGGACTTCCTGCAACTATGATAAGGAGATTGGTTTAGCAAATCTGGCGGAGTTGCTAGCAGCTTCGATCACTTTAGCAAAGAACATTTTCTGAGCTGTATAATGTGGGATGTATAGCCCCAGCAGAGGCTTTGAAGAAGTTGAACATTAGTGATAGGTTTATTTTTCTGCCGGTCTTTCTGAGCTTCCCTTAAACTAAAGTGTGGTTTGAAGTACAAGGGTAAACCCCCATAGTCGACTGGTTTGAACTAACCATTTTTAGAGGAGCAGTTTATTAGTAAGACAAGGTACAGTGTTATTATAGACTTCAACTAAGTTGTCAAAATCAAGTGAAGTAGGGACATTAAACAGCATCTTTAACCGGAAGATGGATAAGTTCAGACTTTTAAAACCTAGCAATCTAATCTTTGTTTTGGGGTGTGAACATGAGGTTTTGATCTGAAACACGTTAGTGGAATAAAGCTAAAAACGTTTTCTCTATGATCTGACCCGTGAAAGTCAAAAGTAGCACGATCGATTGTTGTTTTTAATAAGGAGCCAGTCAAATAAATGTCTCCATGTGCGTAAGAGACCAATGTGAATATTTTTGAATCTGTGAGCCTGTATCCCACATGAATGCATTTGAATTGTAAAAATTCCATTCCTATCCATGTTTTAAAAAATGAAACATAGATTATAAATAAAACATTATGTGAGTTTTGGTCAGTAAATGGCCTGTGGCCACTGCCTCCGGCACCTACGAAGAAACCCTGGATACCAATTGGATTCAGAAAAACCTTCAAATATTTTACAGAGCTCAGTACTGTACTGGGTGCACCCATGTACAAGCAACAGCGGGGGTGGGTGGTAGGAATAGTGAGAGGACCAGGGGATGTACACATGAGGAGAAACGAGTCTGTTCATATAATTCATTCGCAGTGTTTGTAAAACAATACAACTGTGTTCATATCCACCATTCCTCTCGCATCCAGTGCTCCATAATCGTGTGCATGCTGTGGCCCCATGGCTACTTTACAGCAGTGTTATGCTTCTTCATGCACATGCGCACATTAGCAAAAGGCACAGTGATCATTGGTCGGTGTGAAAAATCGGGCCCTCACTTTCATCCATGGTGTCTCTGTCAGTTATGTTTTCAGTTACAGTGAGAATACTCAGGATCATGTAACCTATTACCCGGGGTGGTGCGAGGTGCACACTTCTCTGATGGGGCAATGTTCTGTAGAGCCCTGTCTTATCCTTATGGATATTCTAGCAGTTGGATGGCCCAGCTTTGCTACCTTTGTATGCGGTGTGCGAGTTATAGATTACTTGTTGCCAGGTTCTATATATGACACTGTCATGCATCGTATGCTGCTGCAGTATCATGCCTGTCACTTGATGTGACCTGTGAAGCTGCCAATGAGTCACACGTTAGTATGTATCACTCTGGGTGCACTAACACCCATTTGCCCATGAGCCGGCCTCCTTCTGATAAGCAGCATTCATATTCTGCCACTGTTTCTGTGACCAGGCACTGCGTATTGTAGACAGCAGGCGTATAGTCTTTCTCTTCTTAGTGGTTTTCGAAGCGTGCATGGAGTGTGGCTGAGGCTGCTCTGCACTGTAGGTTATAGAGTAGATAAAATAGGAAATTTTAGCTAACAGGTCACATGCCAAAACACTACCCAGCAGCCATCCCTCAAGTTCACCTCCAGTTCAGAGCCAACAAGCTAATCATTGCGGCTATGCCAGTTTGCTGAAAAGCATGTGCTTGTGGTTGCCGGTGTGAACGGTCAATCTTGCGTTGATAAAGCTGTGTATAAACGAGAGCTGCCTATAAGACGAAGACAGTGTTCTGAAACAATAGGTGCCTGCTTATAAGCTTGCTCGTGTCCATCACCTGGAGGCTGAACTTCAAGGGATGGCTCCAAGTTGATCCTGTGGCTTGTTGGCTGAAATGGCCTAAACTACTCTCACATTTCAGGCAGAAGGGTTATTCTCCATGCCCTGTTTCAAACCCACCATAACTTAATGGTTTTCCATGTGTAGTCAAACAGTCACTGTGAACAGCAGTTTTGCTTACTTCCAGAAGCTTTACTTTTTTGGTCTGAAGTGCCACCATGCTTTGAAGGGATCAACTTGAGTGCGGTTAGTAACACGAAGCACAACTTTACCCTGCATTACTTGAATATTGTAGTTTTGGCCAGTTCCCCAGGTGTAAGGGGGGAAGGTAAGGCAGTTCCCTAGGTGTGAGGGGGTGGTCAAGGTAAAACTTGATTTTAATGACGCTGCTTCTGTTGCCCATCCAGCGACAGCAGAGGGGATGTGACGTGCTTCAATAAAAAAGGCATCCTCTAATGGACGACTTTTTTCAACAGAACCCAGTAAAAACAACGTGCACAATGAATTGCTACCAATTATGTCCAGAGCGTCACCGGACGCAAATGGAAATGTAAAGGAGTGCGTTGCTGACGCGCAGCGTTACCTTGGAAAATAAATATTGTTATTATATTTAGTTTGGTCCGTTACCTGGTTCAGGTTGCATAACGTTCGTCATAGTTTAACTGACACGTTTGTTAAGTGTTTGACATAAAAAACCAAGAGCACCCTTGAAAGGGATCTCACTCGGCACTTGTGGCTGCTCACTTAGAAACAAGGCCCACGCCCCCCACCCCTCCCATACCCACCTTCCCCGCCCCACTATGCCACGCGCCTGAATGCACACGTGCCAGAATAAACTGCCCGTGTGAGTGTTGTTGACAGGGAATGCAGTTGCGGGCACTTCAGACCCTGTTGCCTGAAAACAAGAATCTTGGTGGCAAATGATTGACGGAGTTTCGAAATACTGTAGCAACCGCGCTCAGGATGGGTCATAGAGCGGCGAAACATGCAGACAAGATCGCCCATCTCGGATGATACACAAGTACGGTAGATGTTGCTCTCTGCTGTCAGCTGACCTACTAGTCAGAGGCATGACGTCTCTGGCGTCCTACCCGTGTACACTGCGCGGGCTTCCTTGCCTCCTATTGGGCAATATCATGCCGTGGCACTTGCACTTTAACCTGGCCCGTCTCTTTCACAGGGGCTGTGCAACTGTGTAATGCTCATTCTGTGAGAGCAATCGGAGATTAAAAAGGCAGCTTTGCCAGGTGGCATAAAATAAAGTGTTCAGACTCGGCACAGAATGCGCAAGAGGAACATTCCACTCTCGCACACCGTTTCAGAGAGTATGTTGTTTTCGGTGTAGTATTCTTCGTTTATCCAATTATGCAGACGTTTCATTCCTTGCCTTGCCTTGCCTTATTTTCATAGATTCTTCCATATGTTTTATTCTAATGAGCAAATGGAAGATCTTTTTTTGTCCAAATGGGGCCTTTTCATTTCAGTGTACGTTGCTTTTGTTATGTTTTCCTTTCTCTTACCTCATTACATCAGTTTTCGTTCTATCATTATACCAGCTTTTCTTGTGTGTGATTCACTTTGGTTGGACCTGCACAGTCAGTTGCCTACTTTGACTATGAATGCATCATAAGATTATATTGTGGTGCTTTCATTGAGTCCCTTTTCAAGAAACTAAGAAGGAAGAAGACAATGGAATGAGATAGCTTACTGCGGTGGCGCGTATGCACACTGAGTAGGCGGTGCCGAATCAAGGACCATAGGGTGGACCCAAGTGAGCTCTACGTAAAGCGTTGAGGACATTTAGAAGAGTAAAGTGCATGTGGCCTCTAATGAGAGACTGAAAGAGAGGACTTGACAGAGCAAGCCGGGCAGCAGCCTTAGGACACAGGTGACCTCCTGGATCCTGTGGTGCTTCCCATCGGAGCACTATCCCTGTGATCTTGGGTACATTTATCTGAGAAAGAAATAGAAGTGGAAGAAGATAGTCCCACAAAGTATGAAACATGTGTCGAGTACAGGAAGAGAGATTAACAGATTGTTTTACCAGGAGTATTCCGTATAGGAATAATTCTTTTTGAAAACAACCAAAAAAAGTGGAAGGACTTGTATTACGAGTACTAATTTCACAAATACAGTGAATTAGAAGGATGTTTTACAAACAGGTGCGTAAAAGTGGATGTTGAATATTGTTTGTTTGTTTGTTTGTTTATTTATTTGGTAATGCGCTCCGAGCCCGTGGGCATCTAGGCGCAGCAGTACAAGAGGACTCGAAACTTAGTTACAAAGCCTGACACAGGCTAACACAGCAAAACAGTGGTCACATACAGTGGGTTGTACAATGCATATAAAATAACAAGGGTTAAGCACATAAGAGTAACATTTTAGCAGGTTATGTCGTTTCCGCTAGGGTGAGGGTCGTTGCATGTCATTGTTGTGCAGCCATTTGAGAGCGTAGGATCTGAATCTTGTGTAGGGTAAGGGGCATCTGAGGTCAGAAGGGAGTGTGTTCCATGCTTGTGCAGCTCTAACTGGTAAGCTAGCACCGCCCGCTGTGGTAAGTTTGAATCTGGGGACTTCCAGTAGGAAAGTGTTGGCAGATCTCGTCAGTCGGTTAGAGGGTCTCCAGTTGATTCTTTCCGCTAGGTAGGAGGGTGCTTGATTGTTGAGGCATTTAGAAGTGAGGGAAATAGTTTTAAGTAGGATTCTGTCCTTTATTTTTAGCCAATGGGCTTCTGTCCGGTGTTTGGAGATATGATAGATCATGCAACAAGAGTTGTAACGTGGAACATGAAATATCATATATAAATTATTTCATAACAAGATGTCTTCTTTTACGGTAAATTGCTTCTATACTTAGTGCATTTGCATTCACATTATTCAAATTATTTGTCTTTTGGGTATTATAACAGGTGTAATAAACTAGAATTCCAATGGCGGCCATCTCAGTTTCCAAGATTTATCAATTACCAGCACAGGTATCACCAGAACACCTGTAACACTTCATTAATATTCAAAAATTAAGTACTGTAGTAGGCACACACGGTTTTCCAGCGAGAGATGAGAGCCTGTATTAACCTCTTAAGAAGTGTGTTCTATAGTGTTGCCTGCAGGTTCACACTTTAGATATTGTTACACGTGTTTCAACATGGCTACCAGTGTTGCTTAATACAGTGGTCCCATAGGAAGGGTTACAATCTCTGAATATAGTCAAAAGTAGAAACAAGCAAAAGACGCATGAGTACATATCACATGGTCCTCTGTGAGTGAAATATGCAGCATACGGCATGTACAGCCACATCCCGAGCAATACATTGTAGTCCAGTGGACAGTAACACCAGCTGATAATACACGTCCAAGAAACCAGGAAGGATCGTATTAATATGACGTATTTCCAATAATGCAGCCCCTGATAATTGTTTATTAAGTATTCTGGTTGAATATTTCCAGCAATTCACTAATGAAGCACAGTGCTGGCTCACAGTGAGGCATTTGGGAATTCATTTTCTTGGCAAGCAGATTCCAAACATGTTCTCATGCACACATAGAGGATAGTGATTATATCTGTTAGAGAAAAGAAAAGTGTATATATCAATTATCGCTTACAGATAGCAACGCTTTTTTGATTTGACAGGCTTCATAGAGGAGGAGTCCACTGTTCTCCAAATGAAGTCCAGTTTCATTCACTTTTCCACCCCAACAATATAATTCAGGTACGTGCACTATGCGGTCAATAGTTGAGTCCACTGGTTGGCTCCGTTACTATTAGGATAGTCAAGTCAAACAACAGAGTGGCTAGGCAAACCCAACTCAAGATTTCCACCACGCAAAAGCATTTGTTCTAGTTCTGAAAATCATCAGCTGCTCCATTTTCATTAAGTTTAAATGTAGAGGTATAAATATGCCAGCTCTGATCCGCACATCCATTTCACAATGGGGATTTTGTATTTCCTGTTTACAAAGTCTGCAAAAACCCACCATGAAATTCCACCAGATCGCCCTGAGTAAAGCCAATACAATTAGCAGGGGCCGAAACATGGAGGGCTATGTTACTAATGAGAAAAAAGGGGACAGCTTCAAAGAAAAGCCCAAAGGAGAACAAACATATACACTTACTGCATAATTGCCCCATGTTCTAAGATGGGGTATAAGGAATTGTACTCTGTGTTTACATACACATTTTGCGGATGTTTGGTCTTCTAAATAAAGTCTAATTATTGTATGTCAAAGGGAATTGGTGTACAGAGTTTCAACACTGATAGTTACAATTTAATTTAATATTTCTAATGTGATACAGTTTATACATAAACTTTACACATGAAAAAATAGTAAAACAAAATAAAAATATACCAATACATACACTATATACATACATAAAATCATGAATTATTTTTATACCAGATTCATTCAATTTCACAAACTATATGATCATATAAACGAAAATCAGGTACGAGTTATGAAACATAAGCGTTGAATTGTGTTCCTTAGGGCACAATTATAGAGGTAACAGCAAGCCTAAGCGTCTGAACTGATAAAACCCATAGAGCCATAGACACAATTCAATGTGTATTCCTACATTCATACTGGGTAGTTGCTTAAAAGCAAGTACCCGGCCTATTAAGAAGGTAGAACCACTGGACACTAGTACTTCAAATAGAGATGCCCAGATGGCTTTCCACTACTAACCAAACATCATACATTGCAGTCTGGCGGCCTGTATGCTGTGAATTTACAGTGCCCCACCAGAAAGCCAGTTCTTAAATAAAGGTTATGCACATATTTCCCATAGTGAACCTGGTATGTCCTACGTAACTCGGGGCAACTGGTGAGTACATGTCTCCCAGATTCTGCAGTTGACTGATTTAAGCATAAACAACAGTATCTTTCGGGCAGAGGAAGATGATTAACAATACCCGTGCATACCAGGACCGGCAGATGGTTCACTCTTAGTAACGTTATAAACCGCCTAAGTCTGACTGCAGGACAAAGATTAAGGTAGGACTGCGGTTCTTTGTAAGAGTACAGTATGTATCTACTAAATTGGTAGGACTTTAAGTTCTTCAAATGGGCATAATTAGCGAGCCAGTCATACAACTCCGCTTTTTTTGTAAGCGCCCTTTTAGTTTTAAGAGTAAACCCTGCAGATCGTATGAACCACCCAATGTCTTTCAAATATATGTCAACCTTGTCTTTAAGAGGAAAGGTACCCGCTTCTTTACAAGATTTTACTCTCAGTGTATCAATTAAAGGTTTACCCATACTACTCTGCATCCTCAGGTGTAACTCTGCCCTTTTTTTAAGTACAAGGGATTTTAATGAAATCAACCCAAGTTCCAGCCTAATTATGGCCATCGGTATGCAGGTAGGGAGACCTAGGATCTTTCTCCAATATTTTCCCTCCACAACCTGCAACCAGTTCAAATCCATATTAAGGAGGGCTTCTATGCCATAGATCAACATGGGAACCAGGACTTGTTGGTATAGGAGCCGAGCCGCCCAGATTGTAAAGCCTGACTGAGAGATTACAAAACGGTAGGCCAAAGATGTAATTTGGGCTGCCCTGACCTTCCTGTGCTGTCTGCAGTTTAAATAATCGCCTACAGTTTCGATATCAATTCCCAGATACCTATAGTTTGGAGTATAAAGAATTTCTACCTTCTGTATGTTAAGACTAATCCGAGCAATTATTTTCTTGGTGAATAGCAACAGTTGGGTTTTGTGGAAGTTAATTTCCAGACCGTTGCGATTTGCGTAAGACCATAACGCTTCAGCCGATCTCCTCAGGCCACCGAAAGTATGATCTAAAACAGAGGTCGCCAAACAGTCGATTGCGGGCCCTGAGCCTTTTCAGTCGCCCGCGCTGAAAATACTGAAAAATGAACATTTTCCTAACTTATATTATTTAATGGTGCATTTTCCGTGTTGAGGTTCCGAACCCTTGTCCCAATTGCAGGCGGAGAGCTTGGCTGCTGTGCCACTTGGAGCTGCTTGTAAATCCACTGACAGATGTCAATATCACGTTCTGCTTCTGCAGGCCGCCTGTAGTACCACAGTTGGCCTTGTGCACCCCCACAACACGCTGCTCTTGTTTTCCAGAGATGTTGGAGGGGCTGGGACAGAATCATTGTGACCACGCAATGAAAATATCACAGAAGCACTGCTGCTCGCCTGGAAATGTTCAAAATAATATTTAAAAAATGGTGCAATTTCTTTCATGTGGCTTCTTTCCAAATTCCACACTGTACATTTCCACTTTAAATCACTTCCATGACACAGGTACACCCACTTTTAGTATATTAAGCGATCCATAGACACGCTGTACAGTAGAAGCCTACCAGCGTAGCTCAGCAGGTTGACAGACCAATGCTGAGATGTTATATATTCAAAACTGCAGGTTGTTAATCATGACTTTTTGCAATGCCTTATAAAAAATGTGCTATAAAATGTGTTTAGCCAAGGTTTGGGTTGGGCTGGTTGCTTGCTTATATTCAGGGCTAAGCTGGAGATATTTCGGCCCCTGTAGAGAAAATCAAAAGTTGGCACCCATGAACCCACAGTTTAATTTCCTAAAAACTGCTGTCAGCATAACAGAAGCATTCATTTGTGATTAACCAGTTTGACAAGCATATAACATCTTTATAAATATAACTTGTGCTTAAACACAGAGGGGCACACAAATAATGATGTGTTTTTTATATAGCGCCTTAAAGCAAAGCGCTTTACAGAGCACATATTTACATGCAATATCACCCAACCGAAATTGGTACTCATTTATCGACCTCAGAAGGATGAAAGGCTGAGTTGGCCTTGCCGGGATTCAAACCTGCGACCTACCCATCACGCTCAAATAGCAGCAGCGAGCGCTCAACCCACTGAGCTATCTTACCGGCAAATAATGGAGTATGTGTGGTGTCTGACAAAAAAAACATTTCAAAGAAAACTCGTGAACGCAAGCAGCATTTTTCAATTTGGAAATTACTTTTGTTTTTTTATGGAAGTGTGAAATGCACATTTGGAAAACAATAGCGAGCCTAGCATGGAGAAAGCCTGCATAAATTGCAAAGGAAGGGGCAAAAAAATGACAGGATATTTGTGTGGTAGCCCAACAAATATCTGTCTTTTTGAGACAGCTACTAATAAATAATAATGCAAGAAAGATGTTTTTGAAGTTCTTAATATATTTGTGAGGGCATGTGTTATTCCATCTGTTTATAGAGGGGAAATAATCGAGCCAAAAAAATATTGGTAAAAATTCGGAGGTTTATTAATATCCCCACCCCGATATCGCCCAGTAGTAGCTCTCCACTGTTGGCCTCCACTACAAGTAGCTCTAGCTAAGGTAAAGGTTGGAGACCCCTGATTTCAAACCACTAAATCGTCCGCATATGCAAGGACTGGGCAATGCTTATCACCTATTTTCGGGGAACAGTTGTGTACCTGAGCAATTGCTAGTGGTAAGTCATAAGTAAATAGGTTATAAAGGGTAGGAGCTGTGACACAACCCTGCGTTACACCTCTGTGTTGCTCCACTTGATCTGTCATGCTGCCTTTTAGATCGAGTTTAAGGGAGAAGGTGTTGTTCTGATGGAAAAGCTTTAGGTAATATACAATCCCTTTAGGGCAGCCAAGCAGATGAAGTTTAGACCATAGGATATCCCTTTGTACCAGGTCAAAAGCAGCTTTGAAATCCACAAAAAGTGCGTAGAGCGGGGGACTGCCCTTCTTCCTAGCCTCAGTGCGGAGAGAATCTAAAATAATTAAATTATGACTAGTTGAGTAGCCCCGCCAAAAACCACTTTGAAAAGGGTTAAATATCTGTTCTTTCTCAGCCCAATCTTGTAATTCCTCTAGGATTAGGCTAGCAAAAAGTTTACCAGTGCAGTCGAGCATCGAGAGCAACCTATAGTTGCCTGGATCATTTTTGTCGCCTTTCTTATGAACTGGAATAAGAATAGCTGTTTGCCATGAGGATGGTATTCTGCCTTCAAACAGAACTTTGTCGAACAAGATTTTTAAGATTACAGCCCAAAAACCGGGATTACTTTTTAAGACCGCATTGGCCATACCGTTAGGGCCAGGTGCCCTAGAGGATTTTAGTCTGTTAATTTTCTCAGTTAGGCTTGCAACAGTGAACGTAATGGGTGGCGCAGGGGGCTTGCTATGCCTAACCACCTAGTGAGTACCTTTATTCACTAAATTACGTTCCCGCAGGAAACGTTCCCAGGTCTCAGCTCCTATCGGATTGACTATTGCCTTGGTACTATTGCCTCTGACTTCTCCTAGTAAAGCCCAGATGTTCCTAGTGTTCTTGGAGCACAGTGTTTTTAGGGTCGCCTGCCAGTGTTGTAATTTCTTAAGATGTTTCTTCTGTCTGAGCCATGAATGATAGTTGCCCTTCAGTTTCTTCCTTAAAGCCATGTAGCATATGGAGGAGACTGAAGAATTCTTCGCTTTCCTAATATCCGCTCTCAATCAATCGCCTTTTGGCGTATCTCACCTCCCAATCATACGGATTTCTCAGACCCTGGCTCGTCACCACACCTCCTGTTCTCGTTGAGGCATGGGTTGATGCAAAGGAGGAAATCCACTGCTCAATCTCCTCCATTAACATGGACTGGAATACAGCTAGGTCCCTATAAGAGTCGGTTGATGATGCCCTTTTAGCATTAGCTATATTGCGTTCAGACCAGGAGATGCGGGTTGCAGCGTGATTAACCCTTAAATCTCCCATACATTTTTTGTCTGAACCGGCAGAGTCAGCCGATATAATTAACTCGAGCGCCGCATGGTCACTCCAGCGGTTATTACTTACTTTCATATCCCTGACACACATTGCAATATCAGCAGTTACAAAAATATAATCAAGCGTACTCTTTGCCCCACTGCACTCCCAGGTGTGTTGACCAGGGTAGTCACTTTTAGTTCTTCCATTGATCATTTCCATGTCCCATAGGTCAAAGAAACTCAACCAGTACAGGCCCTCTGACTCCACTTTCTTGTGGGACATTATGCTCTTAGATTTTAAATGCGGATTGTTCTTAGTGCCCTCCCCACCCGTCATATGGCAGTTAAAGTCCCCCATAATCATGATGGATCTGTTTCCCTTTCTCATGGACCATTTGATCATGGTGTCGTGAAGGGCCTCTTGGATACTTTCTGTATAGGTTTCCCCCGGCGGGTTATAAAGGTTGATCAACAGTAAGTTCACTGCCTCATTTTTAATATGCAGCGATAGTTCAATAGCCATCACAAAATCATGCGTTGTCGCTGGAAATCTCCGGGATTTGATATTATGTTGTATACCAATTATTAGTCCCCCAAACGGTCTTCCCCGTTCACCCTTTCTGGCCAGCGTTTGGTATACAGTAAATCCCTCAAACCGCACAGGGGTAGTCAGCCACACCTCTTGTAGAACTATACACATGAACTCATTTATGTAAGGTAATGAACCGTTCTGATTAATTAAGTGGCTGAAACCCCTGGTGTTCCAAGACAGAATCGAAGATCCTCAGTCTTTCTTAAGGACGGTGGGAAGTGACTCAGCCAGCCATTTTAAAATGTTCTGTACGTCGGCCATCTGAACCACACTACTTAACGGCAATTGAGGCATAATGGCCTTACTTTCTGTTTCATGTGTCACTTTCTTAGGGCACTCTGAGTCTTTTTTCCCCGGGTCAGCATCAATTTCCACATCAACCTTATGCAGATTAGATTTGTGAGATCGAAGCAAATCCACCGTGGCCTGAAATTTACAATGGACAGCAGAGACGTTAGTATTTTGTACCTTTAATGGTTCGATATATTCGAAGTCATCCGATGGCAATACTCTTAACTGAGGAATGGAGTGCAGCCGGACCAGAAATTCCGAACGTGACAACCAGTCTTGGTCATGCTTTTGGTATAAATTCTTGATAAGACATGTCTTATTTGTGTTATTAATCGGCTGCAGATCAATAATCCTCGTAATCTGACGTCTTTGACATCTTCAATGGATTGGAGTGCCTTGTACTGTTTGGTGTCGATGAAGGATTCCCGGCCACCTGTTCCTTCGGTGATGTAATAGGAGGAGGCACTTCTTCCTCTACCTCAGAAACTTCTTTGTCTTTGTCCTGGATTAGCCAACTTGTGAGGCTTCCTTCTCTTTCCGTCATTCTCTTCCTGGCCCTTGCCGCCTTTTTTCTTGTTTTTTTCGTATTTTTGTTCCCCTGAGCTGGTTCGGGAGCCGGGCGAGCCGTATTTGAGACTCTTTTTTTGTTCAGCGCCCTTTTTGCTAGTTTTCGTTGTTTACGAGCAAAGTAGACATCTGAGTCATTAGCTACACTAATCTCTGCTTCAGCAGGCATTGATGGCTCGTTTATCATCAGTATGGCTTCAGACAGAGTATGATCACTTTCTTTATCTCTCCCATCAGTGGCCAGATTAATTGTATTTTCAAGAATACGGCCACACATCTTTAGCAATATTTTTAAAGCAAATTGCAGGGATGCCATCGAAGATTGAAGTTTGACCAAGGTGGATTTACCAATAGGGGAGCCTCCGTTTTGTTCTGGCTCTGAAATATCTGAGTGGATCATAAGATTCGGGGACATTGATAGTCTCTCTTGGCTGGCCACGAGTTGTACGGCCTCTTTTACTATGTCACCTGGGCCATTATCCATCACAGGGTTTATGATAGCCGGAGTCAGAGACCTCTGAACTGAGAGGCACAATTCCAGCAAGGAATTATTATCGATCATAAGCCCGGTAGTGCTGTTGAGTGAATTAACGGCACTCACGTTGTTCGCCGACTCCTGTCCCATGGTTTTTGGGGTCACCTCCCCTATGGCATTGGGAGGGAAAAATCTAGGTATAGTACCTTTGCTGTTCTGGATTTGTTTTTGTTGTTTTGGTTTCTTGTTGTCACTGGGTCCCAGATTCTCATCAGTTGCTGACCCCAGTTTACCCTTGCGCAGATTGTAATTGGACTGCACAGCTCTTCTTTTTGGGGGCATATTTCCGTTTCAAGGGGAGGATACGGATTGCCCAGGACCTGTCAGCTCTCAGAGCCTTGAAAGCAATCTGGCTAATAAAAATTCACTCACAGCCGTGTGGGTCAAAGGCACTGCCCACAGTCCCCACAACTTGGCAGCTTCAGAGAGTGGCGCGCTCACACTCACGCTCTTGGATTGACTATATCCTGCAATTAATGCCCACACACTCAGAGACTTCTCAACTATGCACCCACAGTAGGGTGAAGGATAGAACAAAGTAGCGGAAGCTCAGCTCACAGCCGTGTGGGTCAAAGGCACCACCAACAGACCCCACCAATCAGCTGGTTTACGAATAATGGGGAACTCAGCCGCACGCTGCACTTAATATGTAAACAATCGGGTTATACTCCAATTGTCCACATACTCGCACAGTGCGCAGTATGTAACAAAATCAGACGCCTTCACAAAGGCCACCTTAGACACAGCCTGCTTAGTATCAGAAACCGGCAAGTTAGTTTCCCCAAGCGCTGTCTGATAACACCACCCGCCTTGGGCAAGGAATCACTCCCCAACCCGATACCTGTCTATGCCGCACAGCCACCGCCACCACCTCCTTTTCAAGTTGGTAGTGTTTGGCCCGTATGGATAAGACCTTAGGCGGTGGAGAGCAGCAGCCCCAGCCTCCTGTCTTCAAGTGTGGCAGACGAGGCAGGGGTAGTAGCAGGCAGTCTTCCGGCCCCAGGGTCGAACAGGATCCAGGAGGATCGAACAGACGCATGAGGCACAGTCACACAACTCCAGTAATCTGACTCTAAGGGAGTCACACAGCTTGCAGCGCGCCACTCGCGCCACTCGCAGCTCCTTTGGTCCGCTGTCCGCTGCGAGCTCGAGCGTTTCGAGTAGCGGACCCAGCAACCAGCACACACGTGACCGTCAAACCGTCACTGCAGGAAATTACGCAATTGCCGAGCCGAGCGTAAGGTCTGCAGCCGCTTCCGACAGTCAATTGTAACAGGATAATAGTTACAATCATTAGGATGAATTAGCAGAGCCATTTCTTGAAAAAAAAATATAACATTTTGTAACTAAAAACGATTATTCATTATTATTTATCAGGGTATTTATTGAGCACAGACCTTGCTTCGGGAAGCTCTGCAGCACTTTACAATTGGTGGAAGTTGTGTACATTATGTGAATTTCTGTTTTTTTTTTATAAACGTTGATTGATGCAGTCATCGTCACTGCGTTTTCTGTATGGATTATGAACCAAATTAACTAGTTTGGATTTTGATCAGTTCTGTTGGGAATAACCGAGGATAAGACTTGGAATTAGCAGCTGGGGAGGGGCCAAAATCTAATCAGGTTGATCTGATCGTGGGCTTTCCCAAAATGTCTAAGCCTCTGTACTGAACAAGCTGTTGGGTGCTTGCAGTGCCTTAAGTGGCACTAGAAATCGAGCCGGGGCCCATCGAGGGGGCGTGGCCTAACAACGGGGTCTTGATGGGCCGTTAGGCCACGCCCCCTTGACGAGCCCCGGCTCAATGGGCTACTGGCACCCCTGCCAGGCAGCCTTTTGTAGAGATTAGCACCCTCTCCCCCTATGGGGGAGAGGGTGCTGATCTCTGCATTTATTTTGTATAGGCTTGCCTGGCAGGGGACAGCGCCTCGCCGATTCAGCCTTAATGGTGGCGCTGCCCCTCGCCAGCTGGGGAGGTGCAGCGTCACCATTAAGGCTGAAAGGGTGAGGCCACTGGAAGCAGAGGCCTTTTTCCTAAAGACTGAAACTCCCGCGAATCCGCGGGAGCTTCAGTATTTAGAAAGAAAGCCCTCTGCTTCCAGCGGCCTCACGTTTCTCCATAATGGTGGCGCCGGCCCACGTGCATCCCTTGATTAAAGGGATGCCTCGCAGGTGCGGCGCCACCATTATAGCTGAAAGGCATTTTTTTCTGAAGCCTGAAGCTCTCGCACATGAGCGAGAGCTTCAGGCTGTAGACAAAAAATGCTTTTTCGTGTAGTGGCCGGGGTTTCCCGGGGAGATTAGTGGGCCCCGGCAGGGCCCCGCCTCAAAACGAAATTTCGGAGCCTGCCAAGGCCCAGCCCCGGCAGGCCCCGGCCCACTTAAAGCCCTGGGTGCTTGCAACCCTTTCCTTCACCCCTCCCACTTGCCATCCTCTCCCTGTTGTAGATTGGCCGTACTATAAAAAATAACATAAGCTCCCTTAACTTGCCCTGTCCTGTGGCCAGCCCCCACTTGGCTCGATCACCCTCTCCGTAGCTGCTACCTTTCGGTTGCTAGTGTCTTGTGTTGAAACACAAGAGAGGCTCCTCCTGGAGCCCCAAGATTTTATTTCTATAGTGGCCATTTTATTCAGTTTTCCATCCTTCAAAATATTGGCACCTACCACCCCTGATGATCCTGGGTGTTAATAGCGATGAAGCCTTCAGGCAGGCTGCACCAGATAGCAATCACCCTCAATCCACGGGGGCCATTAAACTGAGCTGGCAGGCCATTATCAGCCAGTACGACCCACTCCCTACTGCTGTGTCACTAGATGAATAAAGCAAGATGTTAATTACATGCCAACTTTTTGCTATTTTCTCCATCTGTAATGCAAAATAGAGCGGGGTAGTAAACTTTACAAAACTCTAAATAGCTTTTAAATATTGCTGCGTGGATGACTCACAGGTTAAGCACTTGCCTCTGACATGGGGCAAGCCTGCACTTCACAAGTTCGAAACCTGGCATGGATGACTCAGTCTGCCATCCTTCCGTGGCCAGTACCGTTAAACTGGATAATAAAAGCAGGTATTATTTCAGCACTTAGAATTGAAAGGAATCCGCCATCAAGCAACACGTACAAGCCTGCTCATATCCTTTTGGGAATACTTACTCCTAAGGAATTGATGCTCCTTTACCCGTTTGATATATAACATCCTTCGTAAATATTCTATTATATCGGCAGGTGTAATAAAATTTACGGTCTTAGGCTTTTGTAAAGTGTCCGTACTTCCCAGGAGGTTTGAACTGCTCGATTTCTGATCTTAATGACGGGAGCAAAGCCTGGAGATCTGAGTGCAGGGCCAGCACAACATACATGTGCAGCATGTCTTGAAGTGGTGTGACGCCTTGGACCCTCTGTGAAGCAACAGGTACCATCACTAAGAAAAGGAAAGTGGTGAAAAAGGACATCCCTGGATTTGGGGTTATCTGGGGCATAACACCTAATTCATGACAATGACAGAAACTGTATTCTGTTATTTCATTTCATTCATCAATTTTCTAAAGTACTCCCTGGGCTTACTTTCCCCATGGACTAAATTCATTATTCCCAGTCCTCTCTGTTGAAAAGGGAGGGCCGACTCTACCCCTGCTCCCCCTTCCCCCAGACACATGAACAGGAAGAACTGAAAGAATAATTAGTGCACTCATCTTTCTGCACCAGTTCCCAATGTCCCTATGAGTGACAAATATTCAGAAAGGTACCCAATCCATGAACCCTACAACCCAGGAGCAGTACAAACCATGCCCAGAGTAAATGAAGAGACCCTGGATGCTGTTAAAGACACCTCAATTGACAGTCTTGATTAAAATGCCAAGAACACGTGCCTAATGTCATTAGGGACCCAATGACACAGCAGCGTTGCACATGAAGAATACGTGCCAACAGCACATCAGGACACAATCACACACCCACATACATGAAGAACATATGCGTCAGTTCTATGAGATTAGAGGACAGATACATTTACAACCTGTCATTGCTTTATTATTTTGATTCATTAACTTGGCTGCAGCAGTGCTGAAACCGCAAGATGCAAGAAATCCTCTTTTAAAAGCTTGCAGATGCTGCATGCAAATAACCCTATGGCCATGCAGAAGCGCTATAACTGACTAATCCATGCACTATGAAATAGCACAATGTGGAAGCCACGCTCTGGTGTCAAGAAATCACAGCCAGCTCTCAGTGAAGCAAGTGGAATTGGGATCAGCACGAACAACGGGAGTGCACCTTGAAAGCCAGGCCAAGGACTTGTTCTGTAGATAACATACCTTTTCTCTGAACATCAGTAAATCTTGGCACAGACAGCATTATTAATTCCTCATAAAATACGACTCATTCAGAGCTTTAAAGGCCCAGAGCACGGTGGTATAACACGTTGTCCAGCAGAGATGACAGGGAGCCAAGCTCAGCAGCTGGGAATGAAGGACGGTCTCGCAAAACCAGATGCAATCTGAAACAAAATGTAACATAAGAGCCTGCATGTTGAATGGTGAGAACGAGTGCACTCAGAGACATTGGTGGTTTCACACATGGTTATGACGCACGCACATAGTTGCTCTTATTACCGTGAAAAGGTACATTTGGAGCTGAGAATAAATTCTGTCTCAGGCCTGAAGGCATCAGCTCTAACCAATTACCGCTCAGAACCCTAGGGGTGGGTAGAGATGGGCACTAACTAATGAGAAGACTCTCACACTACAACATTGTAGAGGGTAGATAATTGGGGACAAGCCAGGCTAGCCCTCTTACACGGTAGGACCAATGAAAATAACTCCTATTAGGGAGCTATATGTGGCCTATCACTCAACACCCAATGCCAGGGTGAGATAGGTTTTTCTGGGAACTGGCCAAGCTGTGAAGTCAACATGATACTGTGTGATACAAAACAAGCTTGCAAGCCAGTCTCTGAGAGAGTGTGCCTGGACCTTTCTTCCCTGCACAGATCCCTGTGAACCTTTAACCATAATAAACCACAGTTTGAACTTGCTGTTTTTTTAGGCCTGGGTTCCTTTTGGCAAAGGGAAGGTGTTGGGCCTTCCATGAGTTCTGGATTCAAGGTTCTCCTAGTAGCCCTGCTCTACCTGGGAGTTCCCTCCAATCCAACATTGTCAAATGAAGCTCGGACTTTAGGGCAAGTATGATAGTGCTCTCTCTCATCAAATACTGTGGCCCTATCAATTAAGTGCAAACATTTCCTAAAAATAGCAAATGCCGGGGGCGTGGCTCGGAGCCGCCATGACTGGTTCAGCTTCCTAGGAGCTCCTGCACGGCCCGAGGCGCCAACATAATCTATGCCGCTTCCAGACCCCGTTATGGGAAGAAACTAACAGCGATTGCTCATGAACCTTTGCCGCACCTATCATCCAAAAGGGTTCCCACCTCGAGTCCGATTTAGGTCAATTCGGCTCTCTTATCTATTCGGGTCCCTATCGAATCCAAGATGGCGGCATCAACACGGTCGAAGGAGGCCTCCCCATGGGGCAGGGGGGCAGGCGCACTCATGTAACTGAAGCCGCCCAGCAATCCCGACCTGACCTCCCGCTCTGTCGGACTTTCTCTCAGCACCTTCTCATCGTGCCTAGCAGTGGCAGCTCCTGATCCCCTGGGCAGCGTCCGCCGCGCATCGGCTGCAACGGACCCACCGTGAATGGGGGGCTCCAGCCCCCACGGACACCGGCCTCACACTCAAGACAACAGTACGATGTAACAACAACATCTCCACGACCTCAAAGCAACAATTGCCCTTCATCATCAGTCTCTCGACCCGGGTGGGTAATCATGGACAGGGGCACGTCTATCGCCAAGCATAAAAACCAATGTCTGCTGCCAATGACATAACAATCCTCACCTGGAACGTCCAAGGCCTAAATTCACCACGCAAACGCAAATCGGTGGAATACAGACTGGGCCAACTATCGGGAGATATCATACTTCTCCAAGAAACTCACCTGCTGCAAGAAGACGAGGGCCGGGTCAGATTCAACAGGTACAAAAGAAAATATTTCGCCTCTTCTGGGCAAAAGAAAATATTTCGCCTCTTCTGGGCAATCCTCCTAAGCGACAAAATCCCAGTGTCAAAGATTACAATAAAGAGGGATCCGGATGGACGCTTCCTCCTCCTAAAGGGCCTTCTCGAAGAACTCCCGATCACTATTGTTTCGATTTACGGCCCTAACACAGCTCAAGCTAATTTCATTGCTAACCTAACGTCCACCATCACAGCATTCCGCGAAGGGCACCTCATCATAGGTGGGGATTTCAACAGCATACCAAACCCACAAATGGATAAGACTCTTCCCCCCACAAACGCAGACTTTACGCATGCCCTGGCCATCGCCAAGCTGCTTAGAGAAACGGAAACGGTCGACACCTGGAGGCTATTCAACGACAATGCGAGAGACTACACCCATTACTCCTCGGTCCACAAAGGATTTTCAAGAATAGACCTCATACTAATCTCAGGAGTCATGATCCCCTGTCTTAACAATGTAGAAATCCACACTGGTATGATATCGGACCATGCCCCAGTATCAGCTACCTTAACCATCTCAGGCCAAAAGCACCCTGTTCAAAGACATTGGAAGATCAATGACTCACTGTTATTAGATATATGCATCAGAGCAGAAATCGAAGAAACCATCTCCAATTACTTCAAAGAAAACACAACAGAGGATTCTCCCATCAATATCATCTGGGATGCCATGAAAGCAGTCGTCAGAGGCACATTAATCAGCGCCAGAACAGAACAGAGAAGAATTTCAAACATTGTGTCGGCCGGGCTGGAGGACAAAGTAAATCAACTGGGGAACGAATTGAAATTACACAGCTCCAGGAAAACAGAAAGAGCCCTGAGGAAAGCGAAACCTGCACTGGAAATGCACTGTGCCGATCGCACGGCCAAATCACTAGCTTATATAAGGCAAATCTATTACAGCAGAAGTAATAAGGCAAATAAAGTGCTAGCGCAAAAACTGAAAAAGCTTCGCTCCCGAAACAACATCCTGAAACTGAGGGGGGCAGACGGTAACCTGCACTACACCGAGGCAGAGAAAATCGAAGAACTACTCAAGTACCAAAAATCTATCATGTCAGGGGAACCTACCACACTAGACAATCTGCCAGAATACTTGCGCACAACGCCCTCCATTGACTTGTCCCAGCTGGAAGCCTTAGAATCCCACATCACGAGCGAAGAAATCATGGAAGTCATTAAAAATCTCAAAAAAATGGCTCCGGGCCCCAACGGCCTGTCCGCAAACTTCTATACAAAATTTGCCAGAATCCTAGCACCCCAAATGGCAGCTCTATTCAACTCCTTCCTATTCTCGAAATCAGTCACCGGCTCAATGGCGGAATCGCTCACGGTCTTGCTGCATAAACCCGGGAAAGACCCCGAACTGGCCACTTCTTACCGCCCAATCTCACTCCTCAACAACGACGGCAAAATCTTTGCCAAAGTTCTGGCTACTAGACTAGGCCGACCCTACCATCCCTGATCAACCGGGACCAAAAGGGCTTCATACCAGGGAGAGCGACCCACGACAACATCAGAAGAACGATAAATATCATCGAGAGTGCCCATAGACTAAAAGTGGGAATGGCGGTCATCTCCTTAGACGCCCATAAAGCTTTCGATATGGTCGATTGGGGATATATCCGGGCAGTTCTCGAGCACCTCGGCTTCGGCCCAAACTTTATCACATGGGTAATGGCCAACTACCAGTCTCCCACCACACAGTTGCGAGTCAACGGCACCAGGTCTGAGACAATCCATATATCCAGGGGCACTAGACAAGGATGTCCACTCTCACCACTAATCTTCGCCCTATCCATGGAGCCCTTCGCAGCAAAAATCAGACAAAACCCGAGAATTAGGGGAGTACTCGTGGGAAACCAAGAATACAAAATAGCACTATATGCTGACGATGTTTTAATATCCGCATCAAATCTAGCAGAATCCTTGGGTGCCCTGTGGGAGGAGATCATAGCATTCGGGACATCATCAGGGTTCAAGGTAAATCTCAATAAATCCGCCGCACTCGCAGTCAACCTATCTAAACAAGAAAAAGCCTCTCTCAGTCCCCTCATGCCGATTCCATGGTCACCAGGCCCAATTGCTTACCTTGGGGTCCAGATCCCCAATGACCCATTACGCTTATACTCCAGCAATTTCCCGCAACTGATTAGAGAGCTCCAGAGGGACCTCAAAAGATGGAAACCGCAGGAAATCTCCTGGTTCGGGCAAATTACCACCATCAAAATGAACTTAATCCCTAGATGGCTATATCACTGCACAGCACTAGCAACTCAGATCCCCGGCCCAGCCCGAATAGCTTTACAAAAGAAAATTCAAGAATTCGTATGGGGGGGGGGAAGAAACCCCGCATCAGTAAACGAATAATGATGAGAGGGATAGCACAGGGTGGGTTGGGAGTCCCAGACCTGGCTAGATATACCCTAGCAGCGCATCTATATCACGCATTCACTTGGGTCCAAGAATCAGACATACCGAAATGGTCGAACCTCGAAGAAGCCTGGTGCCTGGTCCCACCCGCCGCACTACCACACCTGCCCAACCTAAAATCCCTAGCCACTGGCGGCCCCCTAATTGCCACTAAAACTACAGATCGATACTGGAAGGCTGCGGCTCACAGATGGGGTGTTCGCTGCTCTCTGGGCCCCCTAACCCCCATCTGGAATAACCCAGAATTCTCTCCAGGCATGTCCCCACAGAACTTCCAATCATGGAAGGAGGGTGGCCTACGAATAACCAGCGACTTCCTTGAGGCAGGCGCACCCATCGCATTTGAAAGGTGCAAAGTGAAATTCGGGGTGAATGAGCAAGAGAGATTCCGCTACGCCCAAATCCGACACTGGCTATCCCACAGAGCGACCAGAGAGAAATGCTCCAGAGACCTAACCGCACTGGAACTATCTCTCACGACCCCCACTAACAAAGGCAGAATCTCCACCCTCTACTGACTCCTAGATAGGGCTGACCCTTCTATAAAAGAAAGATACATGCTTGAAAGGGAAAAGGACCTGGGCAAAGAAATCGACATTGAAAACTGGGGAAAAATTTGGACTAGGCTGCATAAAAGCTCGCAATGTATCACAAACAGGGAAGGGGGCTACAAATTTTGTTATAGGTATTACATTACCCCCGTTCAAATCAATAAGGCCCACCCTAACATCCCCGGGTCATGTTGGCGTGGGTGTGCAACCCCAGGCTCATTATTCCACATGGTATGGACCTGCCCGAAAGCCGAACGATACTGGAGAGAGGTAATCAAACATATCAAAGAAATCTCTGGCCTATCCATCCCTTGGGACCCCGGAATCAACCTACTGGGCGACACCGGCGAGGGCGCTCTCCCACTCTCGGCCCATATCCCCCGGCTATGCTCTCACCTACTTCTAGCGGCGAAAATCGCAATGGCCAGGGTTTGGAAAGACAAAGAAGGGCCCTCGGTGGCACTCTGGTGGGCGAAATGCTGGGACATAGCGGTTGCCGAAAGAATCACAGCAATCCGATCTGGCTCTCTGAATAGGGCCTTGAACATAAGGGACCCATTCATGGACTACGCCGCCAGATATCCGGCTCTCACCAGAAGACCCCCATTAACAAGGTGGCTCCAAATCAACCTACTTCACTGACCCCCAGTCGCGGGCCACAGCAATCTAGCTCGCCACGGACCCCCGCAGCAGCCAAGGGCAGTCCGGCCCACGGACGTGATCACTCACTGCTCCTACTAAGAGACACTGACACTCGACCATGATTTACGATCGTTGATCTGTTGTTCTTGCACTTAATGTAATGCTCACTGATGTAAACCCAATAAAATGTTGTTATGAAAAAAAAAAATAGCAAATGCCTGCCTTCAAAGTAAAAAAACACGCTTGGGGATTATTTGTGTCACTTTTTATCAAGGCCATTAGTGGACGTTGAGGTAAAACTTAAGCATGTCTCATCTGTTGTCCAAATTGCACCTCCTCCTCTCGAGAGAAATATCTGTCGACGTGGCAGGTGGGGCCCACAGTGTAACAGAAGGACTTGGTAGTTAGAGCCACAGGGTGTGGGTCCTCTTAGGGCACTGAAAATCTAAAGTGGGTAATGGAGGAAAGAGACTAGAATTCCTTAATATGTTGACACAAGCAGCATTCGATGAGAAGGTCATAGCTTGGGTCAGGGCTCAAGTCGAGGGTACACATGAGTCGACAGAGTCCACCCACTTTTCTCAGAGGGTGGACTCAGTCCCCCTCCCAGCTAAAATGAGAAACAGAATGTCCCCTTTGAATTTATGAATTAGAGCCGGCCTCACGGATCGAACCACAGTTGTCAGGTTTGCAGTGCGGGCACTTCACTGCACTTTATAACCGGATGAAAAATTACAAACAACTAAAGGTGAAATGTCCCATTTCGGTACTGCAATTTCCAGGGAAGACATGTGTATTGGTTCTTGGAGTTTAAACCATGCACACCTTTTAACATTTTCAAAAAACACTATTAAAAGAAAATATCCTCTCTTAGTTTTGAGTGTATGTGTTAATTTTATAAAAGGCAAATGCCATTTGTCCGATGCAATTTGGGTGGTTATGCATAGCCAATTTAATGAAATGTGCATATTTCACCTTGATATGCTAAATTTCTGATGGTGTCACATCCCACTGCGTTTGTTGATGAGTTCCCACCCCCCCAATCTTGGAGAAAGCTCTGAAATCACATAAAATACAAGCTTTCATGCCTTGTATTGTACTCATTGGAAATATTAGGCTGAGATGGTATTTCCATTAGCTTTCAAACTCCTAGAGAGTTCATCAGATGGTGGTCACACTATAAATGAACAACAAAGAAAATCACACAGTGCTGTACTTCGCTTTTACATAGAAGGAAACAATTAAAAAATAGTGTTTCTCCCACTATGAACACGTTGGCTGCAAGAAGACATACGAAAGGAATTCAGTCCTGCCTGGCCCCTACATCTATAGGGCCATACAATTAGAAAGAAACAGACACATACTCAAACAGTGAGAAGCAGTTCTCATCATTCAAAAATTACATTCCAAGCAGAGCCACATTATTCACACAATGTTTTGCATGTAATGTGTAATGAGTCTAAACGCTTAAGCATGACTGTAACCCAGTATGAATAAAACAGTGATGCTATTATAGGGAAATTATAAATTATTAGATTCAAAGGAACACAGTTTTAGAAAAAAATATATGTTTTTTCACACCTTCCTTGCACAGTCTAAGGTTTCCACATGTTCAATGGCCTTACATTTTCAATGTTTCAACCAGCCTGACATTTCTTATCTGAAGTGTTAATTAGCATCTTCCTGGCAGCCACAGCCAAATAATTGGTTGCAGTTGTAATGCTTAACCAGACTAAGAAAATCACCCTGCATCAGCGTATTGGGACTAAAACATTGTCAAGTGTTATTGAGTGGTTTTGAAACCTTCATGCTGTACTTCATGGTCTCACAATAGGTCAACCAGAGCAACTTAGTCCTACTTGTATTCATATGGTGAAAGAAATACATAAATATTCCCTAAGCTTCAAGGTGCCATGTCCAGTTTTATCCTAGCTGTGTTCCATGTTTGACAGTGCTTCACTGTCTCACATATAAAGTGCAAAATACAAAAATATGTTAGAAAGGTGAAATTTCCACTGTTGTCTGGGCATGCCTCTTGTTAAATAATGGGTACCAATCATTTTTGTTCAGACATCCGAAATCACCATACGTGATGCCTGTTTCTTTACTGATTCAGGGTTCTGATAGATTGTGTCCAACAGTCATATGTGAGAGGTGGTAACTGCAAGTCATCTTCTGGTACTGTCGACATGGTTTCCGTGGAGGTTACAGGCTCAAAGTAGGCCATACTGTGCCATAAATCCTGTGTCTGTGTTCAGACAAGCATTTGTCAGGTTGAAAATCTTCAAATACTTTAGATCCTATACTACTCGGTGTGTGTTATTCAAGAGGCCACCCCTGTATCTGTTCTGACATTCAAGATGGTGTGTCTATGCAGGTTCATTCCTACACTTAGTTCTTTGGAGGTTTCCTTAACATACTTTCCTGTGGTCATTTCTTGCATTGGATGAATTGCAAGTGTATGTCTCTTGTATCTGTAATGTTTGGTTCTATGTAATTGTTACAGTTGATTTAGTACAGATGTGTTGGCAGGTTTTGCATCTCCCAACATTGCATAGGAATCTTACTTGTTTTTTTTTTAATTAAAATTTTTATTGGTTCAACTCATACATATAGGCCAAAAGACAAGATAAGTTATTTTTAACTATTAACATTTGCATAAATCCAATCCAATTAGCATAAATCCTGCAACATATTCTTAAAAAGGATTTTTTAAAGGAAAAAAAGAAAAATGGGTTACATTTACACAAAAATCTCTTGTTAGTACAAAGTTCCGTTCACTCATATTTCTTTTGTGAGATTTAAAATCACATCTATAAACTTCAACACTTCCAGACATAGACTTGTGGTCTCCCCCATTAGCATCCATTCCCACCAATATTGATCTAATGATGTATAACCTAAAAGTTGGGGTTTTCTTAAGTGCATAGAACGCATGCTTGTCAGGCCAACAGAAGATGTAACCCAGTCGTTAAGAGTTTCCATCACACTAGTTTGACCACAATGACGGCAATAGGACATTTCATGTGAGATTAAGTGTCTTTCCAATTGGACCTCTCTTGTTTCAAGAATGTTCAATCTCACCCTTAACAGCACATTTCTTTAATAAGCAGAAGGACATTTCAGCAGGTACTGTTGGGCCTGGTTCAGACCCTTTCTCTCTTTCTCTCCAAGCATGGCCTCAGGGGATCAAGATTTCGTATCCTGGCTGTCTCAATCCAATCAAGCTCTTGTAACTTCTTTTAGACTACCATGGGATTGGTAAGTAGATCGTCTAATACCAGATCCAGATCTATCATTATTCCCTCTATCTTTTCCTGCCATCGCTTCACGGGACAATCAATCGGTTTCTTTGTCAATTTAAAATGTTCAAAATGCGTGCCACTTACTACAAATCTACATTTGCAATAAAGGCCTAATGTTTTCCATAAGGCCCTCCGTTCAAGGGATTGAAGTCTTAGTTCGTGTCTTATCAGCGTTATTGGCAGAGCATTAGGTAGCTTTAAACATCTCCTCCAAAACATGCCCTCCAATGGGGGCCAGATCTTCCAAGACATACTCAACATTCCCTCTGCTCCATAGATTAAGATAGGCACCACCTTCTGGCGATAGATGTTTTATATGTTCTTATTTGTTCTTGATCTGCTAGAAATGTGCTTCTGGGGTAGCGGAAGTGACATCACATGACCCTTGACCTTTGATGGCATCACAGGAAGTGATGTCATTTGACCCCACCCCAAAGTGACATCACAGGAAGCGATGGAACACGATATTTCACCCCTTGGCAAAACAGGAAGTGGCATCACATAGCATTGTTTCTAGGTACACTGCAAAACATATGGTTACACTATCACTGTAAAGTGATATACATTTATACAAGAATGGATCACCATATGTATCAAATATCAGCGCGTATAGGCCCATACTACCAAATTACTGTGAGTGCAAGCAGACATCCAAGGCCAAACAATAATAATGTGTTATTATATAGCACTTACACTTAACTGCTTCATATAGAACAAATATACATACAATATTATCCAACCTGTATTGGTACACATTTATCAACCTCAACAGGTTAAAAGGCTGAGTTGACCTTGCCAGGAGTCGAACCTGCAACCTGCAGATCACACACACATTGCAGCAGCAAGCGCTCAACCCACTGAGCAATTTAAACGGCTATAGCTATCAGAAAACCAGCCACTTCAGAAACAAAGAGCCACTTTTCTAGGGGTCGCAGGTACGACCCCTAAATGGCGTCCCTGCCATATATCCAGATTTGGCTTTAGTTAATGGGTTGACCCCAGAGAGGATTCTGCAGCCTCTCTTTCCTGGTTTTGGGATCTTTGGAAGGATATAGAAAGTCCCAGGAGTCAGATTGTTTGGTATCAGATGTTGAAGGTGTTCCTCCATACTGCTTTACATGGACTTGATTGTTTATACTCTGTGGTAGGGTCATCACTCATTTCTTATACTCTGGGTCAAGATGTTGTCTGTAAGCCTCTGCTTTATATTTCCGGGTATCCATGAGCACAAAAGCCCCACCCTTGTCTGCAAGTTTTATTGTAATGTCCTTGTTTGTTTGGAGTGTTCTAATTTCCTTTCTTTCTTGCGAAGTAAGGTTCTGTTTAGTTGTATGTTGTTTTTCAAGTATATTACATATTACATGATTTCCGAGACAGTCAACATATGTCTCAAGTTTCAAGCTATGGCCAAATAGAGGTTTCAAATTTGAGTGTTTTTTTGTGCCATCAGAATCTGGGCCGGCTCTCTGTTCAGTGTTCTTTCCATGGAAATATTCCTTGAAATTTAACCGTTGTATGTAGTCTTTGATTTCCCTACAAAGTTGAATTTTGTTGACTTCCTCTCTAGGGCAGAATGTCTGTCCCTTGGGAAGAACAGATTCCTTAGCAAGTGTAAGTTTGTGCCCAGAGAGGTTGATAACTGATGATTATTATTGTTATTATTACTACAGTATTTATTGAGCGTGGACCTAGATTTGGAAAGCAAAAGGGAGCTTTTCAATCATAGGAGGAAGAACACAGTGAGGGAAGCAGAGAAAAAAAGGACCAGGGAGCTAACAAGGGAGGGTGGGTATTTGGCAGCAAGGCATCTACAAACCACGAGGGGGGGGGGGAGACAGTGGGGAGCAGTTCATAGACTCTCAAGTAAGGTGGGGAGTGCAGGTTGTGTGGACCTAGGTGTTAAGGAGGAGCTGTTCCTTGAAGAGAAAGGTTATGAGCTCTTTCCTGAACTGTTGAAGTGATTGGGCAAGTCAGGGAGGAGATTCCAGAGTCTTGGAGCATAGACAGAGAAGGCCTGTCTTCTGGATCTTTCCTTCCTTCACCATTGTTATTCAAGTCTGCATATTTCCTTACTTCTGGTGGATCGCAGGCCTCTGGGGAGGCTGAGCTTCTCAGTGAGGTATCTTGGTGACTTCAGGATGATAGCCTTGTAGATGATGCACCAGTATTTGAAGATGATACAGGCTTGCAGTGGGAGCCACTGCAGTTCTATGAGGGTCAGGTGATGTGGTTGAATTTGCAGCGTCCTTTAATGAGTCATGCTGTAGCATGCAGGACCCATTTCAGGGATCCCAGGGTAGTCACTGGAAGGACTTCCAAAAGGGTTTTGCAACCATCCAGGTGGGAAAGGACCAAGGCTTGGAGAGCAGATCTGAAATAGTTTTCTGGGATGCAGGGTTTGATTTTCCGCAGAGAGAAAGTTGGTACCAGGTCGTTTGCATCTTCCTTGCTATGTGCTGTTTGAACGTGAGGTGACTGTCGATGTTGAACTGAAGGGGCTTGGCACAGGTGGCCAGCTGGTGAGTAAATCCCCCCGAGGTTCATATCAGAGAGCCAGGGCTGGATGTCAGGGTGTTTGGTGTTGTTGGTCAGCAGTAGGAATTCAGTCTTGGAGGGGTTGAGCTTCATATAAGCACTTGACATTATGGACTTGGTCAATGTGAGGCAGGCCTTGAGCCTGTGGATGTCTTTTATGGAGGATATCTTGAGGTAGATCTGTGTATCATCTGTTTACTGTTGAATGTGGATGTTGTGTGGAGCGAGGAGGGTTCTGAACGGTTTCATGTAAACATTGAAGATCACAGAGGACAGTATGGATCATTGGGGGCTCCACAGGTGATGGGTAGCGTTAGTGATCTGGAAGAATCAATTTGAACAAACTGTTGGCAATTCGCTAGGTAGGATTTAAACCAGCTGAAGACAATCTTGCTGATCCCCATACACTGATGTAGATTGTCGGTGAGTGTCTGGTGGTCTACTGTGTCAAATGCTGCTGAGAGGTAAAGAAGAACTAGGAGGCAAGGATGGCCATCATCGAGAATATGAAGGGCATCATCAATCACATTGAAGGTATCCATTTCTGTGCTGCATCTGGGTATGAATCCAGATAGGTAGGACTGAAGGAGGTTATATGCTTCAATGTGTTGGAGGAGTTGTGTGGCTAATGCTTTCTCAAGGGTCTTACCTAGGAAGACAAGATGGGTGATGGGGCGGTAGTTGCTGTGATCGTCCAGTGTTGGTTTCTTAAGAAGCAGGAGGATTTGTCTGGTCTTGAGGGTCGAGGGGAAGATGCTTTGAGTTAGGGACTTATTGATGATTGCCAGGTACGGCAGGAGTGATTCAGTTGGAAGGGTCTTGAGTACAGAGGCAGGGAGGGTGTCATCTGCATGCAATGTGGCTTTGAGGGATGCTTAGGTGGCAGTGAGGTCTTCCATAGTTAGTGTCTTTAAAGTTGTCCAGGTAGCTGTGGTTTTGGAAGATGGGATGTGTAGTGTGCTGTCAGTTGTGGCACTGGTGTCTAAGTTTTGGTGGATCATCTTGATCTTGTTGATGAAGAAACAGTTGATGGCAGTGAATTCTTCGATGAGTGTGCTACAGGTTGGTCGGGCAAAAGGTTGATGCAGTACTTGAGGGCTTTGAAGAGGACTCTGCAAGTTTTCATGGAGCTTCACAGTTATTAGCAGTGCAGAGTCAAAGGTCTCAGGCCTGCTTTCAAGAGGGAATGCTGGACAAGATCAAAAAAAAGAAACAACAAGAGGAATACACTTGACCTAGGAGAAGAGGTAGAAAGCAGCACGCCTGAGAGACGCGAGACAGTGCCGGGAGATGCAGGTAGACAATTCAGCTTTAGATCTGTTACAGAAGCAGAGCTGACAGACATTATTAGTAAGCTTAAACCCACCAATTGCATAGGAGACAATTACAGTTACAGCCTGTGTGCCTTCCCTGATAGGGATCTTGACAAAGTTTCTGAATGCATCCTTTAAAGAAAATTGCGTGACAGATTTATAAAATAATGCATGGATTGCGCTGCTTTTAAAAAAAAACAGGGCTCGATCTCCTGGCACCATCCAATTATCGGCCAATCAATAATACACCATTCTTGCATAAAATACTTGATTGTGCGGCCTATAAGCACCTGACAAACCGTAACATTCTGAATAAATGGCAATGGGGTTTTAGACCAGGTTATGGTACAGAAACAGCTTTGCTGGATCCTAAATCCAGCATGCTCCAAGTAATTGACAAAGGGCACATAGTACTCCTCATGCTGTTGGACTTGTCTTCCGATTTGGATTTGGTAGACCACTCATTGATTGAGAGATTAAAAGAAGTGGCTGCTTTCTCTGACAGTGCAGCATCATGGGTAAAGTCTTTTCTGGAAAACAGATTGATAAGGGTTTGTAGCAAGAGTGCAGAAGAACCCCAGCTCACCTGCAATATTACACACTGCAGGGTGATTGCCTCTCGCCGTCTTTGTATAACATTTTCCCTGTCCCACTTTTTCAGATACTTGAAGATAGGGGAATTCACTTTGCAAATTATGCAGATGATACTCAATACATTATTCCCCTGTCAGGAATTTACAAGGAGGATGCAAGCACTATTCATAAAGTGTATAGGATGATCCAAGCCTGCATGATAAAAAGCGGCTTTGCCTTAAACGATGAAAAGACAGAGCTGATGGTGGTGGATACAGGAATCCGAGTACAGAGTATTTACACTTTCAGGTGGAAGGCTGCATGATCGCCACAAAACAGAAAGTGAAAACTTTGAGGAAATACCTGGATCAAAACCTAAATATGCGAGCTCAGGTAAATAGATTGGTCTTCGATGTTATGCTATCACAGCGTAATAGTCCTATGTTATGCTACCACAGATAGAACCTTACCTTCCAAAGAAAAATCTGTGAGGCCTTAGCCAGGGCTATTATTAGTACAATAATCGATTATTGCAGTAGTCTTTTGGTCGGCATATGCAAAGGTGACTGTGCCAGACTACAAGTAATTAGAAAAGCGTAGTGAGAGCAATAGCAGGTCTGAAAAGAAGAGATCATATTTCAGAGGCAAGAAAAAAACCGACACTGGCTCCCCATTGATGCCTGAATAGAGTATCACCTGCTACTAATAACACATAAATGCCTGGTAGGGATCAGCCCAGAGCACTTAACGGAAGCACCAAGGCGAAAGCCTGACACCAACCTGCTGGTAGTGCCAAGATCTAAACTTACCCAGGTCAGCAAAGGCGCCTTCTTTGCGGCGGGGCCTAGAGCATGGTACGCTATTCTGCCTGACCTGAGAGAAATTAAATTGCTGGACCGGTTTAAAAAGGAAATTAAAACCTTTCTGTTTAGATAGATATACCTGATATTTGCTGGTTGGTGTCTCTATGTGGCCCACCTGCATCTGCTTGTTTGTCTGTTATTGTTATATTTGACCATCTACTTTACAGTTTAGCACCCGTATGCCTCCGGCCCTCTTTTGGTGTGCGGTATAAATGTATTAACATCACACAACATAGGTGCAATGGAGGGTTACCAACATATATATCTTCGAGCGGCATGGGTGGGCTAAACATATAAGCCATAAATGCTCTAAGTGTAACACATGTGTTAACCTGCGTGTTCTTTCTTCTAGTAGCAATGCCAGGCTATCTAGATAACTAGGTGCAACCCCGTGGCTGTCCTTACAGAGTGCTGGGGATATCATCATAAAACATCTGCATACATGAACAGGCTAGCGAGTGAGTGTTACACCATCCCTAGCCCCCTAAAATCCATCGAGCGCATCCCATTTCCTACCCCCCAAGGTACATCTAAGTGCATCACATTTCCTACCCCTGAGGTCCATCTTAGTGGGTCACATTTCCTGCCCCCAAAATCCATCAAAGTGCGTCACATTTCCGAATCCCAAAATCCATCTAGGAGTGACATATTTCCTACCCTGTACAATCCATCTTGGTGAGTCACGGCTCCTACACCCAAACATCCAATTAAGTGCACCACATTTCCTAGCCCCAACAATCTGTCAAGAGACAGATAAATACGTCACTCATAACGTCCACGTTATTTATTACACCAGCCCCTTCCCCACCTAAGTACCCCAAGCACGAGAGACACTATTCAATAACACAACCTTAGCGACCTTACCCCAGAACTATCGAGGAAGAGATGATCTGCAAACTCAAGATTAACTGAACATAGTATAAATGAAGATGATGAGAACAAGTGACATTACTGCCAAACTGATGCATATAGACCCACTAGATATGAAGCAGATATGTACTCACCACGAGGATACACGGACATTAGGTCAAATATGCATTTAGACATAAAGAATGTTACCTGCACCAATAGACACTAGAAACATCATAGACAAAGCATACGCTGAAGCGCGCGAGAATACATGTAAAGCTTGCCGAAACTAGAAATACAACGATCAAGAGTGGCTTAACTGGATAAAATGGATGACGAAACCACATTAGAGTCAATGGAAATCCCAAAGACACCTTGAAGCTGCAGGGAGATTCGATTTGCTGAAATACAGACCCGGGCAGGCCAGACAGTGGCTACGCGGCTCCCTTCAAGGTTATTTCATAAAAGGCAGGTTTGGATAGCTCTAAAGAAGAGCAGAAGATAATAATTCCCAAGCGCACAGCATATTTTTCTTAGATTAAGTAAAGAACAAAACAACCTTAGAGTACCAGGTGCCAGCTGATTAAAAGCTTAAAACTGTATCAAGAATAGCTCAACCAAGTCTCCAGTGGTCAGACAGGATAATGACACTTGTGCTTATAAGAGCTAAATTCACGGTAAAAGTTTAGCAGAATAATTCAAAATGTGGTCTCCTCACACGTGACTCATAATTAGAGAACAGTGTCCATTCATTATTGCCAGACACAGATATGCACCTGCTTCAACTCGCCAAAAGTTCTCAGAGAAAGAGGTGCCTGACAAGGCCAAGTTCAAAGCTAGACATCCTGACTCGAGACCTAGGAAATCAGGGATGGTTTCTTATTCAAAAGGAAAAGCAGCTCCTTGATGTGGCTTCCCCTGCCACTATTTTTGCTCATGTGCTGAGGTCATGGCAAGTGTTCAAGGTTGGTAACGCCAATGCCAACCAATCAGCGTTCTCCAATGGTGCTGTTTTGCAACTGTTGCAGTAACCAATAATTTGTTTTTACGATGATGTCTTCCTTACCTTTATCAACTCTGGGGTGGTCGGAAGTGGGGCCACTAGATAAGTTGTGACCAATGAAGGAACTAATACTTACACATACTATATGTAGACAAGTCCCTTAACCAATCCCAAAGTCCTGTAGGTTTTTGTAACCCAAATTGAAGTGTGACATCAATTGTGACACATTTTTTACTTTTAACCTGTTGTCATGCTTGAGGCGGACAATAGCGTGGATACCTTGGTGTTTATTGCTGTCCCTGTTTTATGCAAACTATTAATAAAATAGGTCTTTGTCAATTACCCTGACTCTTCCATTATTGGGTGTGGGATTTCCCAGCCTGTTTGTTCTGCTCAGGACTGGGGATTTCCAGTCCTCCATTACATATGGTAGCAGTTTGGATGGTTGGCCAGTACCCTCGGATTGTTGAATCTTCTTGATATAAGCCTGAGTACTGCGAAGGGACTCGTGAAGAACGGTGAATCGTACGTGAACTGAGAACGACGAAAAGGAGCTCCCTTGGAAAAAATCCTGCCTGGTCCCCACAGTAGGGCGACGGCGAAGTGGCTGATTGAGGGAGTGTTGAAAATGAAGTCCTCGGCCAACCCACGCATGTAAGTATAAAGCATCGAGTTGACAAATGAAGGTGGGAGGGATTTGTTTGTATAATATTGGGGAAGAGTGGTAAAGAATTTATTGATGAGAGGATACCTGTAACCAGGGTTATGAATGGAGGCGCATTAAACCTTGTGACGCGGTACTAAGTTATTAAGATATTGAAGAGTAAAAGGTATTTCCAGCAACAAGGTCAAGGAAGAGTGCACCACACCCCCTTTTGGGCTAAAGCGTTAAGAGATAAAGAATACCTTGTCAGAAAGGGCGGGAAGGTCCGTAGGTTTGGGGTTTTGTTGTGTTATATTGATGGTGCACCCATATGTGTAGTGATTGCTTGCGCCTGAGGGAGGGTGAGAAGTGGTTTAAACAGGGAAAAAAATGAGGCGTTGTAGATATTGGTTTACATCGTAGAGCACGTGGAACTGTGGTTTGGACTCAAAGGGCAGAGTCCTGCACATGGGGGGTGTTTGTGGTGCCTGCCCATACAGCAGTTGCCGTAGTCGGGAGGCTGAGAAAAAGGCGTAGACAGTGTTGGAAATAGAGGAACTTATTGTTGACAGGCGATTGTGAAGGAGGAGTGAGGGGATAGTAAGGTTGAAGGTTTGTCAAAGTCCGGTAAGTATCGGCAGTCAAGAGTGTAACGTGCCATCATGGGAGGAGACATTCTCTTTATGAATTTATGTAAGTCTCTTCCATGGTATAAGACTTACATTTGCAAGTACCACTCCGAGTGGGTTTGTGGCACAGCAGGAAAAATGTTCTTACCTTGGCCCCAGGAGGGTAAACCTTTCAATATCAGTGCTGCAACACATGATGACATATCACGCTGTGTACAAAGGCAAAACGTAACAGAAAAGATTGGGCATTTTAGAGCTTTGGAAAATGTTCGGAGACAAGGTGGAAGAGCAATTCCCGGAGGAGTGGGTGATTAATCAGCATTATGGGGAGGGAACTGTGCCCTTGGTTCCTCCTCCCCAGAGCATCAATCCACCAGATGAAGGGCAGGGATTCTACCCATTGAAAAAATTAAAAGCAGCAGCAGGGACACTCACCCTGTGCTTGTGCCCCCCTGCTTACAGTAGTAGAGATGCTATAAGTGGAGCTAAACTGAATGAATACAAGCCAGTGTCCATGCATGATGAGTATAGCTAGTGCTGTGAGCTGCAAGCGAAGCTGACAGAGTCTGAGGAAGAGATAGAGAGACAGAGAGGAAGACAGAGCAAACAGGAAGAGACAAAGATCACTTCAAATTAGTGGGTGGGAGGACAGATATTCCTTAAACAGAATGGAAGAAATATGGATGATCCTCAAGAGAGAGAGAGAGAAAAGGGAAGAGATGGAAAGAATGAAGAAACGAAGAGAGGAAAGACAAAGGAAAATTGATGAATAAAGAGAGGAGGAAGTAGAGAAAGAGATGGAACTAAGCTGAGAGAAACAGCGGAAAGAAGCTGACACGCTTGTCAGAGAGTACACGCTCTGGTAAAAGAAGAGAAATAAGGATCAAGAGCAGGAAAGAGATGAGCATTTGGAGAGATATGATAGGGAAGTGGATGAGATATTAAAAGACTGTACTCTTCGAGATGAAGAGAAAAGAGCAGTAATACGAAGAAGGATTGTTAATCTGTACAAGAGCATAAGGGATGCTGGTGCAATTTGTAAAGTGAAGAGGAGTATAGATGGGTCCCACAAAGAAGAGAACAGAGCTTATTAGAAAAAGCACTGAAGGCATTGTACAATACAAGCCCCAAAATTAAATGTTGAGGACAGACAAGACAAAGGAAGTGATGAAAGTTGATGCTCTCAGATGAGGAAAGGCATGAGAGGGAAAATGAGGAAGGGGAAGTGGCCACACTAGGCCTTTCCACAAGTTCAAGACCAGAGAAAGAGATAGCGTGGTCCGACATGGAAGAACCAGAGGGGAGAAGGCCAGAACCTGGAGCATATCCCAAATGTCCAAAGAGGGGATCGCCCATCTTGGAAGAAACAACCCCATATGTAAACAGGTTGAGAGTGCTACCAGGGCAAAATAAAACTAGCATGACAGACTCCGCCCCAAAGACGAAAGGCGCAACTGGATTTGAACACAGCGCAGAATTGAGCAATTCCCATTGTTAGAAAGGAGGGGCTGCAACATATACCATGGCCACAAATGGACAAGGATAATATAAGGTGTAAGTTACCAACTTTGACATTGGGAGTGTTTAAATGGATTTATGAGCTAGGAAGAGTGACATTCGCAACATAAAATGTTTGCTAGATGCCACGATTGGGGAGAGAGCTAACAACATTTAGAAAAAAGCAGGGAACACTGGGGTGACGGCTCAGAGCACGACTTATGACGTAGCACCGTTTAATTATTGTAGGGCAACAATTTGCTGAAAAAAGAGGGTCTGGACATCTGAGTGGAGGTCTGCTATTGGTTTGCAGAAGAGAGATCGATAACAAATGTACTTTGATATCAAATACAGTTCAGGGTCTCTTGGCAGTTAGAATCCAGATCAGGGAAAATATGAATTTCTCATATTGGGTGGTAATCACAGTCTACTGGAACACTATGGGGCTATCCCTGATGGTTTTCTTGCAGTCCCTGTCTGACATATTGGTTGACGTTGTCTCTCAATTTCCTTCTGATGAATTGATACTCCTGGGTGATCTGAATACGCAGTGTATTAATACAAATGTATTGTCTTTTCCTTCTAAAAAGAAATCAATTAACGGTTATATTTGGGATGAGTTCATGGCTGATTGGGATTTGACAATGCTTAATGGGAATGTGAAAGGCGATATCCCATGTGCACCTTCCTGGGAGAGAGGTAACGCTTTCTCAACAATTGATTATGTGTGTGTCTCCAGGAATATTTTTAACAAATGTCTAATTCTCTATTTGGTTCATACTCAAGGTAGCGATCATGCTATGCTAGATTTTGTTATAAGAAGTGAGGATACTTCACGAATTCTGCAGTATACCCATCCTTTGGAGATGAATATAGCGGGCAATCGAGTTCTGAAGTTCGAAAGAGGGGGGTGAAATACTTAATGACAATTTGGGAAGAGCAATTAGGCAGTCATAAAATTGTCCACTGATAGGGCAATGTATACCAAGCAACTATACCAGCTTTATGTGGTCCCTGAATCCCCCTAAGATGGGGAATGGTAAGCCTCACAAAAAACAAACATTCTTTCGATAACCAAATATATGAAAAAAAGAGGCAAATAAGAGCCGAAAAACACAGAATTAAAAAAACAGTAAAAGATAAGGAATGTATAACCCAAATAAAACAAATTAATAACATATATAAAAATTGGGTAAGAGGCCACAGGTTTATGCTGTCCCACAGAGATGGTGAAGAAATTTTGAAAGCTCTATCTCTGCGAAACTCTAAGAACTTTTGGACATCTGTTAATTCAGTACAATCTTCTATTGACTCCACTCAAACATCAGTGATTGACGAAAAAGCATGGGTGGACCCTTTTATGAAGGTCTATGCCCCTCCTACTTCCCAAGTCCCCTATCTTCAACAAGACTGAAATTGGACTCTGAATTTGAGATAGACGATATTGAACGTCTAATAAAGAAATCCTCCAACTCGAGGGCACCACGTCCAAATGGCCTATCAAATTCAGTTCTGAAGAAGAATCCAACTGATTGGGCAATAATAATTAAAATACTGTTTGATAATATCCTTGATTTGAAAACAATTCTGGATTCGTGGAGAGAGGCTATAATTATTCCAATTTATTAAAAAGATGAGCGTACTTTGGCGGCTAATTATCGTATTATTTCATTACTCGATGCAGATGGCAAAATCTTCAGCAGGATAGTTTTAATGGAATTGGAAAATGGGCACAGTCTAAGGGTATTATCCTTAGGGAACAGACTGGCTTTAGGAGAAGTTTATCGACTTCTTTGAATATACTGATTCTGACATGTATTACTTCATCTCCATTGGCAAAAGCCGGTACTCCACTTTTTGCTGCTTGGATAGACCTCTCCCAGGCATTTCACACCATTAATAGGAATAAACTATGTTCCAAATTAAAAAGCTGGGGTTTACCAGACTGCCTCTTTTATTATTCTCATTTACTTGCACCACGTTTTGCATTTAGAGTAAGACTAACGAAATCTGGATTTCTATCCACCTCAATTAAGATAGAGGGGGGGTCCGTCAGGGCTGCCTGCTGGCCCCTTTCCTGTTTATTCTGTTTATGTCGGATCTTTCCCAATGGTTGTTGGAAAAGGGTCTGGTCTCTCCTAAAATTGGACAGGAAAAACTTCTTGGTTGGCTTATGCCGACGATATTGTGGTGATGGTCCACACCCAAGTCGGTTTACAGCGATTAGTTACAGCCCTAGTCGACTATGCTTCTGTGAAAGATTTATCAATAAATTCAAACAAGTCAAAAAATGTTATCTTCAAACATCTTCATAGATTAACCAAACACTTTGTATGGCATTTGAACAATTTAATCATTCCTACAGACAAAGAAGTAACTTATCTGGGTTGTCAGATTTCGTCTTATCCCTTCATGACCCATCTCCTAACAATCATTGAGACTAAATAAAGAAAGTTGGGTGTGCAAATGAAGAGAGTGCACTCTAAGCACTGCAGATTTTCCTTGGTTCCACTTATTAAGTACTATGTGGGGAAGGTCCTTCCATCTATTACTTAACGCTTGGAATGTTATTCACAGGCCTTCAATGTTAACTGGCATGAGATAGAAGGCCAGTTATGGAAAAATGTATTAGTCCTACCAAACTCCATTCCAATTCCATGTGTCCGATACGAACTGGCCCTTGGCTCAATGCTGTCAGTAATGGAGTGGAAATGGCTGAGTTTATATAGGTTGATCTTGCTTCCTCTGAAAACATCTCTAGATGTGGAAGTTGCACAATAGATGAATTTTAACAATAACATTTTTCTAAATTGTTTGAGATCCTATTGTAATAACCTGTTAGAAGTGACAGATACTTCAATTGATATTCTAATCCATAATCCATTAAATGTAAAAGAATCTGTCAAACGAATGGATTGGATCAGAACAATACCTAAGATGAGAGCCGCCAAACTACAGGCGTCCTGGACGCAAATTGACAAACCTATACGCTCTCTTCCGGCATATTTGAAGAAGTCTTAAAATCCAAGGGCCAGATCGGATTTCTTGCGATCTAGGTTAAATTTGGTTCTCTCTTTAAAACTACAGCATATTAGCGATCCAATAGCCTTTCCCTCTAATATTTGTGACAAATATGAAGATGGTGTAAAGCAAACTGTCGCCCACTTATTGACAGAATGTCCAGGGCGTTCATGACCCGAAAACATTGAACTCGGAATTGTTCTGGCAAAGACAATCGCAAGGTCACAAAACTTTTCTTACTTATGAAGTAACATGTCTTCTTAAAGAACTGAAATTGATTAGGAATGTGACCTAGAAGAGTTTTTTTTCTTTTTTTCCTTTCTTTTGTCTCTATAAGATTTCGGATAGTCTGCTATTTATACTTGGTTGAGATGATGTGGAATTGAGCTATATCATTGGTTTCTTTTTTGTTTCTTCTCGGATTTCTGTTTTCTCTGATGCTCTAGGACTATTTTTATATTGTATGTGAAGGAAAGAAATGTTACTGCTTAGTTGGAATTATTAATTCCTAATTTTAGATAACATGTTTTGCTATTAATGTGTATTTTGATTTTCTTCTCTATGCCAATGTTATTATTTGTATAATGTTTTTGTGTAAAAAGTCAAAATATTGACTAAAATCACAATACAAATAAATAAATAATAATAATAATTGTAAGACAGATGTATGGAGAGCACTTAGAGTGCAGTAATCTGAAAGGTCAGACATGAGTTCAATTATGACACACAAGATGCACAATGACAAAGTCCCCATTGCTTACATTTAAGAGATTCAAGAGGGGTGGCTTCTTGAGATGAGAAAACCGTGGGACAAAACTATAGCTATATTCTATAATATATTGTGTCAAGGGTTACTCGAGCCAGTGTAGAGAAAACTGAAAAAATGGGTGGGAATGGAAGCGAAACCATAGTTCACCATTGTCGATTAATGCAAGAGAATGTGTGGAAGAAACTCAAGGAAAAAATAGCAAGCGGAAGCGAAGTTAGTTCAGAAAAAGCTATCGAAGTTTTCAGTGGAAGGAGTCATGTTGACGAGTGGAGAAGGAGAGGTTACACCAAACGCACAAAACATGCACAGCCAATGTTCTGGAGGGAATTTTGCAGGAAGGGGAGAATATAATTATTGGCCACGAGGAAGAAGGTTTTCACCTAGAGGAAGGGGGGTTGAGTTTCAGGCTATGCAAGGAGAAAGGTTTAAAGCCTAGCCCTGGAGGACACCCTCAACAGTGCTGGACGTGTAGGAAAATAGGACACATCTCCCGAATATGTAGAAGCAGGGGAGGATTGCAACAGAATTGGCAGGATCCAAGAGGGGGGATGACCTATCCTCCACCATACAGTGCAGAGCCACCTGAATATTATGCCCAAGAGCACATACAGTACCAGACATATGCACCGCAAATACAACCTGCACAGCAGGCACCAATGCAAACACAGCAAGTCCCTATGCAGACAAAGCCAACACAGATGCAACCGCAAGCGCTGGTACAACAGAACACTGTGCCGACATGGAACACAAGTGCAGGAGCACAGACAGCTACACACAGAATAGGGAGTGTGACCATAGTGGGAGGAACCCCTTTCACTGGGACAGGGAGGAATTTACACCCACAATAGGACAGCCCACAGAGTGACTTCATGTGTTCAATCCTATCCCTTACACCAGACTCACAAGAGGAACCACGGGTCAAAATGACCATAGATGACAAGACATTTTCCTTCCTTGTAGATTCAGGGGCCAACCAGGTCCTATGCTAGGAAAGGGAAGTACCCAATGTCAGGCATTGGCATGAACGTGCAGGGTATCTCTGGGGCCACAAGTTTGTTTCTATTTACTGATTAAATGAAATGACGAAATTATATTTTATTTATATCGCGCTCGTACAAAAGTGTTTCTGTACACTAATGACCTACTCTTCACTATAGGAGAACATGACTTTTCCATGCCACTTTTATACTCCCACAAGACACCAGTAAATATAATGGGAAGGGACATGATGAGCAAGCTTAACATGACCATCTCTTTCACTGTCCAAGGAATAGTGTGCTCCACTCCAGGGATTCATTACATGAATGCACAAGATTTCATGTCAGCATTTTCTGGCCAGAAAGCACAGCGGACATACCATTAAACCCAGACGTATTTACTTATGGAGTACACCTTTTGCTAGCCCGGCTACCTGGGATAAGGGGTAGAACATTGCGAATACCCGCAGGATTCTCATTCAGACCAGAAGTAACTATGGAAGCGGAGGAGGGACGGGTGATTCCCATAGAAATAGAGGATGTCATAGTGAGAGAAGAGAGGGTGATTCTTCATGGCACTGATGATGAGAGAAAGGCATGGCGAGCAGTGATAGCTCTCGACTAAGGACATAGACTAACTGATTTGATAGATGAGGACCTGTTTAGAGAGGATTGCTCAGATGATGAGATAGTGTTTTTCTTAAGCCTCACTTATTGGATGAGAATTGAGAGTACCGCAGAGAATGGCATTGATAAATATGTCACCATCATTTTTTCGAGAAGATTTGGCACAGGTGCCAAGTACATTGTGGACCAGCAGTCCATACAACGCTGGCCTAGTGAAAGGAGTATGTGCGGTTAAAATTAAGCTGAAACCAGGGACAATTCTGCCACGAGTGTGACAGTATCCAATCTCAAAAGAAACAGATGAGGGCATTTATTACACAATATCTATGTTAGTTTGACAGGGAATTCTAGTGCCATCATAGTCTACATGTAACACCGGGGTGTAGCCAGTGAAAAAAATCAACGGGGGAGTCTTGGAGATTTATTCAGGACCCATGCCTCCTAAATAATAGTGTTGAAGTAGAATTTCCATTGGTCCCGAATCCAGCCACAATATTGTACAATATCCCATCGACAGCTAAATATTTCACAGTGGTCAATTTAAAGAATGCTTTCTTTTCAATCCCCCTTCATAAAGAGTCCCAAGCACTGACCTTGTTCTCTTATAGAAAGCTCTGGTGGAAACACACTTGTTTGCCCCAACGGTAATGTCAGTGCTCATCAAAATTGAACAGTGTCCTCCAGATGGACCTAGGGAACGTACACCATGACAGTGTAGTGATCCAGTACATAGATGACATTCTGGTATCCAGCGAAACAGAAGAGCAGTGCAGAAAAGACTTGATGCAGTTAATGACAGTATTGGCAGAGAAGGGGTGCAAAGTAGACAAGCAGAAATTACAATTTTGCCAGGAAGAGGTCCTTTACATAGGGAGCTAATATCCCAAGAGGGCACAAAAGTGACCTGTGAGAGAGCGGAAGCGATTTTAAAAACAGCCAAGCCAAGAACAGTCAGCGAAACGCAACAACTTCTGGGCCTATGCAACTGCTGCAGGCTGTGGGTCTTTGACTACAGTACATACATCATACCCCTCTTAAAACAACTCAATGAAGCTCAGAGAGATGACAGTAACATAGCCTGGATAGGCGAAATGACAGAAGCATTCAATGAACTAAAAGAAACAATATGCACAGCACCCGTTCTAGGGAACCCTGATTACAGTGCAGAATGTTTCCTATTCCCTCATTCAAATGGAGTGGTAATGACAGCAGTGCTCACCCAGAAGACTGCCTTGGGACACAAACCACTAGCAAATTACAGTGGAATTTTAGATCCAGTCACGAGAGGCCACTATCCTTGTCAACAATCAATGGCCGCAGCAGCCTTTGCAATTGAGAAATCTGACAGTCTCACGATGGACTGTTCACTCCCACAATATGTGGAACATGGGCTGTTAGCCTTTTTTGGCGAAAACCAAAAGCACTCTAGAGGAGGATGCTATTTCGAGAGATGAAGAAAAATCACAAAGGGAGTGTAACGAGCAGACCACATGCAAGGACATATTTCACAAAGATTAGGAGGCACAAGAACATTTACTGATGCAAAATATTGGACAATTAAAAGGGCAGGAAGTTAATATGGGATAGTGTGAGCAAGTCTCTGAAGGCCAAAAGGAGCAACTGCACACAGCATAATTGAATCAAATGGTGTTAAATACACCGTCGATATGGACTATTTCATGGCCTTATAAGGGGTGACAGAGGGATTATAAACAAGGGCTATGCATTAAGCCTGAACTAAGATCATGATGTGCCTACATTCCCTCGAATGTCCCGAGACAGTGCAGACGGGCAAGGTCAATCGTCAAACAGAAGACACTGGCATGAGGCCTACCAATGAGAGAGGGTGGCATAATTGGGAAACAAGGGGAGGGCTGACGTATCTCCAACAACCTGGGTTTGTTTCTATGTACGTACTGCTAGCAACCCAAATTTCCAAGGTTGGATTTGGGTTGCTAACCAATTAGAATAGGCTGCCATGCACATTTACATATAATGCTGCAAAGTATTATTCGGCTACCACATTTTCTGCTATGAAGAGTGCCTTAAACCACGTATATCGAAGTAGCTCACATTGTTTCTCAGAGATAAGAAACCACCAATGAGGGACTTGCGTGTATTTTCTATAGGTAGACATGATCCCCTAATCCAGTCCCACTCCTCGATATGTTTTACAGTTTGCCACGTAGGAGGGCGTTATAGATGAAGCATCTAGCATTATATAAGCTAAATACAAACGAAAAGACATTTTGATCTTGCATGAATGGACTTGATGAGTGTTTATTCGCCCTGCTTTACTTCTTTGAGATTAAAGCAGTATTTTACCATCTCCTTTGAGTCTGTTCCATTATTTGGTCTGAAATATTGTATTGGTAATTCCATCTAGCACAACAGATGCTTCAAGGTGCTAGAGCACATTTGGTAGCAGAGCGGGTGGTTCTGGTCCAATCGACTTAGAGCTCAGACATAGAACCCAGACCTATATTCCCGGGTGCTCGACGGCTCTTGTCGGAGTGCAGAGTTTCCTGCGGTGAGCGGTGTGCTAAAAACTATCATGTGAACAACATATGGTCGACCGGTACACCTTTGAAGAAATTCCTGTTCGTTCCCCGCAGGTGCCCCACGGACCAAAGACAAACTGGTTGATTGTGGGAGAGTCGATGTGGGGGGTACTCGAGCTGAGTACCAGACGTAAGTAGACCATTGTAGTTGGTAAAAACCTATGGGGGGAGGAATTGTAATTGTGTTATGTTGTAAATAAGAGACATAAAGGGTAACTGGATTTTTGGGGATTATACAAGGAACAGAGAGAAGGATACCTCGAATTCACGGGCTCAAGAGAGACAGAAAAGGCATAGACTATAGTTCTGTATCGGAACATTAAGGATTCCTACTAGCAGAGCCATGCAGAAGAGTGCGTGTCAAACTCCCAGAGGAGGTAAATAAAAAAGAGAGGCGAATACACCCACTAAGATAGTGGGGAAAGATGCACGTAAAGGGAAACATAAATATATATTGGAAGTATACATATATAGAGGGTATTATAATATGATTGTATGGAATATAACGTGTTTAAAATAAACAAAAAAACAAAGAACGCATAGCGCAAATACATAAAATGTTTTCCTTGCACTTTTTGACAAAGGATCGACATCAGATAAAAAAACTAGAATTGGATGAAACTAAAATAGAAGTAGAAAATACAGTTTAAAGATATTAATGAACCAAGAACGATATCAAAATAATTAACGGAAATTGTAAACGAAGGAGCTAGAAAAAATAGTGTTAAGTACATTTAGTTTTCAAAATAATAAAAAATATCCTGATCATTTGGAATATGAGTGGCAATAGAAGGTGCCTACTCAAAAATATTGAAATTATATATTTAATTAATTTAGAAGTAAGAGAAAAATTTGAGTAAGTATTGACAGTCTGAATTGGCTTGTTGTAATGGAGGAAACACCTCTCACACACCTATGCAGGACACTGCCAAGATATACAGTCAAGATTATGCACTACCATTCCGAATGGTTTAAGGGCACGACCAATAAGACATTTATGCCCTGGCCTCCAGGACGCTCATTGTCAAATACAGTGTTACGAAACCTGAGGACATATTTACATGCCACGCATAAGGGAAAGAAGCTAGAGAAAAGATTGGCAGTATTAGAGCTTTGGAAAATGTACCAGAATGAGTGTGAAGACCCAGTCTATAGAGAGTCGATGCCTAGGCAGCATAAAAGGGAAGAAGTAAGCTCCTCTTTCTCCTCCTGAGAAACAAGACATAGAGAATAAAGAGAGGGGATTTTATCCACTAAAGGAATTGAAAGCAGCAGTGAGGTATGTGAATCCACCATACGAACCCCCGGACTATACTAGTGAAGAAACAGAAAAAGAGAGCAAAAGTAGAGAACGCAAATATATACAGACACGCAATGAAAGTAAATGGCCTAATGAGAAAAGGGATAGACAGAACAAACAGAGATAGAAGAAGAGGCAGAGAAACAAAGAGGAATAACAAATATAGCTAAGGGTACAACAATAGTACAGAACAAATAAATGGGAGGACAGATATTGCTCAAATTAGATGGCAAAGGTATTGGTGGAGTTGAACAAAGAGAGGAAAGAGAAGAGAGCAAGACAAGAAGGCAAAAGAGAAGGAAGAAGGGAGCTACAGTAACAAGAAAGGGACAAAAGAATGTAAGCAAAGGGAAGAACGAAGAACACGATGCACAAAGGGAGAAGGAGAGGTTAGAAGAGAAACAAGAAGAAGTAGAAGGGGAATTAAGGGAAATAAGGAGGAGGGAGGAAAAAATTAATAGAAGATGGGAATTTAAAGATGATGAGATTGAATATTTATGCCGTAGAAGCAGGATACCCCTAGAAACACAAGAGCGAACCAAAGTGGAAAGAGGGTCACAACCGTCCCGTGGAGGGTGGCGAGGACCATTGCATATGCCAACATGGAGAGAAGATAGAGTCCATAGGAACAAGAATGGGGAAACTATATAGACACATGAGGGATAAACAAGGGGATGGAACTCAAGAGGGAGAAGAAGGAGCATCCTTTAATTGAATAGAAGGAAGCTTAAAGGACCTCAGAGCAGACGATCATAGAGCTATAGAGCCTTAAGTGAGTTAGATCTTGAGGACAAGGAAGAGGACAATAGTCATACGAGTTGGGGCATAATGATGTCAGACAAGGAAAGGAGACACAATAAGAAGACTCAAGAAGAAGGCGCATATGGATTTTCAAGAGAATCAAGCATAGATAAAGGGGTAAAATAGTTAGATCGAGAGGATCCTTTAAGGAAAACACTGGAACCAACACCATATACTGAGCAACCACAAGTACGATCGCATATTACAGGGGATGCGTCCCAGCCTTATGTGAGCAGACTAAGGGCATTGCCAGGGAGAAAGCAAGCAGGCGATGATAATGCTGCCTGGAAGACAAGGAGTGTGGGCAGGTATGACAAAGGCTCAGAGATTTCACAGTTCCCACTATTAAAGAAAAAAGTGTGTCAACCACAGTATATAACATGGCCCCAGATGGAGAAGGATAATTTAAAATGCACACTGCCAAGTTTGACGTCCGGTGCAAGAAAATGGATTAAGGAATTAGAGAAAAGGACGTCAGGAATGACGTTAGCTATAGGCGATATAAAAGGCCTATTATCAGCCATCCTAGGTGAAAGATTTGATGACATTTGGAAAAGAGCAGGGTATCCAAAAATAACTGCTCAAAGCACAGGATGAAGACCCCATTGCTTTTATTCAGGATATTCAGGACAGATGGAGTGCAGAGACGCATGAACCATGGGATAAAACTGTAGTGTCATTTTAGCATATATTTTGTCAGGGACTGCCAGTGCCAGTACAAAGGTACTTAAAGAAACAGGTAGGAATGGAAGCAAAACCATGGTCAGAGATACAATTGGCAATCATGCATTATTGCAGAACGCTAAAAGAGAAAGACAAGAAGAAAACGGAGGGTAGAAAGTAAGAAGAGGCAAAGTGGGTGTAGAACATATTTTCAAATTTAACCATAGAGAGAGCAGTGTTAACAAGTAATGAGGGAAGCACGGCGCAAGTGATGCAGTTCCCACAATAAAATAACATAGGCAATGCCCAAGATCAGAATGGGTATAATTATATGTCAATGGGCAGAGGGAATGGGCCTCAAGGAGGAGGACAAGGAGTATTACAAAACCCTCAAGGAAGGGTAGGATTTACTGGCAGACAGCCCTTGATATGTTGGAGTTGTGGAAAAATAGGACATGTGGTTAGAATATGCAGGAGCAGGGGAGGCATGCAACAGCCGAATTGGCAATCTACAAGTGGGGGGACAGGAGAGGATATGCTCCACAATATAATACAGATTCACAAGGTCATTATGACCAAGATCACATTCAGAATCAGGCATATGCGTCACAACCACAGCAGTTTCAGAAAGTGCCAATACAGACACAATTGTCACAACCACAGCAATTCCAACAATTTCCAATGCAGACACAGTCATTACAGGGACAGCAACAGCAAGCACCTATGCAAATGAACAGGCACCCACATAACAGATAAAATATATCCCAATGCAAGAGACAGGCGGATCACAATGGCAGATATACAAGGGAGCTACACAAGAAGTCAAACCCAAACTAGGGAGTGTGACTCTGGTAGGAGGAAATCCTTTCACAGGCACAGGGATACATTTATACCCACAATAGGACAGCCTACAGGATGACCTGATGTTTTCAGTACTATCTCTGACACCAGAGCCCCAAGAGGAACCAAGGGTCAAGGTGACGATAGGAGGCAAAACTTTGCCATTTCTTGTGGACACTGGTGCGACCCGTTCCTGTGTCCGTGAGGGAAAATATCTAATGTCAGACATTGCCATGAATGCTCAGGGATTTACTGGGGCAATGAGTTTAGTTCCATTTACAGATGAGTTACCAATTTCTATAGGGGAACACGACATGTCCATGCCACTGCTATATTCAAAACAGACACCAGGGGACATGCTAGGACGTGATTTAATGACGCAACTTAACATGACGATATCCTTTACTGACAAAGGCATAGTGTGTTCAACTCCAGGGATACATTACATAAATGGGAGGGAATTTATATTAGCCTTTGCGGGAAAGAAAGCCTTAAGGGGAGTCCTTCTAGACGAGGAAGTGTTCTTGTATGGAGTGAATATTTTATTATCATGGTTACCCAAATTGGCAGGTAAAATAATAGGGATGCCTGATACATTTTTATTAAGGCCTGGATGACGAGGTAGGGCAAATTATTTCTTTACAACTAGAAGCATCAGTAGTAAGAGAAGAAAGGATTATGCTACATGCGACAGACGATGAGGGAAGGGGATGGAGAAGGGATTGCACGAAAAATTGGATCTAAAATGCTGAATGCGCACGTTTAGAGCGCATTCAGCATAGTAGATAAGATCTAAGACCATAATACCGAACAGGGGTGCAGGGTTTCAGGGATGTCCCCCCACCTCTAGTTTGCTATTATGGGCTTCTGGGCTTGCATGAGTGTCCCCCTCATACCTTATAGGCAGTGCGGGGGACAAATGGCCAAATTCCCAAAAGACCGAATTACAAAATGCCGGATAGTGGGCTCTGTGATTTTGGAATTCAGTCTTTTGGGATACGATATTATAACGTACATCCGATGGAGAACAGTGATAGCCCTCAATGAAGGATATGGACTAACAGACTTGACAAATGAGGAAGTATTTAGGGATTACTATTCACATGACGAACTAGTATTCTTTATGAGTCTCAATTATTGGATTAAAGTTGAGAGCATAGAGGTACCACAGAGAATACCGGTGTTAAAAACAAAGACATAATTGTTTCAGGAACACATGGAAAAAGTGCCAAGCATCTTAAGGATCACAAGTCCATATGACGAGGGCTTACTGAAAGGAGTAGGAGCAGTGAGAATTAAGCTTAAACCAGGAGCTATTTTGCCATATGCAAAACAATACCGAATGTCCAGAGAAGCGGATGAATGGTGAAAGGAACTCATGTAGGCAACAATAAAGACAGACACAAGTGATCACAGTTCAAGGGTGTTTATTACACTTTAAAGGTAGGTTGGAAAATGCCTAATCTAAACCTAAATCGAAGATGGGAGCAAGCTACGACTATCCAATAATGATAAGGCATTCCTAGTGGCGTCTTGTCAAATAAAAGGGCCTATACTAAGAAATACCTATTGCCAATCCTTACAACTAATACAAAAAAGGTGTGGGATAGTATTCACAAGAAGGAAAAAAAGAAGTATTCAGAAATGATAAGTCAGGATGTGGTAGCCGGGGGTCTCCCTTCCCCACGTTTTGAGCATGGGGCAAGGCAAGACTCCAGAGCACAGCACACACTCAAGCTTTCCCAGCACAAGCTAACAGTTCTGCTCTCAGGTATCAGGACCTTCTGTGGTTAAGTCTCTTTTCTACAAAAAGGCTCTTGCCTCTGAGGACCTGATGTGTTCAAAATAACAAACCAAAAAGTTCCTTTCCGTATGTATGTTGGATGATGACCTTTAACCCCTGGATCCCCCAATTCTGGATTCAGACCCTTCTCGACAGTTAGCCCTCCCTCCGTCGGGTTCATTACAGCTTTTATTCAAAAGATTTCACCGGTTGCATTCACAAGTATCAAAGCCTTTTTAAACAATCCACTGTGGACATCCCTCCATCGAGTTCACTCTTGTCAACACAATGGGCCTCATTACAACCCTGGCGTTCAGGGGTTAACGGCGCCGTAAAAGGCTGCGGTGCCGTTAAACCCCTAATGCCCGATTCACACTTTAACGCCTGCTTTTTGCAGGCGTTAAAGTCCAACCCGCTAAGGGTCCTTGGTGCTAATTACGGCACTGTAATTTACGGTGCCGTAATTAGCGCCTTCCCCATTCATATTGAGCCCTATGGGCCAAAAATGGGAATGGGGAAGGGGCCATGGTGAATGGGGATTTACCGCCCAGCCAACCTTGGAATGGGGCGGTAAATCCGCCATCCACCATGGCGGAATCCGGCATGGACCATGGTGCTAATAGCACCATGGTCCAACGCCAGGGTTGTAATGAGGCCCAATGTTCATTGGGGACTCGTGCTTTGCCCCGTTTGGCAGGCATCCCTCCGTCAGGTTCACATTTGCCAGCCTCACAGTTCTTCTACTTTCATACTATGCAGGATTCACTTCCCTTTGTCTTCCGATTACTTGTCGGTCAAAAACTTTCGACTGTACAGGGGGATTTTGCTACACCCCTGTATGACCACTTTGACCTTTTTGTTGCGGCTCTCCTAGAGCCTTCTGGTACCGGTAGTATCAACAAACGTGGGATCAACCAGAGCCTCTTGAATGAGCACCCACGTGGTGCTGGACGACTCTGCATCTGGTTTTCCCTTAATGTTCACAGATCTTTGAACTTCCCTTATTTTGCCATTTGCAACTTTCATTCAACACAGTTCGGTTTCTGAGGCGTGGCCAACGAGCGACCGATGTAGACGCGTGCTCGCTGAGCTCCCGGTGCCGCCAACACATCCTGCCAAATCCTGGGGGAATTCGACTTGCGACACTCCTGCAAAATTACGAAAAGTTGGCCGACAGACGGCACGACACATTGCAGTTGCTCCCGTAACAAAACGGAGGCCGGAGGCGAAGATAACTGCGGCGGAAGGTGATAGAGCATGGCATCCGCCGAACTCGATCCAAGATGGCCGACAGTGACTTGGGATAGTGCGCCACTGACATCCGGCACGAAGAACAGCGCCATACAGGAGGAGCGAACGGTTGATGGGAAGGCAGTGACCAACCGTACGCGCTCCGCTCCGCGTTGAGCGCCCGCCAACTCAGAACAAGGGGCGACAGACGGCGACCGAAAGGACGGAGAGGCACGTGATTGGGCACGCGAAACGGTGAGGAGCAGGGTGGGCGGGAGGCAGTGGTTGCGAGCAGCTTTCCCGCTTGCCCGCTCCCAGAAAATCCCCGCGACTACTCGCTTGTGAGTAGATCGAGAGTTAAATCCGTGCCCCGGCCCACGCACAACGCTACTAGAATCATCAAGGCGGATCCTCATCGAAGTTGTGACTGCAACGGTCATGGGCAAGGACAAGAGCAGGAGAGGCACGACGCAAAGCAAAATGGAACAATACGCGGTGCCCACACTGGCCACGGAGCCGACACAGGAGAGATCGGCAATTACTGAAGATGAAGAACCCGAACCCTCTCTCAAAGACATTATGAACGCCATAGCCAATTCCAGAACCGCTATGGAGATTAAAATGGACGGCATCAGCACAGAAGTGTCCCTCCTACGCCATGACTTGCAGAAACTCACGTCCCGCACGGGAGAGGCGGAAACCCGCATATCCAACACGGAAGATGGCCTCCGAAACATCCATCAACAGATGACCAGAGTACTGCAACGTGTTAAGACTCTAGAGGAACGGGTGGAGGAAGGAGAGGGGCGCTCTAGACGGAACAATATACGAATCCTGGGATTACCTGAGAAAGGTGAAGGCCCCTCCATGGAACTATTCCTTGAACAACTACTCATGGACCTATACGCCCCAAAGAATTTTTCGAAACTTTTCTCCATTGAACGTGCACATCGAGTCCCAACAGGCAGACCAACGCCTGGGGCCCCACCCCGCACTGTGATTGCCAAAATCCTAAATTACAGAGATCGTGACGCGATACTGCAAATGGCCAGATCCAAGGGAGCCATGACCTACAACGGCGCGAAAATCGCTTTCTTCCCGGATTTCACACGGGAAGTACAAAGAGCACGCCAATCATTTGACCAGCTTAAGAAGAAGCTACAGACCCAAAACATCAAATATGGTCTCCTGTTCCCGGCACAGCTGAAAATTTACCATAATGGCACAACCGTGCACTTTAATGACCCAAAGGATGCATGGAATTGGGCAGAAAATAACCTGGAGGGAGATTGGGGCCCCACAAATAGAAGGGAACGTGAACGAAATAGACCGCGCCCGGACAGACCCCCGAATGCACAACCACTACAAGGCCAGGATGGACTACCACCAAGAGAAGCCGACTGAAGTGTGCGGACACATGCTGATAGCAATGCACTGTCAGAGCTTTTTTCCCCCCCCCCCCACATTGAAGAAATGGCGGCTCGAGCGGGGGCCCCCCCCCTCGACAAAGGTAATAGGACCAGCGCCGAGCAACGGTGACAGAATCGCAAATAAGTTATATCTAATGTATTGATTGTTTGTTCGGTCCGAGCAGACCCTTGTCAGGCTCGGCCTAATGTTGGGGCGACAGGTACTTCCAGTTGGGGTGGAGTATGGGGAGGGTACGAGGGAGTTTGTGTTTAGGACAGAGTTTATTTGTTTGGTTTGCTGCTCTAAGATCAATGCGCGCAATAGGCTGGGGTCGGGTTCCAGGGGGGCGGATAAGGGGCAATGCCCGGAGATACACACAACATTACCCGGCATGTCCGATTCCCGACCACCATGACTGACCACACCGCTGAAAGCAAGAACAGGTCTATTAAGATAATGACCTGGAATGTGAATGGGCTAGGCAGCAGTATCAAGAGACGCCTTGTACTCCAATATTTGAACCGTTATACGCCCGATGTAGCCTTCCTAACCGAAACGCACCTGGCGGGCACAAACTGCAACCTCTTCAAGCGAACTAATTACCGCATCGCGATACACTCAGGTTTCTCCATGGGAGCTAGGGGAGTGCTGATCCTCGTACACAAACGACTTCCACTGACCCTCTCATCCGTCACACAGGACACAGGAGGTAGATTCGTTCACATAACCGCGACTCTTTGGGAGCGGCCTATATCCATGCTAGCCGTATATGCACCACCTACCTTACTCACTGCACTACTTGAAGATATAACGCCAATGTTGGCGGCGGACTCCTCGAGCTTGATGGTGGTGGGGGGAGATTTCAACGAGGTCATGCACCCAGAACTTGACCGAACACACATCCGCTCGAGAAATCCAGCTACGCATACCAAACTAGCCACGTTCGCCGACGCAATAGGCCTGAAAGATGTGTGGAGACATTTGCATCCTGGCACGAGAGAATACTCTTTCCTCTCCGGAGCACACGCCTCATTATCTAGACTTGATTACTTTTTTCTCCCGATCCCCGAATTACATCTAGCAACCGATGCACACCTCCTACCCAGAGGTATATCGGACCACTCCCCGCTCGTAATGGTGCTCAATACACACAGGCCGATTCCCCCACCCACGTGGAGGCTAAACAATTACTATCTGGGCTTCCCCGACCTAGTCGAACATATCAAAAAAGGAACAGAATCATACTTTGAACTGAACACAACCTCAGTGGATAGCCCTGTAACATTGTGGGAGGCATACAAACCCGTACTGAGAGGGGAACTCATATCCCAGATCGCAGCCCATAGGAAAAAACACGCCGCGGCGATCCGGGCGGCCGAAAAGCGAGTACAAGAGGCAGAGGTAGCTCATCTATCCCAAGACCTCCCAGAATCCCATCGCGAATTACAGCTAGCACAAAAACAGTTTCAAAACGTCGCCCTGGACAATGCCAAACAGGCACACGCAGCGATGCGGACCAGAGTGTACGAAACCGGGGATAAGGCAGGCAAAATGTTGGCGTGGCTGGAGAGGCGTGACGAGGGGCTCCGACATGTTAGAGCGATCAGAACACAGGGGAATACACTAGTGACAGCGGACCGTGACATAGCGGAAGAGTTCGCAAGCTACTACAAGGAACTCTATGGACCGCCAATCTCCCCCATTGACACTACACCCATCTCGGGAATCATCCTTCCCTCCCTGACACCTGAACAAAGAGCCCTGCTAGAAACCGACATATCGGAGAATGAATTGTCTGCAGCCATAGCCGACCTTCAACCCGGGAAAGCCCCGGGACCCAACGGCCTTCCGGTCGAGGTATGGAAGAAAATAGGCACGAGCGTAATTACACCACACTTGCTGAAAATGTATGAAACCTCCCGAAACAATGGGTCCCTCCCACAAGACCTGAGACAGGCCACCATAGTGGTCATACCCAAAGCGGACAAACCCCCAGAGTGCTGCAGTTCGTATAGGCCCATTTCCCTTATCAATACAGAAACCAAAATCTTAGCGAAAACCTTAGCCAATAGATTGCAGCAAGTTATACCCTCCTTGATCCACCCGGATCAGTGTGGTTTTATGCCGCAGAGATCCACGCAGATGAATATACATCGATTATTCATGGCGATGGAGAATGCGACCACCATCCGAGACCCGTTGGCCCTGTTGGCCGTAGACTTCGAGAAGGCCTTTGACTCTATCAGGTGGGATGCGATCTGGGAGATAATGCAAAGGATGGGATTCGGGCCCCAGTTTATGAGCTGGGTTAAATTATTGTACAAATCCCCGCTAGCAGTCACGAAAGTGAATGGTCACGTGTCAGGCCCCTTTGAAATCGGCACAGGAACCAGACAAGGATGCCCACTGTCGGCCATGATATTCGCAATAGCGATTGAACCACTTGCTATACTGTTAAGAACAAACGAAACATGGAAGGGATTTAGATGGTCTGAAGCCTGGGAAGATAAGGTGTCCCTATACGCGGACGACTTATTGGTTTACTTACAAGACCCGGTCAGATCCTGCCCCATAGTGACTGATTTACTGCAGAAATACGGCTCCTTCAGTGGCCTGAAAGTAAACTGGGACAAATCCACCTTATTCCCACTTAAACAAGAGGGAGACTCGATCCCGCCCCAATGTCCCTACCGGGTAGAAAGGGAACAATTCAAATACCTAGGTATTCTAATAACAAATAAGCTGACTGATTATGTGCCCAGAAACCTGTACCCAGTCATGACAAGATTTGCAGAGGATGCCCGTCACTGGTCATCCCTCCCGCTGACACTACTGGGTAGAGCTGCACTCTTCAAAATGATGACCCTACCCCGCCTACTCTACATATTACAAAATGCCCCATTACACATCCCTTCAAACATATTTAAGAAAATAGACCAGACACTCCGCAGACTGCTGTGGAGCAACGGTCACCCACGCATAGCCCTAGCTACACTCCAAAGATCCATATGGGAGGGCGGAATAGGACTACCCCGAATGCAAACATACTATTGGGCCAGTCAATTGATGAAAGTGAATGACCAACTACACGGCGACACCGATGCACCACACAACAAATCTCTAGAGTCGGACACTCCTGGAAAACCCATCATGCTGTACCTTTATAAGAAAAGAGACCGCGCGGCTACTCCCAACATGCGCGCACAGCTAACACAAATCTGGACAGACGCACACAAGTTCGTGGGATGGGGCGACAAACTATCGCAGGCCCAACCTCTGTGGAACAACAAGAACCTTCCAGGTGTATACACGCTCCCCAGGTGGCCGAACTGGTCCCGGCAAGGTCCGCCCATCTTGGGAGACGTTGTGAAAGATAACACCATGGTCCCTTTTGCAGAGCTGGCTCTCCGACTTGGACTTCCCCAAACCGAACATTACCACTATGCTCAACTACAACACGCACTACGAAACATCCTCCCCGAAGTGAGCCCCCTACCGGACTTCACCCCCATTGAGAGAAATTTACTCCCGGAACCAATTACCCGGAGAGTGACATCGGTTCTGTATAGTGCCATAAGTTCCTTTGGCACACCAGATCTACTGTCACTGCGGACCAAGTGGGAATCGGACGTGGGGGCCATACTGCCGGAGGAATGGGTCATGACATTGATGTTCCCTAGGGAGATAGCGATTTCATCAAGGCTTAGATTGGTTCAATTAAAGATATTACACAGAGTATACTATCCCAGGGTGGCCCTACACAGATGGGGAAGAATAGATGATCCGAACTGCCTGCGATGCAAAACGGAAGAGGGTACCTTTTTCCACATCATATGGGATTGCACACATATACAACCACTTTGGGAGGCATGCTGTGCGGAACTCTCTAGAGTTATGGGGAAAACAGTTCCCAGAAACCCTAAGCTACTACTATTGGGGATAGATGATGAAATTGACCTATCTAGATATGAAAAACTGCTCTTGTTCACCACCACCGCACTTTTGAAAAGGAACATTGCTCAAAAATGGGGCTCGGACCAAATACCGAGCTATGAACAATGGAGAACGGATGTGGATATCTGTGTCGCAACGGAATACAGAGTATACGCGGCCAGAGGATGCCCGGCAAAAGCCCTGAAAGTGTGGAGGAAATGGGAAGATGCCCAATGAGGATTATAAAACAACTGGACGCTGCCTGCGGGCTCAACTAAAACTGTCCCCCCCCCCCCCCTTTTTTCTTTTGCAAACATATGTGTACAACATCTGAAACAGCCAGTGACCCTCTCCGGCAATGCGCATGTATTGATTGTTTACGTTGTTTATTTGTTTAACCTTGTTTTTTCCTAAAAACACCAATAAAATGTGTTATTAAAAAAAAAAAAAACACAGTTCGGTTTCTTATTGGTTCTCCCCTTGACTCACCGGCTGTGATGAACCGCTTCGCTTTTCTTGTCTCTGGAGTCAAGGATGGTACCACAGCAGCAAGCGTATCTCCCTGTCCTGCTTATCAGTGTAGGATGGCTTTGTGTACCATTGACATCTGCTGCAACCCACGCTGGCTATTGTTCGCAGTCTTATGATTCCTTCCATGGAGGCTTTGTAAATCTGGGTCAGAAAGGGGAAGGTCGCTTCTGTCCTTGTTGCCCCTTTCGGTTCTCGATGCATTTCTCCTCCTCTTGAACTGCCGTGCTTGGATAGCTCTCTCATCGTGTGGTCTGCCTTGCTCGTAGTGTGCCATTTTTATCCCTGTGGGGAAGGAAAAGGGCAGTTAGGTGTGTGTGATTCTGGTGAATTGCCTGACTTTGCCTGACCCTTGTATTGGGACATGTCAGGGAAACGGCTCTGCTGTTAGTCCGTTGAATTTGTGTCATGAGAAAGTGTTTGTGTCGGGAAATGAGGGGTATGAGTTTCTAAGTATCCAAAATGGTAAGATGGGGAAAAGGTATTATGAAAAGGGGAATACCCTGTCTAACCCATCCGTGTCCCACTTCCACTCCCCGAGGACCCTCCCATCCTGGTGATCCTCCCACACTAGTCCACTCCCAGGAACTGTATCCAATAGAGATGGCCGTGTCCTGGCCACCTGGATGACAGATCCCTGGGGACTAGTCAGAGAGGCACCTTCAGGTTTCTCACAGGGGATATTCTAAACTATATCCGCCCTAATGAAACAAGGCACTCTGGTACCGTCAGATTCGCCATGCAACACAGATGCGTACGCTGTCAATAAATCAAAGGGGGGACATGGAGGACATGGAGATTCATCCAGGAACTTTACCCTTTGAGTCATATAGTCGAAGCAGAGTTTACTTTAGTTCCAAAACCTGGAACAATATTGTGCAATATCCCGTCAACAGCCAGGTATTTTACTGTTGTCGGTTTGAAAAATAATTGTTCTCAATTCCCTTACACAAAGACTCACAGGATTTGACTTCCTTTTCATATAGAACAATGTGCCTGAAACACACTTGTTTACGTCAGGGGTACTGTGAGTCCCCTTCTATCTTTAAAAGAGTCCTTCAGATGTACTTAGGAAATGTTGAGCTCTAGAGCGCCATAATTCAATACGTGGATGACATTTTAGTGTGCAGTGAGACAGAAGAAAAATATAGAGAAGACTCTGTCAAATGTATGGTGATACTTGCAGAAAACGGGTATAAAGTAGACAAAGGAAAATTGCACTATCGTTAAGAAGAAGTATTATACATAGGAAAGTTCATCTCACATGAAGGGAAAAGAGTGACGCCTGAAAGAGCAGAAGTCATTATGCAAACCGTGCAGCCAAACACGGTGAGACAAATGCAAAACTTTTCAGGTCTATACAATTACTGCAGGGCTTGGCTCTTTTACTAAAGTACATCTATTCACTTTTAAAAGCGCTCAAAGAAGCACAGGTGGCTAAAACTAAATTAGTGTGGACAGAAGACATGACTGAAGGAATGCATTAATTAAAAAATGGCATTAGTATGGCTACTGCGTTAGGGATTCCAAATTACAGTGAAGAATTTTACTTATTTTCCCATTCAACGAGAGAAGTCATGACAGTAATCATTATACAGAAGATGACATTAGGACCTGGTCATAAACCATTGGCTTATTACAGTGGGATTCTAGATACAGTCATGAAAGAACACTATCCTTGCAAACAATCTTTGGCAGCTGCTACATTTGCCATAGAAAAGGCTTCAAGTATAACCATGGGGTGTTCTGTAACTTTATTTTTAAAGCATGCTTTATTTGCAATTTTAGAGAAACCCAAAAGTATACGTTGACCACTCAAAGAGCATCAAGTTATGAAGTAATTATTTCAAACCATGCAATTAACATTGTAAGGTGTAGTATAGTGAATACAGCAACGTTCATAGCTGAACCAGTGGGAGATGATGATGTGCATGACTGTGTTACATGCACTGTATGTTATAATGATATTCCCCATTTTAGAGAGAATGCCTTACGACGATGGGAAGTGGTTTTCATTGATGGTTCATCTAAAATCAACCAACAAACTGAGGTGAGGCATTCGGGATTGGCAGTAGTAAGGGTCACCAAAGATGGAACCTTTGAAATACTAATGAGCAGACGATTACCATCAACCTATTCAGTAGAAGCTGTAGAATTAGTTGCACTTATTCATGCACTACAAAGCTATGAGGATGATGAAGTGATGGTGTACTGTTTCTCCGCCTATGTGGCATCAACAGTACACACAGGCCTAGCACATTGGAAGAGGAGGGGCTTCCTCCATGCAGATGGCATTCCGGTGCAACATGCGTGGCTATTAGACAAACTAATTGAAGCCTTAAACTTTCCATCAACCATAGCCATCGTGAAATGCGCAGCACATTCAAAAAGAACAGACTATCTCTCATGGGAATGAAGCCGCAGACTTAAAGAGATTTAAAGAAAGCGACAGGGCAATGCATGTTGGTTAAAGAAAGATTTAATATGATGTTCATTGTACAGTTAATTAAGATACAAGGACGACCATCGCAGGAAGAAATAGAGATATGGAAAAAGCAGACGTGTTCTTTATCCCCCACTGAGGCAATTGAGACAGGACAGTACAAGATATATGATATGATTGGTTATTATAACGCACTTAATACCAAGAGGTTTCTAAGCACGGACCCGGGGATTGAGCCTGTGTTGCTCCGCGTCGTCTTGCTTCCAAGGCAAGCACGTTGCCGCTGAGCTATCCTCCTGCTCCAGGAATGCCAGTTATGCATCTAGCATGCTCCAGGAATGCCAGTTATGCCTCTAGCATTGTTGAGAGTAGCATTGAAGCAGTTCTACTATCCCGCGCATGTGACTCGAGCGAGTCTAGCTGCTACAATAGCAGAAGACTGGTTTGTGTGGCAGAGTTCATTGTAAATTGTATTGTGTGTCAGAAATTTCAGGCTGGGCACACCCTGTGAATGGTGACAGGAGTAATCCCCAGGACTAAGGGCCCCGTCCAACATCTGCACATAGGTTATGTGGATATGTTGCAAACATGTAACAGCTATCGATACATGATAGTTGTAGTTTGTCCCTTTTCCAGATGGATTGAAGCAAGTCCGTGCATGCATCCTGATGCTGCATGCGCTGCAAAGTTTTTAACCTGCAAGGTGTTTACAAGATGGGGGGTGTGTAAAGTTTTGCGATCCGATAATCGACTGCATTTTGCGAATAAACTCTTTGAAAATATAGGGCCTCATTACAAGTCCGGCGGTAACCGTGCTGATAAAACCAGCAGGTTGCCCCCAAACTTGCAGATTTCTCCGGTGCCTGACTTCCCGGAAACACCACGGCATTACAGCCCCAGCGGTCCGTGAAGTCAGGTGCCAGAAAATGTAATTCCCCATTCCCATTGAGTCCTTTTGGACTCAATGGGAATGGGGATCATGGAAGCACCGGCACCATCAATAACGGTGCTGGTGCTTCTGTGAAACTCTGCGGGCGGGTGCCATTCTGCTCACCAGGTCTGACCCTGGCAGGCGGGACGGCACCCCCGCAGACTCGTAGTGTACCGTTCCAGTAACAACAGTGCCGGTAGGCTTACTAGCACCATTGTTACGGGACTGGCACACACATAATGAGACCCATAGTCTCACTTTTAGACATTAAGCATAAGTTTGATTCAGCCTATCACTCGCAAGCCAATGGAATATGTGAGAGATTAAATGGACTTCTGAAGGAAAGGATAGCAAAGCTTAAATTGACATTAAAGAAAGGATGGCTACATTGCCTACCCCTTGCGTTATATGCACTAACAAACCAACCTGGTTCAGATCACCATTTAACGGCCTATGAGCTGGTGACTGAACGCCGAATGAGAACTCCTCTCACCCCCCCCCCCCAACATGGGCAAATACAGTTGCCCACTGTGTAGCAAAGGCACTAGGTGGTGAAATGCATGATTATTTAAAAACAGTGACTCAAATTATTTCTTTTATTTCTCAACAGATCAAGCATCAACAGGAGGGGTCATATGTAAACAAAGAAGCCAATTTGCTTATCAATTTGGAAAATGAATTAAAGGCACTGCCAGGATATATAGGGGACCAGGTGCTGGTACGCAAATGTTTGCATATGTGGAGTACCACTCGATTTGAAGGCCGACATGAGATGGAGGACATAAGCCTTACTGCTGTGAAGCAGAAAGGAAGAAGGGCATGGATCTACTTACATGATGTCAAACCATATAAAGGTGAAGCAACATTGACCTCTTCTACACCCACCTACAGTGAAGTATGCCCAGCAAAGCGAAGCAAGTCGATTGATGGTCAAGAACTTGGAAAAAGAAAGCAAAACATTTTTAGATTAAGATTAATTTATGGATTCATTCATCTGCAGTAATCTTGGAGAAAAACATTCTTAAGACTAGGATAAAGAAAATTATGAAAGAATTGAAGAAGGAAAAGAATATTTGAGCTTCTATGTTGCTGATCGTTCATCCATTCTTACTTGCTGTTTTTGCCTATAGATTTCAGTCTTATCCAGCTTTATTACAAAGAACTACAAATGTGACATTTTTCGGAGATTGAAAGAATGGCTTCATCATTTTGGGAATTGTGTTGACAATCATTTTACAATTTTTGTTATAAAGGAATGACTTACAGTTAAAACGATAAGAATTGATATATTAAAAAATAAGTGGTAACAATGGAAATGTTCCAAAAGGTAGCAACTCTAGGTCGAGGAAAAAGATGTACCAAACGAAAAATTATTATTGGAGTTTTCTGAAGCATTTTGATTTTGACTATTCTCCTTATAACGTAAGCATTTACACATGCTATACGCAGCGAGGAGCCAGAAAATTAGACAACCTCAACTAGTCCCATTATTCATATTGTCCCTATTAAGAACCCAAAAACCCCATTATGTTCTGATATTAAAAAACCCTTTTCCTGAGTAAAGAGAGATGCTGAGAAAAATAATGACAGACCTGCACTATGTGTTGGGACATCGAATCACCATGTCCCATATTTAGAAAATATCAGATTTGGGGCATTGAATCACTATGCCCTATGTTGTTTTTTTAGACAGACAGACCTGCACTATTTACTAAATTTGTTCATTGAACATTGTGTTTAGCAGTACATCCTTAGATGTCACTAGCTGTTTTTTCCTAAAGCAAAAAACTGTTGATTGAAATAGTGTTTTTGTTCATTCCCTTAATTAGCATCACATATCACTAATTGCATTTCTTTCATATTGTAAAATTCAATATCTGAAACTGTACTGTTTTCCTCTTCCAATTGAGATCCAGAATTGATGTCCTTTTCTCTATTCAAAAAACTCTGTTGACCTCATTCATTTCTTCACTTTTTCTTCATTAATTCATACTTATTTTGTTACATTTTGTGCACGTTTAGAGCGCATTCAGCATAGTAGATAAGATCTAAAACCATAATACCGAACAGGGGTGCAGGGTTTCAGGGATGTCCCCCCACCTCTAGTTTGGTATTATGGGCTTCTGGGGTTGCATGAGTGTCCCCCTCATACCTTATAGGCAGTGCGGGGGACAAATGGCCAAATTCCCAAAAGACCGAATTACAAAATGCCGGATAGTGGGCTCTGTGATTTTGGAATTCAGTCTTTTGGGATACGATATTATAACGTACATCCGATGGAGAACAGTGATAGCCCTCAATGAAGGATATGGACTGACAGACTTGACAAATGAGGAAGTATTTAGGGATTACTATTCACATGAAGAACTAGCATTCTTTATGAGTCTCAATTATTGGATTAAAGTTGAGAGCATAGAGGTCCCACAGAGAATGGCGGTGTTAAAAACAAAGACATAATTTTTTCAGGAACACATGGAAAAAGTGGCAAGCATCTTAAGGACCACAAGTCCTTATGACGAGGGTTTACTGAAAGGAGTAGGAGCAGTGAGAATTAAGCTTAAACCAGGAGCTATTTTGCCATGTGCAAAACAATACCGAATGTCCAGAGAAGTGGATGAATGGTGAAAGGAACTCATGTAGGCAACAATAAAGACAGACACAAGTGATCACAGTTCAAGGGTGTTCATTACACTTTATAGGTAGGTTGGAAAATGCCTAATCTAAACCCAAATCGAAGATGGGCGCAAGCTACGACTATCCAATAATGATAAGGCATTCCTAGTGGCGTCTTGTCAAATAAAAGGGCCTATACTAAGAAATACCTATTGCCAATCCTTACAACTAATACAAAAAATGTGTGGGATAGTATTCACAAGAAAGAAAAAAGAAGTATTCACAAATGATAAGTCAGGATGTGGTAGCCGGGGGTCTCCCTTCCCCACGTTTTGAGCATGGGACAAGGCGAGACTCCAGAGCACAGCACACACTCAAGCTTTCCCAGCACGAGCTAACAGTTCTGCTCTCAGGTATCAGGACCTTCTGTTGTTAAGTCTCTTTTCTACAAAAAGTCTCTTGCCTCTGAGGACCTGATGTGTTCAAAATAACAAACCAAAAAGTTCCTTTCCGTATGTATGTTGGATGATGAACTTTAACCCCTGGATCCCCCAATTCTGGATTCAGACCCTTCTCGACAGTTAGCCCTCCCTCCCTCGGGTTCATTACAGCTTTTATTCTAAAGATTTCACCTGTTGCATTCACAAGTCTCAAAGCCTTTTTAAACAATCCACAGTGGATATCCCTCCATCGAGTTCACTCTTGTCAACACAATGTTCATTGGGGACTCGTGCTTTGCCCCGTTTGGCAGGCATCCCTCCGTCGGGTTCACATTTGCCAGCCTCACAGTTCTTCTACTTTCATACTATGCAGGATTCACTTCCCTTTGTCTTCCGATTACTTGTCGGTCAAAAGCTTTTAACTGTACAGGGGGATTTTGCTATACCCCTGTATGATCACTTTGACCTTTTTGTTGCAGCTCTCCTAAGGCCTTCTGGTATCGGTAGTATCAACAAATGTGGGATCAACCAGAGTCTCTTGAATGAGCACCCACGTGGTGCTGGACGACTCTGCATCTGGTTTTTCCTTAATGTTCACAGATCTTTGAACTTCCCTTATTTTGCCATTTGCAACTTTCTTTCAACACAGTTCGGTTTCTTATTGGTTCTCCCCTTGACTCACCGGCTGTGATGAACCGCTTCGCTTTTCTTGTCTCTGGAGTCAAGGATGGTACCACAGCAGCAAGCGTCTCTCCCTGTCCTGCTTATCAGTGTAGGAGGGCTTTTGGTACCATTGACATCTGCTGCAACACACTCTGGCTATTGTTCGCAGTCTTATGATTCCTTCCATGGAGGCTTTGTAAATCTGGGTCAGAAAGGGCAAGGTCGCTTCTGTCCTTGTTGCCCCTTTCGGTTCTCGACGCCTTTCTCCTCCTCTTGAACTGCCGTGCTTGGATAGCTTTCTCATCGTGCGGTCTGCCTTGCTCGTAGTGTGCCATTTTTATCCCTGTGGGGAAGGGAAAGGGCCGTTAGGTGTGTGTGATTCTGGTCAATTGCCTGACTTTGCCTGACCCTTGTATTGGGACATGTCAGGTAAACGGCTCTGCTGTTAGTCCGTTGTCTTTCGTGTCATGAGAAAGTGTTTGTGTTGGAAATGGGGGTATGAGTTTCTAAGTATCCAAAATGGTAGGATGGGGAAAAGGTATTATGAAAAGGGGAATACCCTGTCTAACCCATCCGTGTCCCACTTCCACTCCCCCAGGACCCTCCCATCCTGGTGATCCTCCCACACTAGTCCATTCCCAGGAACTGTATCCAATAGAGATGGCCGTGTCCTGGCCACCTGGATGACAGATCCCTGGGGACTAGTCAGAGAGGCACCTTCAGGTTTCTCACAGGGCATATTCTAAACTATATCCGCCCTAATGAAACAAGGCACTCTGGTACCATCATATTCGCCATGCAACACAGCTGCGTACGCTGTCAATAAATCAAAGGGGGTTACATAGAGATTCATCCAGGACCTTTACCCTTTGAGCCATATAGTCGAAGCAGAGTTTACTTTAGTTCCAAAACCTGGAACAATATTGTGCAATATCCCGTCAACAGCCAGGTATTTTACTGTTGTCGGTTTGAAAAATAATTGTTCTCAATTCCCTTACACAAAGACTTACAGGATTTGATTTCCTTTTCATATAGAACAATGCGCCTGAAACACACTTTTTTACGTCAGGAGTACTGTGAGTCCACTTCTATCTTTAAAAGAGTCCTTCAGATGGACTTAGGAAATGTTGAGCTCTAGAGCGCCATAATTCAATACGTGGATGACATTTTAGTGTGCAGTGAGACAGAAGAAAAATATAGAGAAGACTCTGTCAAATATATGGTGATACTTGCAGAAAACGGGTATAAAGTAGACAAAGGAAAATTGCACTATTGTCAAGAAGAAGTATTATACATAGGAAAGTTCATCTCACATGAAGGCATGAAGGGAAAAGAGTGACGCCTGAAAGAGCAGAAGTCATTATGCAAACCGTGCAGCCAAACACGGTGAGACAAATGCAAAACCTTTCAGGTCTATGCAATTACTGCAGGGCTTGGCTCTTTGACTAATGTACATCTATTCACTTTTAAAAGCGCTCAAAGAAGCACAGGTGGCTAAAACTAAATTAGTGTGGACAGAAGACATGACTGAAGGAATTCATTAATTAAAAAAGGGATTAGTATGGCTACTGCGTTAGGGATTCCAAATTACAGTGAAGAATTTTACTTATTTTCCCATTCAAAGAGAGAAGTCATGACAGTAATCATTATACAGAAGATGACATTAGGACATGGTCATAAACCATTGGCTTATTACAGTGGGATTCTAGATCCAGTCATGAAAGAACACTGTCCTTGCAAACAATCTTTGGCAGCTGCTACATTTGCCATAGAAAAGGCTTCAAGTATAACCATGGTGTGTTCTGTAACTTTATTTTTAGAGCATGCATTATTTGCATAGAGAAACCCAAAAGTATACGTTGACCACTCAAAGAGCATCAAGGTATGAAGTAATTATTTCAAACCATGCAATTAACATTGTAAGGTGTAGTATAGTGAATCCAGCAACGTTCATAGCTGAACCAGTGGGAGAAGATGATGATGTGCATGACTGTGTTACATACACTGTATGTTATAATGATATTCCCCATTTTAGAGAATGCCTTAGGACGATGGGAAGTGGTTTTCATTGATGGTTCATCTAAAATCAACCAACAAACTAAGGTGAGGCATTCGGGATTGGCAGTAGTAAGGGTCACCCAAGATGGCACCTTTGAAATACTAATGAGCAGACGATTACCATTACCTCCACGTCCACTCTTCCTCATCCCAGTACTTACTTCATGAGGCCCCTGCCTCCGACACAGGACCTTCTTCTATTTCTTTAAATTCTATAACTCCTCCCCCAGATCCACATCACTCAGTTTAATTTTTCCTGCCTCTGGCAGGTTGGACTCTTTCTTCCCGGTGCGGGGCACTGGGGAGTACCGATTGCTGGCCCCCTGGGGGGGCTGTGTGGTGGGGCCCTCGTCTCCCTCAGGTGCGACGCTGTTCCTGGCCACCTGCGGGGCTTGGGGTCACAGTTGAGTGGGATTGCTTGCTCGGTTCTTTGCTGGGCTCCGGACCGCAGCGTGAGCATTGTGTCCCAGGTCCTGCATGGCCCGGGGAATGTAAGGAAAGGGGAGGACTGGGCTTGATGTTTTTTCCCCTCTCCTCCTGTTTTGGCCATCTTGATTCAACAGGCCTTTTTCTCGTGCTCTGTGTACACATCTTTATTGGAAATGAGGGCAAGCACTTGGCAGTATGGGCTAGCCTTCCCTTTTGTTGTGTGGCCTCTCTGCTTCTTGTTGTGGGGTGACAGTGGCAGAGAGTCTTTGAAAGTGCGGGGGCTCTGTTCTGTCGCAGGCATGTCACATACCACCCGCTCCTCAGACACACACAGCACAGGATGCACCGGATGTTAGCTGCATTCTCTGGGGGAAGGTAAGGAGAGGGGAGGACTGTGCTTGATATTTTACCCTCTCCTGCTGCTATGGCCATCTTGACTCCTTCAACATGCTGTTTCCTCGTGCTTTGTGTACACATCTTTGTTGGAAATGATGGCAAGCACTTGGCAGTATGGGCTAAGTATTCCCTTTTGTTGTGAGACCTCTCTGCTTCTTGTCATGGGGTGACTGTGGCAGAGAGTATTTGAAAGTGCGGGGGCTCTGGTCTGTCGCAGGCATGTCACATACCACCCGCTCCTCAGACACACACAGCCCAGAATGCACCGGATGTTAGCTGCATTCTCTGGTGGAAGAGGACTGTGCTTGATATTTTTCCCTTCTCCTGCTGGTATGGCCATCTTGACTCCTCAACATGCCGTTTCCTCGTGCTCTGTGTACACATCTTTATTGGAAATAATGGCAAGCACTTGGCAGTATGGCCTAGCCTTCCCTTTTTGTTGTGAGGCCTCTCTGCTTCTTGTCGTGGGGTGACAGTGGCAGAGAGTCTTTGAAAGTGCAGGGGCTCTGTTCTGTCACAGGCATGTCACATACCACCCGCTCCTCAGACACACGCAGCCCAGGATGCACCGGATGTTGGCTGCATTCTTTGCGTGCAGGCTGTTTAAACGGTGCAGATTTGGAGGCGTCTGCAAGCTGCCGGAAGGGTACCGGTCTGGCATAGTCTACACTTCGGGTTCGAGTCTCTGCGGTGCTGACTCAGCCCTTCATCCTTCCTAGACCAATGCATTGGAACGATTTAGAGCTTGGGGGTACCAGCTACTGGATACAGGGCTCAAGCCACCTCTCAGCAATGTGGAGAGTTAGTGGTGTGTTTGGGTCTGTGCTAGCTATGGACGCAGACTCCTTGTCCTGTCCTCTTCCTCTGAACTGCACGAGGGAAGGTCAAAGGAGATGATTTTCTTTTCCCTTGTCCGGCATGGAATTATAGAAAATGCATCATGGAAGTAATGGCCATTCAGAGGGTTCCCAGTGTCTCTTCTTTTAGGGCCTAGGTCCTCCAGTGCCGACGTGTTGTTTTCACGCCTCCTCTCAGACTTGTGGGAAGTGATATGGTACATGGTGGCACATGTCTGTGCTTAGAGGGGTTCTCAGAGCCCCTGGTGTCGGTGGAGGGGGATGTCACTTCAGTGGGTTTTTCCAGTGTAGGAATACCCCAGGTGGGGGGTTGCCTTTCATGCCTGCTATCCGGGATGGATTGCTTTGCCCCGCTTTGTGACAGTACTCTGCCCTTTTGACGCCAGCCTGGTGGCTCCTCTGTCTGCTGGGGGCAGCCGTGGTCTGCTGGACTTCTGGGCTGTCCTGTATCTTCCTTCTGATAAGTGGGATCTTTTTGTGGGCTGACAAGCATGCTGTTATATTGTGGCGCAGGCATGCTTCAACGTCCTGTGATTTTCCTCTGGTGCAAGTGCAGTGACTGGCGGTTTTCCCTGGCTCCTCGTCTCTATCTTCTCGGAGGTGTATGGGACCGGTGGGGTTCGGTTTCCTGGGTAATGGGCTCCTTCCGGAGGGGGGTATCAGTTGCAGTTCCTGTCTCCTCCTGTCCAGGTTTGCATGGTTAGGACTTTGGTACCCAGCTCACAGTCCAAGTAGTTGGCCATGGGATCAGTTCTCTCTGAACGATTGTTGTCGGTTACCGTCTTGCCCATTCCTCTCCCTGTTCAGGGTCAAGTTTTATACTTGCGGGTGTTCCTGCTCCCTGTGCCTTCTAGGATATGTAAATTGCTTATGGGTCTCGAGGCCCTGCACTGCCTGTCCAGACGTCTGTGGAGAGCGTACTCTAGATGTTGTGCAGGGGGGCGCTTGCTGGCTGGTTTGGGCTGGGTTCTCAGAAGGCAGTGTGTCTCGGCTCGCCTGTTGCTGAAGTTACGGGGCACGTGACGTCTTGCGTGTTTTCCGGTTCCTTGAGCCCGTCTTCGGTTACGTCCCCTGGTGTCTTATACTCTTTTCCACTGGCTTCCGACGTCTCTTCTTTCGTAGTTGTGTTTTCAGTGTCCCCAGCGCTGCAAGTCTCCCTGCTGTGGTGGCGGGGGGTTTCAGGTCTACATGCTGAGGTGTGCATGGTCCATCCTCCTGTGGCCTCTCTTACTACCGACGCCGGCAGAAAGGGTCTACATTGGGAGTCCTCTCAGCTCAAGGGTTGTGGGATCTGGGGAGAGCCGGCGATCATCCAATTGGCAAGAGTTGTGCCATTGTCCAAGCTCTGGTGTACTACAAGGAGTTGCTGGACGGTCGGCAGTTTTGATTCGATCGGACAATACGACGGCCTTGGCATATGTCAACTGCAAAAGGGGTTCTGGCCGCTCCTTGAATGCTCTGGCAGCACTGATAGGCAGGCAACTGGGAGAAATCTCATCTGGTGTGTCTGGTGGCCTCACGTATCAGAAGGGTGGACAATGTTCAAGCGGATCTTCTCAGACGCCGGTTTTCACTCCTCAGCGGAACTGGTCCTGTTGGCCCAGGGCTTTGCGGTGACCTGTGTCAGATTAGGGTCCCCGGTTCTAGACCTGTTTGCATCCCCGGCCTCAGCAGAAGTTCCCCTCTTCTGATCTCGGTTTCAGGTGGGGGGATTGGGGGATGGACGCCCTCTCTGTACAGTGGCCTTGGGGTTTTCCTTTATGCCTTTCCACCTATTCCCCTTCTGCCCCGGGTGGTTTGGCACATCAGAGTGTCCAGGGTGACTGTGTTGTTATTAGCTCAGTTCTGGTCCCGCCGGAGTTGGCTCCCCTCTCTGTTGGAGCTTCGGTCCTAGGAACCTTGGCTGGTTCTGAGGTGGCCGTGTCCCCTTCAAGGGGATCTGCGGTTGGAATTCCACTGGATGCAATGGGCAGTGTGGCTATTGCTCGGTCTAGGTTGATATCTCAGGGTTCTCAGATCCTGCAGTTGAGACCATAATGGATGCTCTTAGACCCTCCACTCTGAAGGTGTTCGGCAGGCATTGGGGCCATTTCCGAGACTGGTATGGGCAGTCTGGGATCCCTCCCCTGCGTTCTGGCCTCTGCTATCCTTCGATTCCTCCAGAAGGGCTTTTGACAGGGGCCTGGAAGTTTTTTTCCCCAGGCTTCACTCTCAGTGGGCCTCCATGAAATTGATTTTGGGGGACTCTGATGGTCACTTGGATGGGGAGGTGTTGGTGGGGATGTTGCTCCAGGCTTTTTCTTCTTCCCGTCCTTGTGCTGATAAAGGGCTTCCCCCTAGGGATCTCCCTATTGTATTACGGTTCCTTCAAGGGCCTCCTTTTGAGCCCTTTTCTGAGATTGATATCAAACATCTTGCACTGAAATCTGCTTTTCTTATTGCCCTCGCTTCTGCCCGTAGGATTGGGGAGATTGGGGCTCTCTTATGTCACCCTCCTTTCCTGAGGGTGCTGCCAGACTCAGTGCTGCTGAGGTGTGGTCCGAAGTTCCTCCCTTAAGTTGTATCTCGGTTTTCACACCTCTCAGGATCTGGTTCTCCCTGACTTCTTTCATGATCCGAGAATGCATGAGGAGGTGGCTTGGCTTAACATTATGTCCTGCGGTACGTGTTGGAGTATTTGGCTAGGTTTGCTTATTTTCACCAATCTGATAGTCTTCTGATTACTTGTGGTCCGGTTGGGGCTGGGCATAACACATCTGTGGTTTCCATTTTCCGATGGTTCCGGGTTGTGATCTCCAGGGCCTATGTGGCTTTTGGCTTGCCTGTGCCTGCGCACGATCAGGGGCGGTCCGCCAGGGGTTTGGCGGCTTCCTGGGCCGATGCAAGGAGGGTTTTCTCTGCAAGAGATTTGTATGGCTGCCGCCTTGGCTGGTCTAGGGATTTTCATCAACCGCTATGGGTTGAGGTTCTCCCACTCGGGGGGTTGGTTCCTTCGTGGTTGGAGTTTTATCTGTGGGGATATGAATTAAGAGTTATTGTGGGTGTGTTTGCTGCACTGTCTTTAGCTCTGTGTCTCATTGGGACCTTTTTCCCGTTGCTGCTTTGGTATACCTCATGAAGTAAGTACTGGGACGAGGAAGAGTGGACGTGGAGGTAATGCTCTGATTACTTACCTGTAATCTTCATTACTCCTAGTCCTACTCTTCCTCGTCACAGTACTGACGACCCTCCTCACCCTCCCTGTGGGGAAGGTCCCATGCTCTGGCTTGGTAATATGAAACTGAGTGACGTGGATGTGGGGGAGGAGTTATAGGAATTTAAAGAAATAGAAGAAGGTCCTGTGTCGGAGGCAGGGGCCTCATGAAGTAAGTACTGTGACGAGGAAGAGTCGGACTATGAGTAATGAAAATTACCGGTAAGTAATCAGAGCATCAACCTATTCAGCACAAGCTGTAGAATTAGTTGCACTTATTCATGCACTACAAAGCTATGAGGATGACGAAGTGACGGTGTACTGTTTCTCCGCCTATGTGGCATCAACAGTACACACAGGCCTAGCACGTTGGAAGAAGAGGGGCTTCCTCCATGCAGATGGCACTCCGGTGCAACATGCATGGCTATTAGACAAACTAATTGAAGCCTTAAACTTTCTATCAACCGTAGCCATCGGGAAATACGTAGCACATTCAAAAAGAACAGACTTAATCTCTCATGGGAATGAAGCCGCAGACTTAAAGAGATTTAAAGAAAGCGATAGGGCAATGCATGTTGGTTAAAAAAAGATTTAATATGATGTTCATTGTACAGTTAATTAAGATTCAAGGACGACCATCGCAGGAAGAAATAGATATATGGAAAAAGCAGAAGTGTTCTTTATCCCCCACTGAGGCATGAGGCAATTGAGACAGGACAGTACAGGATATATGATATGATTGGTTATTATAACGCACTTAATGCCAAGAGGTTTCTAAGCGCGGACCCGGGGATTGAACCTGTGTTGCTCCGCGTTGTCTTGCTTCCAAGGCAAGCACGTTGCCGCTGAGCTATCCTCCTGCTCCAGGAATGCCAGTTATGCATCTAGCATGTTCCTGGAATGCCAGTTATGCCTCTAGCATTGTTGAGAGAAGCATTGGAGCAGTTCTACTATCCCGCGCATGTGACTCGAGAGAGTCTAGCTGCTACAATAGCAGAAGACTGGTTTGTGTGGCAGAGTTCATTGTAAATTGTATTGTGTGTCAGAAATTTCAGGCTGGGCACACCCTGTGAATGGTGACAGGAGTAATCCCCAGGACTAAGGGCCCCGTCCAACATCTGCACATAGATTATGTGGATATGTTGCAAACATGTAACAGCTATCGATACATGATAGTTGTAGTTTGTCCCTTTTCCAGATGGATTGAAGCAAGTCTGTGCATGCATCCTGATGCTGCATGCACTGCAAAGTTTTTAACCTGCAAGATTTTTCCAAGATGGGGGGTGTGTGAAGTTTTGCGATCCGATAATCGACTGCATTTTGCGAATAAACTCTTTGAAAATATAGGGCCTCATTACAAGTCCGGCAGTAACCGTGCTGATAAAACCAGCAGGTTGCCCCCAAACTTGCAGATTTCTCCGGTGCCTGACTTGCCGGAAACACCACGGCATTACAGCCCCAGCGGTCCGTGAAGTCAGGTGCCAGAAAATGTAATTCCCCATTCCCATTGAGTCCTATTGGACTCAATGGGAATGGGGATCATGGAAGCACCGGCACCATCAATAACGGTGCTGGTGCTTCTGTGAAACTCTGCGGGCGGGTGCCATTCTGCTCTACAGGTCTGACCCTGGCAGGCGGGACGGCACCCCCGCAGACTCGTAGTGTGCCGTTCCAGTAACAACAATGCTGGTAGGCTTACCAGCACCATTGTTACGGGACTGCCACACACATAATGAGACCCATAGTCTCACTTTTAGACATTAAGCATAAGTTTGATTCAGCCTATCATTCGCAAGCCAATGGGATATGTGAGAGATTAAATGGACTTCTGAAGGAAAGGATAGCAAAGCTTAAATTGACATTAAAGAAAGGATGGCTACATTGCCTACCCCTTGCGTTATATGCACTAAGAAACCAACCTGGTTCAGATCACCATTTAACGGCCTATGAGCTGGTGACTGAATGCCGAATGAGAACTCCTCTCTTCCCCCCCAACAAGGGCAAATACAGATGCCCACTGTGTAGCAAAGGCACCAGGTGGTGAAATGCATGATTATTTAAAAACAGTGACTCAAATGATTTCTTTTATTTCTCAACAGATCAAGCATCAATGGGAGGGGTCATATGTAAACAAAGAAGGCAATTTGCTTATCAATTTGGAAAATGAATTAAAGGCACTGCCAGGATATATAGGGGACCAGGTGCTGGTATGCAAATGTTTGCGTATGTGGAGTACCCCTCGATTTGAAGGCCGACATGAGATGGAGGACATAAGCCTTACTGCTGTGAAGCAGAAAGGAAGAAGGGCATGGATCTACCTACATGATGTCAAACCATATAAAGGTGAAGCAACATTGACCTCTCCTACACCCACCTACAGTGAAGTATGCCCAGCAAAGCGAAGCAAGTCCCCACAGTGAAGTAAGAGAAAAGCAATAAAGTATGACCTTGCGATTGATGGTCAAGAACTTGGAAAAAGAAAGCAAAACATTTTTAGTTTAAGATTAATTTATGGATTCATTCATCTGCAGTAATCTTGGAGAAAAAAATTCTTAAGACTAGGATAAAGAAAATCATGAAAGAATTGAAGAAGGAAAAGAATATTTGAGCTTTTATGTTGCTGAGCGTTCATCCATTCTTACTTGCTGTTTTTGCCTATATATTTCAGTCTTATCCAGCTTTATTACAAAGAACTACAAATGTTGTGACATTTTTCGGAGATTGAAAGAATGGCTTCATCATTTAAAGAATTGTTTTGACAATCATTTTACAATGTTTGTTATAAAGGAATGACACAGTTAAAACGATAAGAATTGATATATTTAAAATAAAGTGGTAACAATGGAAATGTTCCAAAAGGTAGCAACTCTAGGTCGAGGAAAAAGATGTACCAAATGAAAAATTATTATTGGAGTTTTCGGTAGCATTTTGATTTTGACTATTCTCCTTGTAACGTAAGCATTTACACATGCTATACGCAGCGAGGAGCCAGAAAATGAGACAACCTCAACTAGTCCCATTATTCATATTGTCCCTATTAAGAACCCAAAAACCGCATTATGTTCTGATATTAAAAAACCCTTTTCCTGAGTAAAGAGAGATGCTGAGAAAAATAATGACAGACCTGCTTTGTTGGGACATCGAATCACCATGCCCCATATTTAGAAAATATCAGATTTGGTGCATTGAATCACTATGTCCTATGTTGTTTTTTTAGACAGACAGACCTGCACTATTTACTAAATTTGTTCATTGAACATTGAACATTGTGTTTAACAGTACATCCTTAGATGTCACTAGCTGTTTTTTCCTAAAGCAAAAAACTGATGATTGAAATAGTTTTTTTGTTCATTCCCTTAATTAGCATCACATATCACTAATTGCATTTCTTTCATATTGTAAAATTCAATATATGAAACTGTACTGTTTTCCTCTTCCAATTGAGATCCAGAATTGATGTCCTTTTCTCTATTCAAAAAACTATGTTGACCTCATTCATTTCTTCACTTTTTCTTCATTAATTCATACTTATTTTGTTACATTTTGTGCATTTCTACTGTGTTCGAATAAACACTGGGCCTCAATCTGACTTCGGCGGTAAGGGATAACGGTCAACGGTAAGGAGACTGGTGCTGTTAAACCCTTACTGCCCTATTCCGAGGTCCCTTAGCGGGTCCCACCAGGAACGGCTGGTCTGACTTTTATGGGGGCTCAAATGGGAATGGGGAATGGCATTTGGAATGGGGACTTACCGGGTCCGCCTAGGTCAGAATATCCTGGTAAGTCCCCATTCCGCCAGACCGGACCCGGGTTTGGAGGCAGCCATGGCGCTAATAGCGCCATGGCTGCCTCCAAACTCGTAATGACCCCCATTGTTTTAGTTTCAGTAAATTAAAAAGTGACTGCATTCAGTTTTGTGGTGGGATGACTTTGAACCTGATATCTGGATTGATACATATACTAGTTGTAAAAATTAAATATTTTTTTAATTTAATCACATAGCAGCGTGGACTCTAATACTATGTTTTAGTTTTATGACCCCAACCACAGCTGCCCACAGGTGACCCCTGTATATTTATATATAGAAAAATAATGAAAGCATTAACACATACTTACATAAATCGTCTAATTTGGCAAATAACTTATGGTATCAGCACATTAAAGAGGTGGACCAGAGAACGTCAGAAGAGGGGTGTTATATGTGCTCATAAATACCTTATTCCATGGATGCGGCAAGAACATGTATTGCAAGAGAAATGTCCCCTCACAATGCAAAACGTCTCAGTCATTTAGCAGCCTGCACTACGAGAGGCCAAGTTGAAGGGAAGTGGGCAACTTTAAGATGGCGATCAAGACATACTTTTCCATACGAAGATACATACGTAAAGACAAAAAGAATGGAGAGTGGACTAGGGTGGACAAACAAAAAATGTATATATCCATCCCGATTTGAAGAGAAGATACGAGCTGTTGGTATGAAGAGGATGGATTGCTCAGACATGACAGACAAATCAGGAGAGCCAGGATGCTGGGAAAGAGGACAGCTGTTGATGTTGGGCGTGTAGCAACCGGAAATGGATGGGAAGATGGATTAATATCATGCCTTGCACACTTACTGAAAGGAGACCCTGTCCACAGAGTGCAAAAGATGAACGGCGAATGCTTGGAATCATGGGCTAAACAAGCAAAACTACTAACTTGAGTTGACAACGAAGCAGGACCAGTGCATATACTATAATTGAAGAATGCAACAACCTGTTTCAAGAATGATGGCAAGGTCTATGTTGGAAGGAACAAAGGATGTGGAGAAACAATTGAAGTACTAGGAATTAATGGAGGAACTGCAGTTTGGATGGATCGATATTGGGCCTCTGGATCCAGAGCCTATATGCAGTTGTCTAAAGAATGGGGAGGAGTGTGCTCCATTATAAATGTACATGTCCCAGCACAAGTGATTCCCAAAATGACCTCCATATTGAAAAGTTCCCAAAAAAGAAAGAAGAGATCATTTCATCTCCGCCGACTGATGAGAGAGAACTATTTCTCATCAAAATCAGTAAGGGCTTATGAAGAAATTCCTGATGAGCATACACTATTCAGCAAGAAAGCCATGATAATGATATCTATGCTCACACCAGGACTTCAAGCTGCAGTAAACACCAAGTGGTTCCAGATTACAAGATGGGAGCTGTTGCAGATGATCAGTGCAAGAATAAAACGATTCTATGCAATAAAATAAGAGTTGCGAGCTATCAGGCTGGTGACTCTCCTGAACAAGCATGTTCTGGATCTGATAGCAGCAATGGACGGAGGCGTGTACGCCAAGGTTGGACCATTTTGCAGTACATTCATACCATTTTATGATGGAGAAAATGGGACCCTGACAAAGGCAATAACAGTGCTAACAACCCTGCACACAAAGATGGAAGATGAAGCTGAGGAAACAGCAGGAGATGATTGGTTTTCATCTTTGTTTGGATGAATTTCATCTTGGTTAGCATGTGATTTTAAACTACTTGAAGCAATATTATTATTACTAATGTTGGGATTCTGTCTCATAACGATCATCATGGGACAATGCCAGAAAACAGCCAAGAAAGCTATTGGAATGAAGATAATGATTGACCTTAACAGACATGCTGAGAACAGACGCAGACAGAAGAAAGTACTCGAGAGAATATAAAGAAGAGTTCTCTTGCACTCCCAGGAAAGAAGTTCTATTATCCCCAGGATTAGAAAAAATATGTGGGGCAATGAATTTTCTGTGCATCAGCAGGCGATTGTCGTCTGATGACCTGGAGTGTGAATGAACATATAAAGAATATTGGCCTCCTCAGGGGGGTGACAAAAATATGGGTTCCAAAGAAAAGAATATAGGATGGGATTATCGAAGAAGATGAAGCAGGAATTACAGAAGAGGAGGCAAAGAGTCTGGTCGAGAATGCAACTAGAGGGGTGAATATAGAGGAGCAGGTGGACGCATTCTCCTTAGTCACCACCCCCTGACTCCCATCCTATTGAAATGACAGACGAAGCGCTACAATTGGGAACCCATGCACAAGTTTATGCAACTTGTCTATACTACATTGATTATATGAATGATGATATGCAATCAGGCAGCCATTTACAAGATACTCATATTGAAACGGTGAAAGAAAACTAGCAAGAAGAATGTCACTTGCCAAGCTGTCGGAATGCAGCCATGGATAAAATGGTGTGCGACATGGATGTACGTTAAACAAACAATATGAAAATACTTAAGAATGACGATGTATTAAAGCACTAAGAGAAACATGTACTCCATGATGCAGTACTTACGACTACAAAGAAGAATTAAGTGACTCACTGGGCAATAACTGTAAATATGCTGAAACGCAAGGTAGAAAGAATACATAGAAGCTTGCCTATAAGAGGTATACATTCAACGTTTAGAATGACCATTAGAACAAGATGAACGATGGCTCATGTCAATCAACTCAACTATCTCAAAATATGAGCCCAGGACCTTAATGTGGAAAGATGATGAAGAAGCTGTTTTCCTTGTGAAATAGACAAGTACTTTGGCTTGAAACCAATAATGCTATTTTGGAGATGAAGGAAAAGCACAAATGGAGTCTAATGAGCATATAATGTGCAATTACATATTTCCCAAAGATTAGGAGGAACAAGAGCATTTACTGATGCCAGATAGTGGATATTTTCAAATGGCATGGAGGTGATATGGGATAGAGTGAGCCAGTCTCTGAAGGCCAAAAGGAGCAACTGCACCCAGCTTAATTGAATCAACTTGTGTTAAATGCACTGTCGATATGGACAATTTCATGTTCTTTTAACACGTGATGGAGATCTCGCAAACAAGAGCTATTTGTTAAGCCTGAAGCTAGGAAAATGATGTGCCTACACTCCCTTGAATGTCCCAAATCAGTGCAGACTGGCAAGGTCAGTCTTCAAACAGAAGACACTGGCATGAGGCGTACCGATTAGAGAAGGTGGTCTAATTGGGAAATTAGGGGATAGCTGGCATATTGCCAACCACCTGTGTTTCATTTCTATGTATGTGCTGCTACATGAATGTCCAATGTTGGATTTGGGTTGCAAACCAATTAAAATAGCCTGCCATGCACTTTTACAAGTTGCAAAGTATTATTCCTCTGCCACATTTTCTGCTATGACGGGTGCCTTACACCGTGTGTATAGAAGTAGCTCAGGGTGTACTCACAGATAAGAGACCACCAATGAGGGACTAACACGCTTGTTTTCTGTAAGTAGACATGAACCCCTAATCCAATCCCACCCCTTGATGGGTTTTGCAGTTTTCCACGTAGGATGCTGCATCTAGCATTATATAAGCTAAATACAAACAAAAAGACATTGGGCCTCATTCTGACTGTGCTGGTCCGGTAGCACTGGCAGGGTTACCGCTGGACATGTAATGAGGCACATTGTGATCTTGCATGAATCTATTTGATGAGTGTTTATTAACCCTGCTTGACTTCTTTGAGTCTGTCCGGTTATTTGGTCTGAAATATTTTATTGGTAATTCCATCTAGCACAACAGATGCTTCAAGGTGCTAGAGCACAGCACATTGACCTCACATAGAGCATCAGGTTACGAGGTGATTATCTCAAACCCAGCAGTCAAGATTGTCAGATGCAGAGTAGTGAATCCAGCAATGTTCATAGCAGAACCTGCAGAAGAAGGAGACAACGTGCATAATTGCACCAAGTACACTGAACAGTACGATGATTTACCATATGTCAGAGAAAATGCCCTCGGGGGTGGTGCAGGTACTCTTCATTGTCCGTTCCTCGTCGATTGAAAAGAGCATGGGTGAGAGATACATGGGGACCGCAGTGGTAAAAGCAAAACTGAATGGTAATTTGGAGACAGTTGCGAGTGCGAGATTGCTTTTACAATGTTCCGCGCAAGCAGCAGAAATAGTAGTGCTTATTGTAGCCCTTGAAATGCATGAGGATGAGGAAGTAACAGTGTATTCTGACTCTGTCTACATGACGTCAGCATTACACACAGGACTGTCACATTGGAAAAGGTGGGGATTCCTATGCGCAGACGGCACACCAGTGCAGCATGTGCCATTATTGGACAGGCTCATTGACACAGTACAACTACCATCAGCCATCGCCCTGGTGAAGGGCATAGCCCACACTAAAGGTGCAGAATTAATTTCCTGCTGCAACAAAGATGCCGACATGGAGGCCAGAAAAGCAGTATATTTTCCTGCAATATCTGAATTTGAAACAACACCTAATAAACACACATGAGTGCGCGCATGGTAATGCAAGAAGGCGTTAATACCTTGCCCATAGCAAAGATTTCTAAACTACAGGGATGTGCTCTACAAGAAGAACAGGGTTTGCAGAAATGTTGGGGGTGCTCATTGTCCCCCATAGACGCAAAGTGGTGGCAGCACCGGCAAACAAGTTATGCCCCTTGTATTACATTAAGTAGCATTAGAAAAACCTCACTGTCCAGCACACACAACACAAGAGAGTCTTGTAGCCCCTATCTCGGAAGAATGGTTTGTGCCCAATCTGACCAAACACGTTGCAGTGTTTATTATGAACTGCATGGTCTGTCAAATGTTTACAGCAGGGGACATACTGCGAACAGTGAGAGGAGAAATGCACCGTCCTACTGGACCCTTTCAGCATTTGCATATCAATTATGTAGATATGCTCCAAAATTGAAATGGCTACAGATATATGCTAGTAGTCATATGTGCTTTTACCCGCTGGACCAAAGCCGGATCATGCACACAACTTGATGCCACATGTGCTGTCAAATTCCTTGTACATGAGGTCTTCCCAAGATGGGGAGTGTGCGAAGTCCTTCGGTCTGACAATGTACCACATTTTGTAAATTAGGCTTCTGAGCACAACACATTCCTATTGGGGATAAAGCAGACATTCTCTTCTGCTTATCACCCACAGGCAAACTGGATCTGTGAACATCTCAAAGGCATTCTCAAAGAACACATTGCTAAGCTAAAAATGACCCTGAAGAAGGGATGGCTCCATTGCCTACCCTAGCATTACGCAATCAGCCTGGCTCAAACCATCACTTGACTCCTCATGAGCTGCTGATAGGACGCTGTATGCCTGTACCTCTAGCTCCTCCCACTTGAGCGCGAACTGATGCCCATAAGACTGCTGATGTGCTTGATTCTGAAATGTATGAATACCTGGCGGCTATGATGGTGAGTATCTCTTTTATGTCTCAACAGCTTCGGAACCGGCAGGGGAGGTCAAACAAATATGAGGAAGATGGTGAACACTTCATTCCACAAGACATAATCAAGACCCCTTTCTCTATACCCTGGTGGTCTAATTTTTATAAATAATTTTGTGTGTCGCTGCCATAAACCCCAATTTTAAGGCCTCCATATAGTCCCGGAAGTCTCACCCACTGCAGTTCTGGTGCAGAGGAGGTGAGCCTGATTTCCCCTCAGTGACGTCAAACCATATAAAGGGGAGCACCCCCCTGCTGCAACTCCCTGAATCTGAAGGTGAAGAAGAGGTGAAGACACGATCAGCCACCAGAAACAGACAACAGCCAGTAGACTGAAAGAGAAATAATAAACTGATCATCTACAATCAGCAAGAGAGAAGAAATGAATAAAACGTTTTCCTCTGAGGATTTTACCTACACAAATAAAGAAATCACACCTGTCCAAACAGGCATTGAATGCTCCCCCTACACACTCTGCCATTTGCAATTTTCTCTTATATAGTCAATTCCTATCTTGTTGTGTGATCACAAAACGTCACTCTTGCCACTCTTTTTGGTAACCCAAAGACTTACTTTATGCTCAAAAGAGTTCTACTTGCCATCATTGTGTCGTTTTTCTTGTGGAAGCCAACAATGTGGCATCATCCTGAAAGAGTTCTTCTGTTATGATTGGGCAATTCTTTTGCAGCTATTGACATTTCTGAACCAATGCAAGAGACTGAGAAAAAATAAATGGGGCTTTTCAATTTTGTGCGATATATACACCTGGCACGCAACACATGCAACCCTTTGCAACACGTGGACACTTTAGCAGTAATGCTCGTAGCTACATGTTTGAAATTCTGCTGTCTTTGTTTCTTTATTCTTTTAGCATTGCGAGAATTGGTCTTCTATAATGTATCCAAGCCAATGTATAGCAACATGACCCCCATTCCCATGTTGGATGAAACAATAACCAAACCCTTTTCTGTCGCCACTAACCAGATTAAAAGGTTGAAAAATAATGTTAGAAGTAATATCCAAAACATAAATGCCTATATGACCGATTCTGCCCAAGAAACCATTAATATGTGGTACCAGCAGATGAGTCAAGTGGGGATAGAAACATTGGATGAGAGCTGTTATGTGTGCTCCCTCATTCCCTACTCCATGAGTGTTTCCAGAACCGTTGTAGCCACAGAATTATCCATGCACTTGGCACAGTGCCTGGCATATCTTGTACCATGTATGACAAGAGGACAGTTTCAAGGTAGGGAGGTATCAATGCTTTGGGTGGCATGATCTCCACGGGCTGATAATTTCCTAATAGCAGTATCCACCACAAACGTTGTTAATCAAAATTACAAAGTAATACAATATTTATTATCAGGCCTGAAAAGAGCGGAAATAATAACTGAAGAGTACCCATTTTTAAACTGTAATGATAAAAGGGGAAGAGAAACCCCCAGAGGTTGGTAGAGAGGCCAGCTCCACATAAAGGTCAAATATTTACGCAAGAAGGATGGATCAACGGACTGATCAGCTGAAAGGCAGAAGTGCTTACAGAACAATCAGAAGTGGTTGTCCGCAAAATAAATGATGACTGTCATAAGGATTGGGATAAATATATGAGAATGCTAACATGGGTGGAGGATGAAGCAGGCACATAATCCTGGTGAAAAACACATTGCTATGTATAAAAAATACAGGACCAGTAAATGTAGGAGAATACAAGGGGTGTAAGAGTATTTATGATTTCCCCAGAATGAAAGTGGGAACAGTTGTATTAATGGACCACTATTGGGCCTGTGGGTCAAATGCTTATGTGAAATTACCTCCTAATTGTGGAGGACCCTGTCCCTTAGTAACGGTAGGCACACCCGCTCTGGTAGTACCCCAAAGCAACATACACATTGCAAATGTCCCTAAAATGGATACACATTTGAGGAACAGGGGGTCCCTCATCCTCACACTCCTTAAGAGAGAAAACTATTTCTCAGCAGAATCAACTAAAGCCTATTATGACATACCAGATGCGCATAGGTTATTCAGCATGACAGAAAGGGTTCTCTCAGCCATGTTTCTCCCCGGTCTACAGGCAGCCGCAATTGGAAAATGGCTGCAAATTACGAGATGGGAGCTGTTGCAAACGATTAACATATCAGTGAAGTGCTTTAATCCCATAAATTGAGGCCAATATGACTCATGACCCACCAAAACAGGTATCCTTGATCTGATAACGACCATTGACGGTGGCGTGTGTGCAAAAACTGGCACGTCTTGCTGCACATACCCACCTGCTCCCAATGAGGAAAATGGGACCCTCACAGAGGCCATTACATTGTTAACAGATCTCCACACTAAAATGGTAGTGGAGGTGGACCATATGCTAAGTAATGACTGGCTTTCTTATCTATTTTTCTGGATCCCCTCCTAGCTGGCTAATGCATTCAAAATACTGATAGCCATACTAGTAATAGTGCTATTGGGATCCTGCACCCTGAGAATAGCCATATGTCAATGTAAGAAGACTGCTAAAAAGGCAGTAGGGATGAAAATAGTTATACACATGGGCACTAAAATGCATGAATGTACACAGACTGATGATCTACCTCATATGGATGTGAGGCAAAGTCCTATCGTCCCTCAAGGGGTGTTGAGTATTCTGCAAACATGATGGGGAATGCAGCTATATGACCTGGATTGTGGATGAGCACATAATAAATTCAGGTGACCTGAGGACGTGACAGAGATATGGGCCTTGCTGTGGGTAGGGCCCTGAAGGAGATGTGGTTGAATGTCGAGAGAGAGATGAATATGTCATTCATACAGTCTGTCCTGCCTCCATACCGTAGAAACAAGAAGAGTACATCATTTGTGGTATCAGCCCCTTCCCCGCCTAAGTACCGCAAGCACGAGAGACCCTATTCACTAAGACAATTACACTTACCAATTTTACCACGTAATTATTGAGGAACAGATAAATCTGCAAACTCAAGATGAACTGAACATGGTGTAAATGACGATGACGAGAACAAGTACCATCACTTACTGCCAAACTGATACATGTAGACGCACTAGACATGAAGCAGATATGCACTCACCATGAAGATACACGTACATTAGGTCAAACGTGCATTTAGACATGATGAATATTACCTACACCAATAGACACTAGAAAAATATCATAATCATTGTATACTCTGAAACGCAAGATGCACGAGAATACATATAAAGCTTAATTAACGTACAGATGCAACGGTAAAGAGTGGCCATATTGGATAAAATGGATGACGAAACCACGCTAGAGAGAATGGAAATCTCAAAGACACCTTGAAGCTCCAGGGAGATTTGCTTTGCTGAATTAGCTGAAATATAGACCTGTGCAGGCCAGACAGTGGCTATGCAGCTCCCTTCCAAGGTTATTGCAGAAAAGGAAGGTTTGAATAGCTCTAAAGAAGAACAGAAGATAATTCCCAAGTGGAGAGTAAAGGGCTAAAACCACATGTTACCATCCCTACTCACCAAGGAGGTAACATACTGGACTGGATTCTCTCCAGAAATCAGATCATCTCTCCACTAAATGTAAAAACCTGCTGTTGATCAGATCACTATCTTATTCATTTTTCAATCCTTATGGTCATATTACGGATAGAGCAGGCTTGTACCCAAAATCTATCTTGCGCAGAGGCACTCGCAATATATCACAGGAGGCCTTCAATTCCATTGTCTCTTCCCAATTACTGGCTATTAAGGGTAATGTTTCATTGGAATCATCCAACGCCCAGGTGTGAGACATTTTAAGTGTTGCCTTTGACAAGTTAGCACCTTTAAAACTCTCTTTAATAAGAAAAGTAAATCCCAGTGCTAACCGGTGGTTCTCTCCAGATATTCTGGCAGCCAGGCAGCTCAAACAGGCGGCTGAAAGAGGCTGGCACAAAAATCCCACAAAAAATACCCTGGATCTATGTAATGAAGCAGCCAAATGTTATAGAGATGCTATCTTGAGAGCAAATAAAAGAGCAAAAAAGGTAAGATGGAAGAGAGCATTGGGGGCAAAATCTAGCACTAGAGAGCTGTTCAATATTTTGAACGAGTTAATGGGGAAAACACAAGAGCCACAGTTAGCTGTGGACGATGCATGGTGCCAAAAGATCCATGAAAGCTTTGTACAAAGGTTTAGACAGCACCAAGGGAGTACACCAATAAACCCTCACACATCGCATGCGGTCAGCATGGACACTAGTACCTTTAGGTTGGAAGAGGATAGAGATACTGATGTTTTCTTGTTCAAGCAGGTCTCAGTTCATTAGTTATCAACAATGGTTGCTAACCTGAAACCTACACTATGTAAGGGCGATATCTTCCCTGCATCATTGTTCAAGGTATATTTCCTCAGTATTGCGACACCATTTATGTCCTTTATAAAATCATTCCTTCCAGGCAGGGCAAGTATTGGACTGTATTAAGGAAGCCTTGATCAGCCCTTCCTTAAAAAAGGAATGCTTAGACCAACAGGAACCCCTGAACTATCGTCATATAACAAATGCCCCTTTCTTACTAAAGATTATGGATAAAGTTGGCTGTTCGCAGTACAACACCTTTGTTGAATAGAGAGGCCTTCTATCTAAGGGCCAGTCTGGATTTAGGAAAAACTACGGAACGAAAACAGCTCTGGTGGAAGTTAAATCTGCCCTAGCTGAAATTGTTGATCAAGGTCGCCTGGCTATGCTGCTGTTGTTGGACCTGTCTGCCACCTTTAATCTGGTTAATCACGACAGGCTCGCCAACAGGTTGGTAATTGCTCCAAACTGGCGGCAAACTGGTTCAGATTCTTTCTTGGACTGAGGAGGGCCAAGTTTGCCCGGGGGGACTTTAAGTCACAAGAGGTTCTCCTCTGTTGTGATACTCCACAAGGATCGAGTGTATCCCCGCTGCTGTACAACATGTATTCAAAACCACTTTTTGATCTCTTGAATAATCTGGGTGTCAAATATGCAAATTATGCAGATGACACCCAGATGATCCTGGAATTGTCAGGCTCCTCTGAGGCAGACTCATTGTTGGTCGGTGGGGTCTTTGAAGCCATTAAAGTCTGGATGGGAAATAACCCTCTGGCATTAAATGACAATTCTCTGTAGTGCAGCTAATCTTAAGACACTGGGCCCTCAGTATGAGGCCTTCTCAATTGGAGGGGCCAGTATTCAGGTTTCTAGCCATGTTAAAACCGTGGGGGTTGTTTTCAATTGCAAATTAAATTTCAACAAACATGTCTCCTACTTAGGCTCCAGCTGCACCTACATGACACAATTGTTATGGCAGATTCAGCCATATTTGTCAGAGGGAAATAGGGCCTTGATAGCCACAGCTACCATTAACTCTAGGCTTGATTATTGTAATGGACTATTGCACCTGCCTCAACTCCTCAAAGTTTCTCAGAGAAAGGGGTTCCAGACAAGGCCAAGTTCAAAGCTAGACGTCCTGGCTCGAGGCCTAGGAAATAAGTCATAGGGCCTCAATACAAGTCAGGCGGAATGGGTTAACGGGGTCCGCTAATGAGTGCAGACCCGTTATTCCCATTCCGCCTGATTACAAGGTCCCCTCGCCGGACCCGGTAAGGACGCCTGGTAAAACCAGGCGTCGTTATCGGGTCTGGCGAGGGGACCAGGGAGCTAACAACGGGCCGGTGGTAATCGCCCCGTTGTTAGCTCCCTCTCCCATTCCCATTGAGCCCTATGAGGGCTCGAATGGGAATGGGGAAGGTCCGGGCCCGGGTTCCCTGAGGGAGGAATTACCGGGCCCTCCGAACTCGGAATGGCCCGGTAATTCCCCATTTAGGGAACCCGGACCCGGTTTTGGAGGCAGCCATGCCGCCAATAGCTGCATGGCTACCGCCAAACCCGTAATGAGGCCCATGGTGTATTAGATGGAAAAGCAGCTCCTTGATGTCGTTCCCCCACCGCTATGTTTTGCTCATGTGCTGATGACCTGCCAAGTGTTCAAGGTTGGTAAAGCCAATGCCAACCAATACGCGCTCGCCAATGATGCCGTCTTGCACCTGGTGCAGTATCCAATAATTTGTTATTACGATGATGTCTTCCTTACCTTTATCAACTTAATTAGCTGCTTACACTGTCAAAAGCCTGTGTCAGATCTATAAACGCCAGGTAGACTGCTGTTTTGTTGTTGATTGCCTTTCATTTTAATAGGTTTAAAAGAAATAGGTTCAGATTTGTCTTTACTCCTTGTACAAATCCTGTCTGGCGTTGATCTAATCTCCCTGCCCCCTCCACCAAGGAATTTAATTTGCCCAGTAGAAATGAGGCAAAGATTTTCCCCATTATATCCAGAAGGGCGATAATTACAAGGATCTTCCCTATCGCCCTTCTTGAAAATTGGGACAATTAGTGCCGACTTACATGATTCCGCAACAGCCCTAGCAGTCATTATCGGTTTAAATAGCAGATCAACAAATATGGTCCAGAACTCAGCGGCCTCTTTCAAGTTGGAGTTAGTAAGCCCGGGAGGAATTAAGCCTACTGATCATATACTCGATATCATCCTTGTCCCAATCAAATAACCATTTAATCAGCAATATCGGAATATCTCTACTACCCTGTTGTTCCAACAGTGCAAATAAAGCAGAGTAAGGCCTAATCCATATTGCTTCTGGCACTAGATTTATTATTACTGACAATTGAAACTTTCCCTCATTATTCAGGAGCTCTCACAGATTGTGGGTGTACTTTTCACATGCAGTTTTTTACATGGTTTCTGCGTCATGTTGATCTCTCAGGGATCTTGAGGCCTTAAGCAAGTTCTTATATTTTTGTTTGCATTTTTTTATGTTATTTTTAACATCTGTCCCCCCTGTTTTCCTTAATTTCCTCAGATCAGACCTCGGAGATCGTCTTGCTACCACCAATTCCAAATTATAGACATACTTGGCTTTAAAGTCCCCTCGTTCATTGGGGGATTTAGTTTGTTTAAAATCTGTTAAAAGCCAAGCGTAGTCTACCCCGACCCTATTGGTATCTGAATAAGTCCTACAGTTTTGAGTGATCCCCGGGAATATCTCTAGCTTTAATCCTTAAATGATTTCTATATTGGGAAGTTACGAGATCAATCTGTGTCTTTGGACTAAGAGGACATCTTCCTTCCAAAAACCTCATCTCCAAAAGGTCATGGTCACTGATGTTCGTATGGGTCACTCTGAATGATTCAACCTGTGACCACATATTGCGAGATACAAGGCAGTAGTCTAGACATGCCTTGTACTCCCCCCTTGCCCATGTAGACTTTCACGGAATGTCTCCCTTTGTCTGACCATTCAGCATTAATAGGCTTATGTCATCTATCACATTCATCCAATATCGTGCTTTATTTCCAAGTGCAACCCTCTCTCTTAGGAACACCCACGTGATGTTTAAATACCCACATATCATGTGAATAGGTTGGTGAATAGGATGAGATCTATTATCTCGCACTGGAAATTATACTAATATTGATGATAATGATTG